>NW_020955195.1:2799523-2968508 GCF_003031625.1 Empidonax traillii
TTTTTTTTTTTTTTTTTTTTTTTTTTTTTTTTTTTTTTTTTTTTTAATGAGTAGCAAATTTCATAGCTTTGGAACTGTGGAGGAGAGAGTTTCCTCAGAACTATTAACCTGGTGTAATCAATTTTTTTATGAGTTGTACTTTTATATTTTATCAGAATTATGGTATCTCCAAGGTTTAAGCACCTTCTTTTTTTACTAGGTTAGTTCCTGGGCCGTGGTGAAATGGGATAACTGCCTGGTCTGCCTGTTTCAAAACAGCATGTAAGAGCTGGTTTAAGAGGAAGATTAACTTCCAGCTTAGAACAGGGGCCACTAGTATAGGAGTTTTTTTGCCTCTGTACTCTCAAAGCCTGGCCAAAACTGAATCGGCTTGTTCAATATTTAACAATTCAGGTGAGAAGCATTTCGGAATTTATTTGTAATTAATGTTAAATGAGGTATTTTGACAACTCTCTATGTCCAAAGAATAATCAAGGCCCCATATTGCCTCAACACCTGCTACTGTTCTAAGCGTGTTCTTTGACAACAGCAGGCTGAGTTGGCACCTGAGAAAGTCACTGTACTTGATTTAGTTACACCAGAGGATCAAAATTATTACTGCACACAGCTAAGGTCATGGCAGAACCAAGCAGCTGGGGGCACAAAATCTTCCTTTCATGCTCTGCCAGGTTCAGTAAGCTCTGGATTATTTATTTTTCCTTTTCACAGGATAACTTTGAAGATAAGCTGATTTTTAGAAGGTATTACTTAAAGCACTGGATTTTAGAGCAACCAATCCCTCCC
Organism: Empidonax traillii; assembly: GCF_003031625.1. Lineage (NCBI taxonomy): Eukaryota > Metazoa > Chordata > Aves > Passeriformes > Tyrannidae > Empidonax > Empidonax traillii. The sequence continues at coordinate 2,800,307 of NW_020955195.1, forward strand.
CTCCAAATAAAACAAACAAGCAACCCCTCCCAAAAAAGGAAGAAAGTGTTGGGAGGAAGGGTACCCCAGTGTCTCCCAGTGCCAAATGTCAGTGTGAATTAGATTTTTATAACTCTTTTTTTTTGAGGAATAAAACTGCAACAAACATACAACCCAAAAACAAACCCAGAAACCTGCTATTAAGCAGTTCTCATGGAAAAGATGCTCCTTTTTGTTTGTTTTTGTCATGTGCAGCAGGACATCATCGCCTTGTGCCGCCATAGATTCAGGAAAGGGTATCCCTTTTATTTACCATCACAAAGGCTTGATAGTTGGAGCTGAACACTTCAGCTGGAGCTGGAGTATTATGGCTTTCAGCACCATCATGTACTGTTCTTTGCCATAAAACCAAGTAAAATCAGGAGAAACATACATTTCAGAGCAAGCCTGGAATGTTTCTGGCCTGCTTCAAAGGCTTCTTCCTTCTCCCAAGTACTTTTTGTAGAACCCACTTCAGAGCTGTTCAGAGTCCATTTGTCCCTCAGGGTCAGCACAATGAATGAAACAGTGTTCAGTTTGCTTATACATACCTGTTTTCTTACCCCTCCTTTTCAGGCACATGCTTTGTGTTGCATCACCATCTCTTTTTCACAAGAATTCCCAAAAGGCAGCTCCTTTAAATGATTTATTAGAGCACAAGTGCTTAAGCAAAAGATTAAATTTTATTCTCCAGCACTTGGTTGACAGTAGTTTGGCTGAACTGTCAGTTAAACAAACTGCTTGAGCATGTTTCCAAATCTCTCACTTCCTCAGAAAATTAAGTACAAAACACTCTGAAGGCCAGAGCTGTAGCACATGGAGAGGTTAGCACATGGAGAGGTTAACAGAGTGGAAAACCCCCTGTATTTTCTAATGTACAATGTTCACACAGGTTAGTAACTGGCTAATTTTCTAATGATTATTTTGCCATTCCACCTGTGCCTCAGCAGCTAGAACTGCTCCTAGTAGATCTTTGCATTGCATTAGTTCCCAAGTCAAAATGGCTACAGGAAAACAGGGAGTAACTGATACTCCAGTATCATTTTAACGCGGGGAAAAGGCAGATTTGTGGTCTTGGCAGATCCATAAATGAAAAGTCTAATTGTATGAATCTTTAATGTTAAATCATACACTTCAGTTTACGGACTGAGTCAGTGAAGAGACGTGGAAATCCTTCCTCTGGTACCTCTGAATTCAGCTTGAAGTATTGAAACTTTCAGAAGCATGGCAGTGGCCTTTTCCTTTGCACTTTCCCCTTTCCCCCAGCAGCCTTTACACTGATGTTTTCCCTATTTCTCACCACTGGGCAATAATGAGGTGAGCTTTGTGTTTGCATGCTGGGAGGACTTTCTGGGTTGAAGCAGTCACCTCATCCTGCTCTCTGCTATCCCTTACATTCCTCCAGCTTCTTCTCTCCTTTCCCTTCATGCAGAAAACAATACCATTCCCCTTCTATGAGAGTGCCTGGCAATAATATTCCCAAGCCTTTGGGAATACGACACCTATGGTCCAACCTAATGGACAGCAAAAGCCATTTTGAAAGTAGCTACTTTGCATGATTTCTTGTGAACTCTGGTGAAAGTTGGAATTTAAAAAAAAAAACCCAAGCCACGCTTCTCTCCCCTCCTCAAAAAAAGAGAAACAAACAAACAAAATCCCCAAACAAACAAACCAAAAAACCACCGCCAAAAACAAAATAACCCCCCCAAAAAACCCCACCACACACACACAAAAAAAAACCCAACAAAAAAACAACTGGGAGGGAACCTCATAAATGTCTGTCAGATCTGAAGTGAGGGTGCCAAGAAGATGGATCCAGGCTCTTCTTGGTGGTGCCAAGCACTAGAACAAGAGGAAACAGGCAGAAACTGATGCACAGGAAGTTCCACCTCAGCGTGAGGAAGAACGTCTTTACTGTGCAGGTGAACACTGGAACAGATTGCTCAGAGAGGTCATGGAGTCTCTTGCACTGGAGATATTCAAGAGCCATCTGGACACAACCCTGTGCCATGTGTTTTGGGATAACCCTTCTTGAGCAGGGGGATTGGATCAGATGGCCCACTGTAGTCCCTTCCAACCTGACCCATTCTGTCAGTCTGTGATCATGTGAAATGAAGGATGCTGAAAGGGAGTGAACTAGTTATTCTGAGAACTGCAGGAACTCAAGGAGGATACAAATCTCTGGAAAATAGATAGTTTAGATGCTTAGCTTTGTGTTTGCAGAATGAAACCTTTTGGTCAAAAATATGTCCTCTTTCAACTTCTTACTGGTTTATTTATAAAATAAACATAATGGACTGAAATAACAGGAAGAAAGGAACATGTAGGAAATGGATTATTATTGATTTGTGAAAAGATTTGTGAATATATGTTTTTTAAGGAATAAAAGCATATACTATAGATCAGACTTTATTGGAAACAATTGCACAGCATTTTTAATTGACTCCTTGGGTATGATTTTGAGAAATATTTGCCTGTGGTCTTGTTTTTTCTCTTCCAAAACAGAGCGTTTATTAGAAGGTCTTTTCAGACAGACTCTTTTCTGTCATTATGTTCTTACGTTATCCCTAAATCAGCTAAATTTCTTGCCTCAGATGTTTGCATTCAAAGCAATTCTGGTGCCATACTGGAGCATCTTAACTTATGATTCCTTTAAAAACCATTCACATTTCACTTTACTGGGAGTTTGAAAGATGAGAGCATCAAAACTGGGTGGAGTGCAGCTGCTGTTTTGGCACCACACTGCCTTGTGGCTCAAGATACAGTAGCAGCCTTTGGAGAGGATTCCTGCCTCAGCAGAACTATTCCAAGACTCAAGTGTGCACCCCATCTTTCAAAACCTTCAAAAAATAAGATGACCAAGTGTATCGGGCCTGAATACTAGAGAAACACAGGCCACTTTCTGTGTGTCTGCCAAACGCTTCTGCTTTGGCAAATGCACAAAATCTTTAGAATCTGATCTTTAGAAACCTCCACTATTTCTTTGTGGTCTTAGATGTCTTTCAATAGACTTCTCTTTAATCTCTTATTCTGATCTATCTGAATATGTTCTTTGCCAGTCCTAGGAGGGTAACTGGAAAATAATTCTGTGATGCCTAAAAATGTTGAAGACTCTAGTGTATATTAATTAACTTTTTTAAAAGAAAAATTCTATACCAAGGGAATAGGAAAGTCATAGGACTAGGAGGGGAAGGAATAAGAAATCAATTCAGAAACAAATCTGTGTTTTGACCTGTGACGTTACACTCTGTTTGCTGTCTGTTTTCTGTGTTCTTATGCAGCTCTACTCTTTTCCTCATAAATTAATTTTCTTAATTTAAGGAGCATTGAGTTAGTGCTTTCCACAGCAAGTTCAAGTTTGTCATGCTAATGGTACGTCTCCACTAATATGGCTGTAAAGTACACGTTATTGTTTTCATTGTACTTGTTGTTATTCTTATTATTATTATTGTTATTATTGCACAAGGCTCTTTACAAAAACACTGTAGTATCAGGTACTTTTGAATTAGAGTAATAACTAAGAAGAAATGTGTTTGTTATTTTGACAAAAAACAAAAACTGAGGTACATACCCACATGATTGACTTGACTCATCAGAATCGCAACACACCCTTTCTATATGATTATCTTTAGCTCTTACTCATCAGTTACCAAACTCATCAGTTCTTCTTGGGTGATTTTAAATCCCTTTAATTCATGGGCTCTCATAAATTTCCAAGTGAGGTTAACCTTCTTAATCTCTCAAGATTTGAAAATCCAAAGGCAGCTAGACTGCCTGACACCAACTGTTTGGTCAGTTCATCTCTAGATTGTTTGGGTCAAGCATAGCAATAAATAATTTCATCAACATTATTAGGTATTTCTTGAGTGTTTAGCAGTATATTACTTCTTTTTCTTCTTGGAAAGATAGTGATACCTACAGAATCTGGATACCTACAGAATTCTGTGCCTGTTTTTAAATCAAGGATCAGCTTATGCAGTCCCCTTAGGAACAGCTTTCCCTGTGTACCTGTAAAGACTAAGGCTGTAGCTTACAACACAGCTCATTCAACTGTATTGAGTTAAAAAATGTCTTTCCAGTATACATTTTGATAGTCATTTTAGGTTACTGTAAGAACCAGTTTAAAAAGGGGAGCTGGGGAAAGAAACATCAAAGCAAGTGGATATATTTCACTTAAGATAAAGGAAAAAATATTTTGAGTTTTAGGTTGCCTGCCATCTTCACATGAAATAGCACTGCAGTGTCTGTTAACCCTCAAGAAATTTATATTTAATTTCCAGGCATTAAAAATTATATTAAGCTCAAGTTATTGATAGTAGAGTTCATATGTGGAAGGGAGTATTATGGGGAGATTGTAACTGTCTTGGAAAAAAAGTTCTAAATCTGGGTGCTAGTAAGTTAGACTGATAAAAAGGCCCAAAAGAGGAAGGCATGTCAGAGACAGAGTACAGGCCCTGATTAGGCTTGGATTTACAGCTACCCTGTGGAGTTTCTGATTAGAACACCTTCAGGTTGCCCTCTATCTGTAGCACCATGGTTTGGAGCCCAGACCTCATTATTTTATTTTCTCATCCTGTTACTTCATCATTTATTTTCTCCCCAGGATGATATGCCCAATATTCTTCAATGAAGCTAGCAAAGGCTGTGAGGGTATATCCTCAGATGTTGTAAATATGTGCCCATCATCCCCTTACCCATCATCAAAGAACAGGCCTGCTCACTTTCACCAGCCAGAGGCCTCTTGATATGACCTGGCTTAGCTTAATTTCAGCTGATATGTTTTTCAAGAGGCAGTTACTGTAAGTTAACACACTGGTTTCTAGAAAATAGTATCTCTGGTGGAGACCATGTTTCGCCCAGAAGGGCATTCAAACAGAATCAAATGAATGTTTTACGCTGCTAGCTGCTAAAGAAGCTTGGAATTTTTAATTTCTGAAGGAAAAAAAAAAAAAAAAGAAATGTTCCCACTAATTTCCCACCAAAATGGCACATCCGTTTCCATGTATTTTTTAGCTGCAAAGTGAGCATTTGGACATTGCTATTAACACAGTCAACAAAAGTACATGGTCTTCTAAAATTAGATTGTTCCACAGCATACCCCTTCCCCAGGGTAGGTCATTGCAGTCTTCAGTTTAGTGATCTTTTTCGGTCCCAAGGCAGAATAGGTGAAATTAAAGGGCATGACTAATTAATGCAGCAACTTATACGCAGAACAATAAATCAGACATGTGTTGACTCTTTATATTCTACTTCTTTTTTTAATATTAGTCTGTTTTATCCTTTCAAGCCCACTAGCATTGCATATTTGAGGGTCAGGAGTGTTCTGAGTTTAGAAGAATATTCCGTACTATTTATTTGTTTAGTTCTTTTACTTTTTTAATGTCATTTGAGGATGGTGCTTGTTGTGTCTTACCTGACAACGCTGAAGACAGGTTCACTCCATATCAATTGTTGGAGGTCTCAGGCTCATGCTTAGTGGTGTAATCTAAGCTGCAGGGGAGGGAAAGAGCTGAAGCATCATCTGCAGCCTACCTGTAGACTTGACTTTTTTATTTCTGGTTTTATGGAGACTGGATCTGGACAAAGCTCAACTGCTGCAATTTAAATCATCACCAGTTCTCCTAAGGTGGTCTTTTCCTGAACCACAGTACTGATGCTTTTGAGAAAGAACTACCCAGACTTTACATATAGGTTCACTCTGCCTTAAACCTTGAAAGGTGATTTTACTCCTTTTTATTCTTTAACCTGTTTATAGCAGAATTGGGATAATATTTTGAGAAAAAATAAATACATTGCAAAAAAAAAAAAAAGTGTATGACGTAGAAAAGAGAAAGGACACTGGGGTGGCAGAAATCTTTAAGCCTAATTATTTGCCAGTGGTAGAAGCATCAGTTGATCAAGTGGTTCAGCTGTGGGGCATGAACGTGTAGGTGTTACCAGTTGAAGTCCAGGCAAAATCCTGCGTGTTTTTTCCTCAGCTGCACTGTTTATTTATAGAAGAGAGAGTGGGAGCAACCCACGTTTGGTCGACGCTGTGCAGAAGAGAAAAGGTATGCACAAAGAGAGATTCAGGAGCACCAGCCGCAGTCGTATCACTTCATACAAGCCTTCCCATATAAGTTGCCTGTGACCATCTAAGTTGACCGGAGCAGGAACTGCCATACCTCAGGGTTTTGGTTGGATTATCCCCTCAAAGTCACACTTTTTTTTTTTTTTTTTTTTTTTTTAATGAAAGAGGTCTAGGGGTAACAACACGGCTTTGAAAAGATGGGATTGTAAAAATGCAAATGATACATTTGCATGCAAATGTTTTAAACATAAAATATTTTAAAAGCCAATTGACGGTTGGTTGTGGGATGAGTGAAAGTCAGCTGGGTTTGAGCTGTGAGGAATAGCAAGCTATGGCACAGGGCTGGGCTAACCTATGGAGTCACTGATGCTGGAAGTGACCTCTTTGAGACTGACCAGGCCAACACACCCCTGCTGGATGTTTAAGTAAACCATTTGCACTCCTCACATTCCTGTGAAACCAATGACTTGCAACGTGTAGCAAGTAGGGTAGGAGGTTTTTTTAGCCGCTGTTTGAATAGTGAGCATTATTTTTGTAGATGTTTTTAGAGATAGAGCAGTGGAACAGAAAACTGAATTCTCAGATGATGGCTGAAACTCCATGAAAGGGGGAGTACTTGGGACTCGACCACAGTCCTGAGAAGAATCAGTACATTCAAAGCTGGGTCAAGAAGTGCACTGATGTCCAGTTCTCCAGTATGTGACATCTGTGTTACATCCTTTCATAAAATGTAGCAGCAGGAACATTTCATCACAAATTCTGTTGCACTTGGTCTCTTGCACAGGTAGATAGATCTCTGAGCTGCTGTGCCACAGCCCCCTGAATTTCCTATGGCTCAGCCTGGTAGAGGGAGAGGTTATTTCTAGGTGGTTTCTTCGTCACAATGTGCTTCTAGAAGTCTTCAGGCCTTAAACTGAAGAGTTTTGGAAGGTAATAATTGCACATTAATTATATGAGAAGCTAGAGCAGAGCAGGGACAAGCCTCAGTGCTGTATTTTGATATGCTAGCTGTATTAAAACTAGGTCCTTTTCTTACTTAGCCATCCAAATGCGTGGCAACAAGGTCAGCAGTATACACATGTATTCAATTATCCAAAGTCTGAGGACTATAGTTTTATGTTGTGGTCTTCGTTTAAATCAGAAAGAAAGCTTGAGACTGCATTCACCCATAGTTTGACTTTGATCTTCTCTGGGCAGAAATGAAACTGAGGATGTTTCAGGTGCTTGCTGTTGAGTAATTGTTTTCTTAATATTTCCTCTGCAAAGCCAAGTTCTAAGCCTTTTTGAAGACCTACTGAAAAAAAAATATATATTGAAATGCTTTTATTTAAAAATTGTATCAGAAACACGATGGATGAAAATTGATTTCCTGTCTGAATCAAGGAACAAGAATGGCTACTTCTTTTCATTTTTGTCATCCTCACTTCTCTTTAACAAGTCCAGCTCCTGGAGTCCACTACTTCTGCTTTTATTTTCTCCTTTTCCAAAAATAATCTCTCTCCATGTTTGGGGAGAAAAGCTTGACCATCTGCATCTTAAGCTTAACAACATGTATCTTAAACCCTCTGTGCATAAGAAAGCAAAGCAAATACATCCCACTACATACTCCAGTGCCTTCAGATGCTCTAATTACTGTCCATGTCAGACTGCCCCAGTAACCCTGAGCCAGAGCAGCTGAAACTGTGCACGGCCAAGGAAAGGGAAATCTGACTGTAGTGTGCAAAGCAACTTCTCAGAATGTGGGCAGGTTTGAAAGACACAGAAATTGCTTTTGTTAGAGTTAAACAAATATGCCTGAGTTATATTTTAATTTAGTGGACTGAAGGGGTGTTTCAAGCAAAGGACTTGATGCAAAACAGAATTTCCCTATGCTCTGCTTCCCCAGGTATTTAAAAGGATTCTGTTGCTATTCTTCACCTTGAGTTTCCACCTCTTTGTGCATTTTCTAACATTTTTCACTGTTCATCTCCTTTCCGTGCTCTTCCCTGCTTTCTCAGATCCTCTCAGTGAGATGCTTGCTGGAAGTTCCCATGCATGGAGATGCCTTCTTCTCAAGCTCTCTTGCTTATAAATAATTTTTTAAACCCTATCATATATTATTTCCACTACTGGCTTTAAAACAGTCTAGAAAGAGAAGCAAAGGTTAGCTGTTGGCTGCAGTGACGCTTTACATGGACAACTAACTTCTCATTATTTATTAACTGATACTAAACCTTAGTAAACTTCCTGGATCATCGTCTTTGATTAGTCTGAGGAAATACAGCGTGACTCTGCAAGGCTTCTCTCTGCAGAAGCTCAGGCTTTGGTCAGAGCTGGTATGTTAACCCCTGTTCACACCTTGCCACGTGCAAATTAAAATAGTGGAACACCTGAATGCAAGACAGCTGGAGGCACAGATATCTTCACAAAGCACTCCCTGCCTTCTTCTGTGTCAGTCTTGCACAATTTCTCCCAAAACTTTTTGTACATCCTTTCTTTTTACAATGATCCTTAGCACAGATGGGGGAAAACAAAACAAACAAACAAACAAAAAGTGAACAGCTGGACATTCCTGTTCATTTTCTGAAGAAAACTAAACCAAACAAAAATGAAATAAAATACAACAAAACACGTAAAAATCTGTCAGTAGCAACTGAGCCGTAGCATTGCTTATCCCTGTAAGAACCTTGCACAAATAGATATAATAAATAAAAATTAGTGCATTCAGCAGAACAGTGAGTTAAAATAGTTCGGTTTTTTTTTAATAGTATAGTCAAAATTAATTCCTTTTAGAAAGGAAGAAAAATTTTGTCTTGAATAACCTCCAAATCTGATTTTTAAAGGTGCCTATGTAATTAATTTCTTGCTTCTAATAGTAAAAACAATATTCTGTAAGGGTTAACACTATATTTTCAAAAATAAAAAATAGTAACAACAGTATCATTGTCACATCTTACAAACAGCTTGGCAGATCTTCTCTCCATCATCCTTAGGCTTCTGACATGATGAGTGTTTAGGGCAATTCCAGGTAATTCAGACCAACAGAAACTGTGTGTAAAAATATTTTTATTAATGAAGAATATTTTTAGCTTGTATATGTGGATTTTTACTTCATCATTGGCAAAAGGTTTTATGCCAAATACATATTATATGCTTTTATATCTGAAGATGATTTCACTCAGCTTCTGAGGGCAACAGGCAGGGATGTACGCTCGGACGTTTTCTGACCAGTGATTGCTGAGGAGGATGAAGAATGAACAGCAAAAAAATGCAAGCTGATAAGGTCTCTTCAAGTAGCCTTTTATGTTTACCATCACTGGAGACAAAGTACAGGACTACGCAGTTGCTGTGATTCATATTAATTGCTGTGATACCATATTAAATATTGACTTTGTTAATATGGTGAGGACTAAATCTGCATAAGAACTTTCAGATCCTCAGATGAAATGATTGTTATTCTCACTGCGACCATCACCACCATATGGTAGCATTAAAAGTCTTATTTGGTATGTAAATATTTCACAGTCTTTCCAAGATTTTTTTTTGGGGGGGGAGGGGGCTGGGCTTTGCAGGATTTTTTTGCTTTGTTTAGGTGTAAATCACAGAACGAAGCAAAAGAACTTCTAAAATGTTGGATTGTTGGTTAAGAAGCATTAGTAGCTGGTAGAGGTTCATTGCAGAGGTACTCAGCTGTATAGACTTGGTTCTGCAGTTGGGATGTACACTTCAGATAAATACACCTCTTCATAAAACATCCATTCTCCATATTTCTGACTTGCTCTCCTGTGCAGTAGGCAGAACTGTGAGACCTGCTAGTAGGGTGGCATTAGAAAGCTGGGACTTTTCTCCCCAGGTGCTCTTAGTCTGTGATGTTTTCAGGTTGTATTTTGTGATCTCACCTGCACTCCTTGCAGAACAACTACTGCAGCTGTGCTTCCTCTTCTGCAGTGCAAAGGTGTCTTTGGGGAATGCCAAATAAGTTTCAGCTTGTTGTATCTCTGAAGTTAAAGTCTTTGCTCCTCCACGCAGAAGGGGCCAGCCCTCTGCTAACAAAGGTTATATGCTGATATATATTATGGTTCTCCTACAGCCTGAATTCCAGTAAGTTCTTGATATTGTCTAGGTACTTCAGCCATACACTTAGAACACAAGGATTTCCTTTATGTGCATTGTCTGGACTACAGGTCCTGAATGTCACAACAGTGCTATTTGATATCCACTCACCTACAATGGACAGGGGATGCTGGAGAAGTGAAGGAATTACGTAAACCTGTTTTGAAATGCTCTTATCAATGCAAGTAATTTTTTTCAAGGTAATTTTTTTGCTGGGGATTTTGTTCTGTGCCAGTAGTGACCTATTCATTGGTGGTGATGGGCTTTTGAGGAGAGCCATAAAGCACTCATGAATTAATAGCATTAGTAACTTCTTACACATGGTCAACATACATCAAGGCATTTCAGACTGCAAATCACCCGTTTTCATCATGACATGACAGTGCTGTCAGTGGAGGAAGAGCATGGAGATGCCTTGATCCAGGGAGGAGACCATCGTGAAGCTGTGTTGACTTGAAGGAGTTGCTATGGTGGTGCTGCAGTCTCAGCTATCTCTCTAGATCTCTAAAGGCTCTTTCTCAGCCCTGAACACTCTCAAGTTTCAGAAGTACACATGCTAGCTCTGTTTTCCATAGGAAGGCTGTTTTTCTTGTGATAGCAGAGTTGTCACAAAGATGCACATGCTCTTTTAACTCAAGTCATTTATACTCACGTCAAAATCTCAACGAACCTTTGTATACCATTAGTGAAAAGACATACTCTGGATAGGCCGTAAAGGTGCTGAGCTATTAATAACACAGATTTAGACAGAGTGAATTTAGACCTTCAATCCCTCCACATTTCTGACTTTCACACAAGAGCAAACAACCCCATTTCTTCCACCAAGCACTTAGTTACTGTAAAGCTGTTTTCTTTCAAATGTATCCAGGAATCTTGAACACTGCAGTAAAATAAAGTCTAGGCTGAAGCACACAGAATAGGGGGAAGAAGACAGGGAGGGGATGAACATATGAGGCAGCTTAAAGAGCTATGCTTTTTATAACTTGGGAAAGATCATGAGTATTTTATACACTGCATGAAGAGACACATTTTGTCCAGGCTTATATGTGTAGTTTTACTGGAGTTACACAGGATGTAAGTTGGCTAAATCTGGTCTTGCACTGCAAAATCATTTTTGCCAGGAAACACAGTATAATTAGAAGACCTAAGGAGGGCTTAGTTTAGGAAGCATTCAACTCATTTGTTATTTCAGAAAGAACATAGTTCTCTATACTCAAAGTCTCTCTTACGTTTCTTTTAGAAAGAGATGGAAAAAACAGCAAGTATACACTACTGTAGTTTACTCAGCATATACTTTTCTGCAGAGGCTTTGGGTAGGTGATCTCTATGCATGACTAGATTCTTGATTTGCTGTAAGGTTTTGCAAATAGGAGTGGAATAACACAAGGTGACCTATCCACTCCTGCTTTTTGTGAGCTGACTATGGCTGCCTCAGCACCAGGACCCATTTTTTCACTGGACCTGCCAATGCCTAGTCTGTGAATGAAAGGATCAATAATTGTCCCTTAAATATCCCTTGAAATAAAGGATGGCTGATCTTCTGCCTCTCCCCTCTCTCAAATCTGACCACAGCACCTGTTTTACACACAGTTTGCCTGATGTTAACAACCCCAGCTCCTGCATCCTCCCGCACTGATGATGTTCATGCAGATGTGTTCAAAATAGTCCATGTAGGAAAATGTATGTTCTTGCTCGTGTTCCCTGGTGAGCTGTACACATATATGAGGACTCCTTCCATCCCTTGAAAATTGCTGGCTTAAAGCCCAGAAGTGCCCTCCAGATTTCTCAAAACTGAAGTAAAATAGGAGAACTTCTTCTGAGATTTTCCCCTACTGTTGTATTTTGGGAAAGTTTTTGTTTGTTTGTTTTGTTTGTTTTGGTTTTTTGTTTGTTTGTTTGGTTGGTTGGTTGGTTTGTTGGTTTTGTTGTTGGTTTTGTTTTTTTTTTTTTTTTAATTCCCCATAGTTTAAATCACAGTTCAAATTTAGAAATTCATTGTGTTCTTTATTGTCTGCGAAAGGATGTGTTCTTTTGGATTTTAGTATAAGACTCTAACATGATAGATTTAGGCATTGCCAATAAAATGCAAGCTTGTCATTCCTATAATAATTTCAACAAAAGTAGATGACTTCATAGGAGATAATGAAGATTTAAAAAAAATATCAAAATGAAAACTAAGAAACCTATTACACTTCTCACTCCCCCACTCCAGGGGCAAAGTAGTCAACATTGGATAAAAAAAAAACAAAAACATTCATGGCTCTTCCATACAGTATGTGCACATCAACACTGAAAGGTGTGACTCCAGCTAATTTATTTGTTGATGGTCTAGAGGACATATCAGGATAGGACTCAATGTGGATGGGGTTTTCCAGGTCCTGAGAAGGTTTTATAGGAGCTATACAGTTTTCTCTGCTGCAGCTAATTCAGATCTTGCTTAGGATTTGTGATAACATCTTCCTCTAATTTAGACATATTCTTACCCAGCCTAGAGCAAAAATTAACCAGAGCAGGTGGCTGGACAGTGTGAAAGAACTAGTGCAGACTCTGTCCACAGTTTCATATAAAGGAGAATAGAACCTGGAACAAACCACATTTCAAAAAACAGTTACTGGTTTTGCAGGAAATCCATTGCATTTTGACTAATAATGTGAATGTGATGCCCTGTGCTTGTGTAATGGTACGGTATAAAATTCTGACGCGTGGTAAAATCTTCCTTGGGTTTCATGGGAGAAGTGTTGCTATGACAATTTACACCAGCTAAAAATATACTCACGACTGCTTAGAAGTCAAGCTAGTAAAAAGCAATATTCCCATTCCAAGATAAAAATGAACAGTTTATTGGAAGTTCAATAATAGGTAATTCTCAGGAAGGTGCTTTGACCTTGGCTTGTATCTTTGCATTTAAAGAATCTGGTTTCTGCAGTGAACAGTTAGCAATTCAGAGATGAAGTTATATAGAAAATATTTAGAGCTTTTTTGTGTTTTCTATGGTGAACTGCATGTTATTGCATTTGCAAATGTTTTTGAGCACATGAAGTGCTGCCTGTGTGCTGATCATTCCCTGAATCCAACAATACAATAATACTGCTCACAAAAGTTAATCTTCCAGGGCTGTTGAAAGATGGGATGTGACCTTCTCAAGTAGGCAAGCAAAGATATGGCTGTGCAAATCATTATGTCACGTCCAAACGAGAGGAGTGCAGGAATAGTTTTTCAGATGTCTGTCAGTATTTTCACAGTGCCATCGTCTGCAGAGTAGGCTGGAGTTCTGGTCCCTAAATAATTTTTTTTTTCAGTTGAAAACACAAATGAGGATGTGGCAGGTCACACACACACCTCCTTCTTGTCACAATGTTTCTTGTACGTGGGTACCATGCACTTGTGGAGAAGGCAGAGCTGTTTGTCTCTCTGACTACTGTAGGTAAAACCACGTATTTTGGAAGGCTAAGAGCAGTATTTACATGGCCCAAATTCTAGCTCAGACCCTGTGCCTCAGTGTGCTGGTGGGTGGGCATGGGTTTTCAGTCCTCAGATGAATCACCATGGAAGGGATCTGCCTGTCTCTGCTGAATGCCAGGAGACAGCGCATACCATGCCAAGCAGTGCTCCACTAATTTGGGATCCCTAACAGTGTTTACATCATGAGACCCTGTAATTCACTGCAAGCTTTAGCTTTCCAAAGGTTTGCTAAGAGCACATGGGATTTCCCACCACCTTTTAGAAACAAAGCTCACCTCCCCAAGGCTGATTCATTCACATGCATTCTCCTTTCACCTCCATCCTCTGGTTTTATCACCTAAACCAAGGCCATTTTGAACAGACTCAAAGGTCACAGGAAAAAGCCTTCAACTACATGTACATCCCAGACCCTAATGTGTGGCCTGATGGAGGTACTTTTGTTACAGGATTCTGAATCAGATAACCAAGACAGAGAAATCCTGTAAGTATGCACGAGATAATTTTAGTGAAGCTCTTTACCATTTTTGCATATTTAGGTTGCGTATTAGGAAAAATTTCTTCACTGAGAGGGTGATCAAGCATTGGAACAGGCTGCCCAGGGAAGCGGTGGAATTACTGTCCCTCTACATATTTAGAAAGTGTGTAGGTGTGGTGCTTAGGGATATGGTTTAGTGGTAGACCTGGCAGTGTTGGGTTATCAGTTGGACTTGATGACCTTTGAGATCTTTTCCAACCTTATTCAATGATTCTGTTCTATGAAACTCACGTTACAGTAACTGGAAGAAAGTAAACCTTTTGTTTTTCTGATGTTAAGGAGTAAGCATATCGTAAAGAAAACAGAGAAATGCAGGTGAGAATTGAATAGAAGAGAGTCAGACTTGAAAGACCCAACTGTTCTACTCACTGGCTGAGTTGTGGGGGAAAATTCCTTGGAAATCTATAGGAGAACAGACAAAATTATTAATAAAAGTAGAAAGATACACGAGGCACTTTAACCTGAGTAGTCCTTTCACTTTAATCCAGGTCAACAGCCAGATGTTTGATGTTGACTTCCCTTTTTCTCTGTGTCTTTTGCATTGGGGTGCATGAAACTCAGCTTGTGGTAACCTGCTTAGTGCATCCAGCTTTTCAATTTATTATATGGATATAAAAATTTGCCAGAAGAAAAATTATTTCTCTTGAAATACTTGGCATTTATCAGGAAACAGTTTGAAAATAAGTTCACAGTACTTGCACTTCCCTTTCATTTACTGCAGCCAGAGGACGAAATCTGATTTTGTGCAATTTTGATAGTCGTCTTGATTTTGTCTAAGTATCAACAAATCAATCAGAAAAATGAGAGCCTCAATGTTTTCCTTTTTTTCTTTTTAAAGAGGTATGCTCTCAGTTCTCTAAAAGTCGATAACCTACATTCTGCATTTTCTTTCAGCTTGGATTTATCCATGCATTCATTACTGAGGGGAGTGCTATCCTTAACTGTGTGTTAAAACCAACCCTGGTCCATTATTTTGCCCTTACAAGTAATTTTTCTTCATATGTTGTGAGGTCTACAAGTACTTGTCATGGCCGGTTGTCCTTCTGAGGCAGAGCTCTGGTTACACATACACGTGCCCTTTCTCCAGAGGCCAAGTACAGTTTTGCAGACACAGCACTGCAGTGCTGAGTTCTCAGGTCTTGTGTACTCTGTAGTTGGCTTCAACTTTTCCCACACCCTTCCTGCACATTGCAAAGCCCATGAGGCATTTTTATGTAGTCCACAATCTTGCCCATAAATACTTCCTTTACACTCACTCATCTGGCAGGGTTTGTCATTCCCTAAGGATAAAAGGCTGCTTAGTGCTGTCAGTGTGTGGATCATCTGCCTGCCAAGCTGTAGGATGGATGTTCTAGCACAGTTTGGGACCTAATGCTTACTCAGCAGTTTCTGCAAAGTAGTGTCAAAGAAGTACATACATTGCTATAGGTCTCAAAAAATCCAAAGGAGGCTGGAGGAGAGGAAAATGAGAGAAATTAATTCATTAATCTAGACCCTTTTGTTAAAAATACACAACAAAGCAGTGGATAACTCTTATGGAAGCCTGTCACTATGACAAAATCAATTATGTTTACCATTTTTTGGGGTGGCAGTTTGGCAGTTTGGTCACAAATGTCCTTAAATACTTGAGTTACAGATTTTTCTCTTGTATTGCTGTTCCTAACAGCCTGGAAAACAGACTAAATATAAGCATACCTTTTGAATACCTGAATTCTCAGAAAGCCAAGTACTTGTTGTCTGACTGTGCCTCAGAGGTATAAGGAAGTGTAACTCCTCTTCCCCTCCTGCTTTCCCGATGGAAGGAAGTCAAATCCCCAGGCTAATATGCTGTGCTGCTACAGGGACACTGGTTCCACTAGGAACTGTCAAAAATGGAAAACCTTGACATTCTGAATGGGGCTTCCAACTGCTTGCATGCCTTCATGCAAAGTATTTTCTTTTACTTCATACTGCCTTTTAAGGTAGCAGAAAGGAATAACTTAAATTATTTCAAAAGAATATTGTAAATTCTTTGCCTTTTTTTTTTTCTGTATTGTCTTGATGTTCTGAGGTAACCAGCTGGTACCAGCACCACAGGAAGCCACCCATATAATCCCCTGAGGTCAGGGTAGTGTTTGAGGAAACTCAGTGTATGTATAAATAAAATGCAGTGCAGTCCCACAAAACTGAAGCTTGTCAGCATCAGTCTGGAACAAATCCTTATATATTATGATGTCAAAATTTAAGCACCACCATCAATTTTATAGGAAGGTAGGGTGGAGAACAAAGTCCCCAAAGTATTTTTCTTGCAAAGTAGATTTCTTTTACACCCCAAGCTTTTTAAACTTCACTTATTTCTAAGCAGGCTAAGAGCTCACGTGGGCTCTTTCTGGGGCCTAGCAATCCTGTCTTGGTATCTTTATGTGCATTTTTGTACTCCTTTAGCACTGCATTGATTGTGCTGCCGTGTTTGGAGGTGATAGGATTCAGTGGTGCAGCCCTCTTTGCTGAGGTCCTTGTGCAGGGCTGGGAGCAGGTGGTGTGAATTTTAACCTATGGTTTTGAACAGTGGGCTGGATTTTTTCAGACTGATCTTGCCTTGCTGAATTACTGGTCGAAAGGCAGGCAGCACCCTGCCCAGACGGATCCAGTGATGGGAAATCCACTGTTTCTCTGGGGAAATTACTCCAATGGCTGATCTCATTGTGAAAAATTTTACTCCTGTGTCCAATAGGAATCTCCCCAGGTGTAACTCTTACCCATTGCCCCCCATCTTTTCCATGTGACTCTTTGTAAAAAAGGAGTCTCCATCTTCTTTGTAGACACACTATAAGTACTGGAACATGGTGATAAGGTCTCCCTTAAGCCTTCTTTTCTCCAGACTGAGCAAACCCACCTCTCAGCATTTCCTCCATGGCAGGCTTCTTAGTCTTTTGATCGTCTTTGTGGCCCTTCTCTGAACCCTTTCCAGACTGTCCATATCTTTTTTTTTTTTTTTTGTCCAGCGGGGAACAAAACATAACAAAACATTCCAAGTGAGGCCTGACAACACTGAGTAGAATGGGATGATGACTTCTTTAATCTCTGTATTTTTGATGGAAAGCATTTTTGATGGGAAGCATTTTTGATGGAACCCAGCATCCTCTGGGCATTCTTTGCCACAGCAGCACAGTATTAATTCCTGTTGAGCTTATTGTCCACCAGGACAGACAGATCCCCTTTTCACAGAGCTGCTCTCCAGCTGGGTAAATCCCAGCCTGTGCTGCACTGCTGGGTTATGTTTTCCTCAGTGCAAGACCTTACATTCGTCTGTGTTGAACTTAAATCATAAGCTGTTTCCTGCTTCTCCATATAGATTTCTAAATGGGCTCATCTCTGTATCATTTGTTAAGTTTCCAGAACTGCTGGAATCTTCTATCTGGTGTAGATCATGAAAAATCAGCTTTTAAGCATTTCCTGCTCAGAAAGTGGTGTTAATTTATAAAGTCAGAAAGTAAATTTTGGCTTCATTACACATTTTTAAATTAGGATCTGTTGCCTTGGTTTGCTTCTGACAAGGCAAGGCCTGAGACTTGTTCCAACTTTACAGTGTTTAACAGAGATGAATACATTGGTTGCTATCAGTTAATTATTTTCTTCTACAGTAAAATAAATTTAATAATGCATCTGACTAAAACAGACAACCTCTGACACAGGTTGGCCAGTACTTGCGAAGTAAGTATTTTAAATAAAGAAAAAAGCCCAAAGGATTTGAAGATGATCCTTTTGCCTTCTGGTGTGGTTCTGCAGCAGTTCTCACATCTCTCACTGGCATTTGGTAGCACTGGTGTAAACAACAGTGTGCCAATTTGTGCAGAGACCTTATACAAAAAATAGGATCAGAGGTCCAATAGCCAGCCATTTCAACACAGTGCTATTGTTCTTACTGTACTTGAAGATGAATAATCGCATAATAAAGTATGTTAGCACTGAAAGACTGAAACTGTAGTCATGGGAAATGTGTGCACTGTTTCTCTTAGATAATACCACTATGGTTCTCTGAAATAGTTTCTAGAGCTTCAGTTTGATTAGATTTGTGTTTTCTCTGGTGTTCTTCATTTCTAAGAATGCTGCAAATTAACAAACTCTGGTGCTTCTTATCATTACCAGATTTTTTTTTCCTGTCCTTTTGTAAACAGAGATTGTTACAAACCCTGTGAAGACCTCCACAGTAATGCAGGTCAAACATCTCCACTGCAATTACTCAAAGGAGGCAAATTGCCCCTATAGTGAATTAAATATGTACTGTGTTTAGTTGTCAGTCTTAAAATCGTTACAGCTCTCCCACACTGCTACTCAAGACAAGTGTCTGACATCAGTAGCAAAGTAGTGTTAATTTATCATTAAGTATCACTGCAGCCCTTACTAGTACTTTCCTCGATATTTGTTAGTCCTTTCCTTGAGTAAATATGTATGAGAGACAGATTTGTGGGTGAAGATCTGCTGTGAGCTGACATGGCTTGTTGGCTAATGCTGCAGGACAGCATGGGGGATAACTCCACTGTGGCCTGAGCATCTCTTCTTATTCAGATCAGTTCGAACACCACATCTAACAGACTGATTACCTTCTCATGACAAGGAGGATATTCAGAGCACTGAATTCTTTTTAGCCTACCTTTGTTCCATGGAAGTGAGAAGTGGGAAACGTGTTAAGAAAAGAACAAGTTGACACCAAGTTTCTAAAATAAAGTCAAGTAACAGAATTTTCTTGAGATTTTGACAAATCTTCCAGCCTTGCATAAAACTGTCAGTTTCTTATAGAGTCTTCTCCAGCAATGATACTAGATGAATAGAATGAGAATAAATCACAGGGCCCTAGCAATCCAACCAGGGCTTAGTCAGTAATGAATTTAGATTTTTGCTTTAGCAATCAAAGTTTGGCTGTCAAAAGGCCTTTCTCTCCTTTGTCAAAACTTATGAGTATTCAGCTGACTGAATAAAGCTTAAACTAGTCATCGACCATTCTCCCTGAAAAGTCGTGCTCCAATACCTTGACACACTGAATGCTTGAGTAGCTCTGTTATCTGTGAAAACAAAATATGTAGAAAAATAAGCTTTAAAAATCAGTCAGTTCTTTTACCTTTACTGTGAAAAAGTTTGGCATGGATGTAAGGGGTCTGACCTGAGATATATTCCACATCAGCATCAAGCTATTTGCTCCCACATTAGAAGAGCTGGGGAGAATTAGCTCACTTTGTCACAGATGAGGTCAGACCAGGTGATTGTCAGTAGGCCAAGAACAGGTCAGACAAGCCTACTGGTAGCACCTGTCCTATTGTTGGCAGAAATTTGTGGCTTTGCAGAGCCCTATTTTGAGAAATAGCTTTGATTGCTCCTCTTGATACTCAGCAAGATGACAGTGACCCACTGATGTCCGACAAGTGGTCACTGATGTCCGACAAAGCACTTTGTGACAAAAAGGGACAAGAGGATCCAACGGCACAGGCAGCACCAGTTCAGTGCTTGTCAACAGTCTCCTGCAGAGCAGAAACTAAGGTCAACCCAGGAGAGGTTAGAGACCTTGCCAGGTGATGGAGGTGCCGAAACAACTCCACTGGCAGCAAACCTCTTGAGCTACAGCTGGGCTTGGGAAGGGATTTGGTCCAGCGTGAAGCAGCAGAAGAGCACTGCCTGACTTCCCTCCAGCAGCACTGCTGAGCAAACCAGCAGGCAGAATGGAAAATCAGCCCCAGCCAGTGGTCCTGAGCGATTGTCACCAGAGACTCCAAAGGAGGTCTAAGGCCATTAAGTTCTGAAGAGGAACACACCATTGACTGCCAAGGCAGAGCAGATAGCACAACGGGCACTGTTGCGTGAGAGACACGATTTCACCTCACAGAAGGAGAGTTACTGACCTGGGGGTGGCAGCCCGGATCTTCTCAGGGGTGGCCAGTTGGGTAGCCACCCTGCTGACACTGGCACCCGGAGAGTGCAGTGTGCCCCAAAATGCTCTCAAGATAGTAAGCACCCTCATGGTGCTAATATGGTAATCACTTTTTCTACCGGTTATGTTTCTAAGTGAAAAAAGTAATAATACATATGAACAATCCAAGATGGTAACAGGCAGGAGTCTCACAACACATTAATGTCTTGGAAGTCACAAGTTACAAAAGCATTGCTAGTTTACAAGATTACAGAGCCAAAATGCCTGTAAAAATACAAGTGTGAAGGCACCCTGATGAAGTTAAGGAAATTTTGTGCATGCATATGCACATATAACAGCATACTGCACAATATGGCAGAAAGGATTTTTTGCTTTGGGGGGAGACTGGGTTGCATTATAATATTTTTGTGACAATTCATTTTTTTATGGATTCTCCATACCTGAGAGCATTGATTCCACCTTTCCCTCTTGCCTCCTGGCGCTTCCTTCCTATGCGTTTTTTTGTGCAGTGCTCCATGACAAAATGCTGCTTAAGAATTGGCCATATTTGTACTGCAAAGTTGTAACCTCACGACTTTACAGTCAGCACTGATAGGGCCTGCAACAAGGTGAGAATTCCTGACTTGAGTGATGACAGTGTGACTTTACTGACTGGGGCAAAGCAGTGAGGCAGATCTGGAAAGGTACTGGGCAGCCTGTATTTCAAGTAGGTGCCTGGTGTCTTTGAATCTAAGCTTAGAACAGTTTTGAATGCACAAATATATGTGTTTTTCTTAGAAAGCAATAAACAGAATTGTACTTTACAGTGGGATTGTTGGCTGTGAGCCAAATCAAAGAAGCAGAGACAGGCAGTGAGGTGTGTGTACTCACACCCTCTTGCACTGATATCAGAGTTTACCATGGCTTCGCATAATTTCTGCTTGATGCAGCAAACTGTCTTTCATACTGTTATGGTAAGTCAACCCTGAAGTTCAGTCCTAAATCCAAATAGTTAATTATAGGAAAAGGCCTATTAACTTGATTAAGGGGACTACTCTTGCACGGAAAGCTGCGCAGAACTGGGCCAGGTGCTAAAATAGGAAAGCTGATCATGTTGTTTTGAAGGGCCAAGACCATTAAAGGTCTCCATATAGGTTTAAATTATTTCTCCTAGGGAAGCAAACTAGGAGTTTCAATTTCTGTGTTAGTGATAAGTCCCTCGCCTTTATAGTCCGTCATTTATATTCATTGGCTGCAACAGACTGGAATGTGTCCCGTTTTCCTTCTATACAGAGTAAGATTCTATTCTCTCATTGTGAAAGGATTCCTGTTTTCAGTGAAATCCTCTGTCAGTTCCTTTATTCACCGGCATGAGGCTGCTTATTCACAAGGGTTGTAAGTTTTAATGAACATTACTTTTTGTTCTGTCTCAGCCTGTCAGAAAAGTTTAGTAAACCTTGCGCCTTGTGGTAAATGCATTTAGCAGCTGGATGGAGCATATGTGCAGTGTGCTCTCTTTGGAGAAGCTGTCTCTGTGAATTACCGAGGTGCAGAACAAAAACATCTGGCATTCCCTTATGAGGAGAGGTAAGCATAGATTCCTTGTTGCTGGCCAGTCCTAGCAGGGCTGTACTGGGTCTGGCTGAGCAGGAGTTCATTTCCCCACAGGAGCCCTCACAGTGCTGTGTTTTGCACTGGTAGATAGAAGGGTGTTGATAACACACGGGTGTTTTGGCTACTGCTGAGCAAGGCTGGCACAGCATAAACACTGTAACATTCCTTTCTCAGTTGGGGGCAAGATTCCAGGAGGGAACACAAGTAGGACAGCTGGCCCAAACTGACCAAAGGGATACTCCATACCTTATGATGGTCAGCTTAGATATAAAAGTTAAGGCAAGCAGCAGGAAGGGGGACTTTCATTGTCTCCAGTGGCTACTTGCTGGATACACCACTGTCTTCATTATGGAATGGCAACATTCCAGGTTTGCATCCTTCTTGTGTGGTACAAAACAGCTACAGTGCACTCTCCAGGACCTTCTTTGCATCTAGGAAGCGCAAGGTAACAATGCAAAGGATAGGCTCTTTGAACATGTGCCTGTGGACCAGACACAACACAACCATAAACTCACGCTCAGACAACTACCCGAAAGGAGGTTGTGGTTCCTGGGCTTGGCTAGGAGTTTAATATGTAGATATAGGGTTCTTTAATACCTCAAGAGTCAAGAGAATGAGCCATGGGAAGGAATTGCTCCCAAGGAATTTGTTTATTAATTTAGGGGAGCAAATAAGGGAACTTGGCCAAAGTTCAAGACCACACCACAAAAGCTAGACAAAAATGTTCCACCACAACACTGTTAATCCACAACACTTGAGATCCAATAATCCACAACACTTAAGGCAGCACAGTTCAAGGAGTATAGACAAGGAGGAATGAAATGAGTAACCAGTTCCGCTTAACACCTAGGAGCAGATACTCTGAGTCCTAGAGACATGTCCTAACTGTCACAACCCAGTCTGCCTTTTAGGACACAGAATCTGTTTGAATATTTGAAGCTATTCAGAACAAAAATGCAAAGGAACCATACGAGGGGTAAAGTGTTGTGGTTTAGGATAATTATGGTGGTGTTAATGCTACCTTAACAACTATATGGTTTTTAGACAAATTATCTCAAAAGCGTTAAATCTTACATTAAAGCGTAGAGGTACATTAAGATTCTTTAAAATACAAATAAAAATTATTTTTTTCTCTCTCTTCTGTGTGGTTTCCCCCCTGATACAACATGGAATTTCTAATAATAATCATAATAAACAGAACCAACTGCTTTAAATGCTAATCAGTTAACCCCATTTAGGGTACTGTAGTCTGTGTGTGTTCTTTTTCTACTAAATGATGGCACAGTATAGAAGAATAAGGCAACATCTGTTAAAAGAGTGTTCATATTTTCTAATGCTGCAGTTTTCAGAGATCACCAGAAAACAGCAAGAACAGCTGGATGCATGAGTGTCAAGTGGCTTGAAATAGCTGAATGCCTGTTGCAAGGACAGTACTGTTGCACCTGTCATTGTCCGTGGGATTTTTCAATATTTCTGTTTCCCTACAGGATTAAAGGTGCCATGAGACATGAAATATTTCTGTAGAATATGGGATCCAGGTGAAGCAAATTTGTGGACTGTTTTGAACAGGCACTTGGACAGGCAGTTAAGAGATACAGCTATCCTGGGTTTACCCTGTGTTTTCATAATGTGTGGTTACATGTTCTCCCTTCCTCTCAGTGATAGATAATTACACAGAAATTATACAGACCTCTAAAATAAATCTTCCAAAACTATCTACTTGATTTCAAATATTTCAAGATTACTCAGGACTCTAAACAAGACTGAAAAGATTTCCTGCATCAGTGCCTGCAGCTTTGGGAACTTTGGTCCAAATATAGCACATCACATTAGTAATTAATATTGCTTAATTTGCTTTACTCATATCCATAACTCAGCTCATCATAAATAAGATATTTCCAAAGAAGGGCATAATTTCACCTGAAGGTTTTGTTTACACCCCCTGCTTGGGTTTTTTTGGGGGGGTTTCATAAATGAGGAACTGAGTGGTGCTTTTCCCGTGGTGGGTTTGTTTGTCTCTCCCACTCTGAGCCTCAGATAATCTGGCTGGATTAAAGCTGCAGGGGTCAGTGCTCCAATGTACTGACTTTCTAGTGGCAATGAATCAATCCTACCTATAGGTACTGCACCTTAGGGCAAGTGTTCAGAGAACTGCCTTTTTAAACAGTTCTCCCTGTGTTTCTTGAAGGCTATTATGGTAGGAAAATGTGTATATTCTTTCTGGTTACAATGCTTCTTGTTACAAGCAACACTTTTCAACTGATTTGCACTTCCCATACTGCAGATTTTATCACAGAAATGAAGTGCAGGTTTTGAAACCTGGTGTGTTGAATTAGTCATTGGTTCATTTTACTACACTGTAAGAAGTACAAGCAGAGTCTTTAACAGCTGTTCTCCTGAAGTGTTCTGTACTAAAAGATGATTAGTGCACATTCAACATTTTGAGTCTTGCCATCGTGTGCAATTATAGAAATGATAACGGACAAGTTTCAAGAACAGCAGTGGTGTGGTGTAAGAGTTCTGGTCCATAATAATAATAGGTTCAGCTGCAGCAACCCCATGCAGCACTACAGGCTGGGGGAAGAGTGGCTGGAAAGCTGACCAGCACAAAAGGATGTGGGGGTGCTGGTCGAGAGCAGGCTGAACATGATCCAGCAGCGTGCCCAGAGAAAAGGCCAAGGGCATCCTAGTCTGTGTCAAAAACAGTGTGACCAGCAGGACTAGGGCAGTGCTCTGTACCGAGCACTGGTGAGGCCACACCTTGAGTCCTGTGTTCAGTTCTGGGCCCTTCATTGCAAGAAGGACATTGAGGTGCTGGAGTTGTGTCCAAAGAGAGACAATAGAAATGGGGAAGGGTCTAGAGAACAAATCCCATCAGGAGCAGCCAAAAGAGTAGGGGTTGTTCAGCCTGGAGGAAAGGAGACTTCTGGGAGACCTTATCACTCTCTACATCTCCATGAAAGGAGGTTGTAGCCAGGTGGAGGTCGATCTTTTCACCTGGGCAACCAGTGACAGGACAAGAGGAAATGGCCTCAAGCTGCTCCAGGTGAGGTTCAGGTTGGACATCAGGAAGAATTTCTTCCTGGAAGGTATTGCCAAGCTTTGGAACAGGCTGCCCATGGAGATGGTAGAGTCACCACCATCCCTGGAGGTACTCCAAAAAACAACTGGGTGCAGCACTTAGTGCTATGGTCTGGTTGACAGGGCGATGATCAGTCAAGGGTTGGACTGTGTGATATTGGAGGTCTTTTCCAACCTAAATGATTCTGTGATAATTAGCCCGTCCTATCTGGTCTAGAGGTTTATATTTTTGAAAAGTACATTTTATTAATCTGATAAAAATAAGAAAAATGGTAAATATGGAATAGATTATCAACAGCAGTAGAAAGAACAAAAACATTTCCCTAAGAATGGTAAAGCTCTCTGATGCTGTCTGAAAGATAGACACAACTTAGGTACTTAAGAGACCAATGGAAAATGGAAGAAAAGCAGAGCTGATTCTGATCAGTGCCAACAGCAGAGCTTTGAAAACTCATCAGACCTAATCTGGCATCTGCATGAGAAGCAATGAGATAGCAAGCAGTGAAACATACTCATGAAGTGTTGTGGACAGTGCCAGGGTGCTCAAACCTGTCTTGAGTTAAGAAACTGCCTCAAAAACGTTATCTGCTCTTACAAATCTGAATATTTTAATGAACAGGGCTGCTAAAAACCTGTATCAACATCCTTCAAATGCATGCATTATATATTCAGACTATGCTGTCATTGCATAATAAAACTGATTAAAACATGAGACTGGAAATTAGCAATTACACCTAAGGGAACAAATAGGTGAGGGCAACCATCCTAGATTGCTATCACAAGTGTTTGTGAACCCTACAAATAAACATGTTTGTATTTTTCCACTGATGTAGAATTTTTATGTGACACCAGTCACTATGACGGAATGTCATAGTGATGAGTGCATAGATATTCATCTTTCAGTTTAAGCCATTAAATAATCCAGATTGACCTCCCTTATGCAGACAGCCCTTGGGAAAGTGAGGCTGACACATTGTATTCAGTAGGTTTTATGATCCATCACTTTAGTTTAGAGCTGGGATTAGCTGAGAGGCTTTCCAGACTGCACATGCTAAGTAATGGTTTGGCTTATGATAAGAGTGCAAAAAAGCTTTTTTAACTCTAGCTATTTATGTAAAAATTTCTGCTGCAATGCTCAATTTGCACTCCTCCAATGTGGGTTAAGTTGAACAGCTCAAAGGCATTTTTTTGTGAAATTAGATAACGCACAAAAACAGTTAGTGAAGAATAATGATGGCACATTAAATTCACACCTGAGCTTATTTGACAGTAAATTCCCAGTGTTGACAGGTCCTGAGAGCACAGATCTCATAAGTGGATTGTACACATAAAGTGTGATGTGGTTGCAGTAGAAAGGCAGCCAAACAGCCTCGAATGCTCAGTGGAAGCACACAGGGTTATGCTAAAGAGCAGCAGAGTTTTTGTTGGCTAATTAAACAATGAAGGAAGGGAAATATAAGTCAGAGACAGTGTTGAAATAGCAGTATCATCTGGAAAGCTGCTTTACAGAGAGTATTGACTGATGTCACTGGGATGTTGCATATGGACTCCAAGATTTAGATGTATTAAGGCATCAGTTCACAGAGCCTTGCAGTATCTAATCTGTCTACAAAAGCGACCCCTTAGGGTGCTCAAATTTTTTAAAAAACAAATGGCCAGACCTTTGTGGTATTTTCATTACCCACATTAAGGAGATGTCCTGGGTTTGCCAACCAGCCCCCCTGGGGCTGAAAATAGTTTTTTCCAGGTGGATTTCCAGAGCAAAGCCAATCAGCGTCCATTGCCCCGGCTGGTGCCACCCTCTTTGTGCCCTTTGTGCAAAAGCTTGGTGGTTCATGGCCTCCTGTCTCTCTGGGCTCCCACCCAGAGCTCAGTGTGCATCTTCAGCTGCAAAGCGAGCTGCCTGCACCAGAGGTATTCCTCAACACCCATCCTGTGGGGGCAAGTGCCAGAGTCCTTTTCTCTCCCTGCTACAGCTGTACGTAGAGACACAAAGCTCAGTGTGGCTTGCCCTGCACATTCTTGGGTGCTGTTATGGGCTGTGTGCACCTGTGGAGGCGGTGGCCCTGGCAAGCTGTGTGAACTGTCTTGCAAAGCACTGCTGCAGGACAGGGCTCTTTGCAACACCTTTCTGGCTCATGAGCTTTAGCTGTGTTCTCTCAGTAACACTTAGATGGTGGTCTGTGAATTCAGGTTAGCTCTTACGGGCCTCTTGTGCTTGGATTTTCGACCTCTCTTTGTGTTTACTTGTGGTGTAAAGCCATTTTAATAATTCAGTCTCATGTTGTGTCTTAGAAGAACAATGGTTGTCATGAAGACAATCCCCAGTATGGTGCTGCTTTGGACAATTTCCCAGTGGAGATTTTGCTTGCTGGCAATGGTCCCTGCCACTGTGCTTCAGTTACTTGTTTCGTAGTCCCAGGTCTGTCATAACCTGGAAGTCAAGCACAAGGCTGAGCAGGAAGAAATGATGTGGGAAGTGGGTGAATGCACTGCCCCTCACATCATCTGGGATGGGAGGACAGGGCTAACACACCCAGAGGTCTGTGGTAATCTGACACTTACCCGCGTCTGGACAAACAAGTGCTTCCTACTGTTGAAGATATAAATTAATTTCTTTGTCAGTACTTTGACATGGCTTATTACAGCAGTGCCAGAGTACTTCACTGAATTCAGAAAGTAGATGCTTAGATGGGCAAATGGGAGGTGGACTGAGGAAAGCACCCTCAGAAAAACATGCCCTCACAGCAATGTTCTCACTTGCACTCAGGCAGCGCTGCTGCACACAGGCAACCTTATGGTACACAGGCATCCTTCCTCAGGAGAGCAGCTGCCTTGTCCTCTCCATTTGCTCAGTTACTCCCCTGCAATTCTAGGCCATGCTTCTTGTATGCTTTATCAGCCTTGATGGCCTTGAACTGTAAATGTTTTATGGGGAAAGGCACTGCTCTGCCATGGGGGCTGGGTGAACAGGAAGGTGCTTAGCAGAGCTGTCATGTTAAAGAGTCTGGGTGAGTCCATGGCAGAAACCCATAGACCTGGCTGTGGAGCTGTTGCTGAAATCCTCTAAGTTTTTAAACCACAGCACCTGCCTTAAAGGTTAGGCAGGTCCATGCACACCATGCAGGCATCACCCACACATGAAGGATCTGGCCTGTGCTAGCCCAGAGAGGTGTTTGTCCCTATTCCTAAGGCTGCACTGCTGGACAAGATGCTGCAGAAAACAAGCATTTTGGACTCAGCACTCGCTCTAGACAGAAAATATTCCATGAGACACCAATGAGACTCTTCTGGCAGACGTTCCTCAGATTTTCAGGTCTGGTCTCCTGTAATTTGTTTTCATTTTCTAATGAAATCATCGTGATGAAATGAGACAATTGTCCCATGTGGGATTTGAGTAAGTCAACTCATGCTTGCCCTTAATTAGCTGGGTTTCAGTTCTTGATTTCGAAGTATTAAAATAATTAAGTTTGTGTGAAGGCTTAATCACAGAAAGTACCTCAATCTTACACTCAGTAGTGTCAGCAGGAGTCCCACCAGAAAACGTTCCCAGTTACCTGCTCCCAAACACTTCTTCTGGTGACCTGCTCCTACGATCTAGCTGGTCTGCACTGGTAGTGCAGCTCCCACAGGAGCACGGACCAGAGCCTCTAAGTCATCCAGTCATCAGTCCTAGGGAAGCTGCATCACCCCTACCAGAGAACTACAGCCTACAAATATTTCTCAGAGTTGACCTTCAAGACTCTCACAGCTCCCCACATCAGCCCTGAGGATAATGTAAAAGATAAAATATAGAAAGGGTACCACTCAGGAAATAGACTTCTGGAAGCATGCAGCGCTAGTTTAATTGAAAGTCTGAACTTGAACAAATTATTTCTTTACATACATGTTAGTCTGGGTAAATCCCATCCAATGGAACAACCTGAGTTTTTTTCAAAAGTTTTTTCCAATAGCATCCATCAGGGTAAGTTCAGAATCTGCCTTTAATGTTTCATTTGTGCACCAGCTGAGCACTGAAGTCAATGGAAGTCATTGCTGGTCTAAAATGGCATTGTTCTATGTCGAATAATGGAAGCCAATACGCACTCATTAGACAGAAAACAGAGCATTTTTCCAGGGCTGGCACAATGACTTTGAAGGGGCTCACTGTGTGAACATTTTGGAGGGACAAATGCTTCTTTAGGATATTCTTCTTCTCTCTACTAAAGAAAAAGATCTTTTTGGTACTCATAGATGTGTTAAACCTTCTGCTTTCTGCCAGGCTATTCCTAATGCCTTACAATGCTTTGTGTTGTGTCCTGTCCCATGACACAGTTTTCTGACTTTCTCTAAGCAAAGAAGAAATGGATACAAGCAGTTTATGTGCTCACCTGTTCTTGCCACCCAGAAGTCTGTGCAGATACTCAGTTTGCAAGGCATTAACCCTCACTGGACTACAATCTCTCCTGCTTCACCTTGCAGCAGCTACCTCGGCTGTTTAATGCCTTGGCAGGGAACACGTTGCATTTGCTGGGCAAAATCAGATGCCAGTAGCACTGGCCAGACAGGCTGAGTTATAAAGTGATGCAGACTTTAGTTTGATAAATGCTTAAGGGTAATAAGCAGGGAGGATAACTGGAAATAACTTTTGATCCCAGTGCCCGTGGGACATGAGATAGCTGGATGCTTTGACAGTGAGTTTCCTAGTTCAGAGGTGGCATTTCCTATCTGTTGTTTCAGGACCAAACTGAGATGAGCTCTCACGGTGTTACAGCCACATGTTTCCGATTAGGAAAGGTGAAAACAGGATGTACCTGCTGGCCCGTGGCCACAGCTTGTAGCTTGCCTGCCTTCTTTGCTTATATGTGGTTAAATCCACTTGCAAAGGACCAATCTGCCTAATTTACTGAACAAATCCTATTCCAAAGGAATATGTTAGAGTAATGTTTTCTACTGAAATGAGGCTGGTCTAAGTCTATTTCCTAATGTTGTTGTTGTTGTTGTTGTTGGGATCCACACTAGATTCATGCCTGATATTTCAGAAAACTTCTTGTGCATGGGAATGCTGGATTGATGAGCTGATAATCAAACTCAGGTTTCTCAGGTGTCTGGAAAGGCAGATAAGCAAAATCCTTACATGTTTACATAACCCTTGCTGTTTAGCTTTATTCTCTTCATCCCTGGAACAGAATTTTACTGATTCTCCTCCTGTTTTTCTGGTAGAAGTGCTTTTTTTTTTCTTCCTGAGAAGATGGAGTGAAAATGACACTATGTAGGTCTTTAATTCACGCAATAACTCAACGGATTTGATGAAATAGTTCCTATTACTCTCTGTAGACTTTAAAGCAAATTCTCGCCTTCCTGGCACCGAGAACAGAAGGTGAAAGGCTCTCTGACCTCAGTTGCTGATAGATATTGTAACCATCTGGTCCCTGGAGCTGGACCTGCTGTCAGCCCTGGGCTGAGAGACCCAGATGGACTGCAGAGATCTGGTAACAGGGGAACTGAATAGGAAATACCATGAGAAAGATGTCTGCTGTGACTTCGACAGGAAGAAAGTCAGGCTCTCTTCATATTGAAAAGTGAGCGATGGGAGATGCTTTTCCTACAGAGCTCTCCAGTGGCCCTTAAATCTTCTGCTAAGAACCATGCCTTTGCCAATCTTTAAGGATCATAGAGGGAATTTATTGTTATGCTTGTTTCTCTCAGATGAAGCAGGCGAAATGTTAAGGAGGGATTGTCCTACTAGCTGACAGTTATTAATTTCTTATGAGTGTTTTGAATTCCAGATCATGTGTTTATGTTCTCAGGCTGTATTATTCTTCACATGGTTTTTGAGCCCTCCTCATCTTTTCTTGGAAGGGTTTCCTCTTAAGCTAAGCCATTATCAATCATAGGAAAATTATCATGACACAGTAGCTGTGCAGCTCATTGTACATTTAAGACAGGCACCAAAAACTTCTTCCCATGGACCAGCAAAGCTGATCTTTTTTCCTGAAGTAAAAGATATTGCACCTTCAAATGTTCTGTTTCTCTGTTGGGGGTGACTCATGTCACAGCCTGGATATTCACAACTATCCACGGCTTGGATAGCTCATCCCAAGAGTGCTGTTCTCCCCCTAACTCCAGTGAAAGACATTAAAATGCATTATGTTAATAGCAGTATCTGATAAATCTGCTGCAGGTAGGCAGAGCTGCAGGGTTTAGCACAGCAAATAGGCTGGCTTCAAAGAGCTGTAACTATGAGGGAAGTTATAACTCTGAGAGGATAAAATCCAGGCACGAAATCTGCATGTAGAGGAAAAGCCTTTCTCTCCCCTATGCTCTGCAGCCTTCAGGTCAATGAGGATAGGGTTTACTTTGTTTCTTCAGTGGCTGGAGCTGAAGCAGTATGCTGAGCCCCCCACCCCACCCCTACCCATCACTGCCTAGCAGCCCAGTGCCCAGGACAGGGGTGGGCTAAAGAAGCAACAAAGGCAAAGCCACAGACCCAACAAGGAGGGGTCTGCCACATGCAAGCATTAGGGTGTGGCTGGGGGCCTGACCTGGAGGCAGTTTTGAAGCACTTTGGTCCTCCTTTGTGTTCCAAGGAGAGAACAGACTATTCACTTTTTCCTCGCTCTGGGACCAGCTATGAAATCAAGTTTCTCACAGGAGGTGAAAGCAGAACCAGCATTTCACAGTAAGACTTTTGGCGCGTGGTAGACAATGGTGGGGTCCTGCAGGTTTCCTATGCAAGTCCTTCCCAAGCGAGCTGTGCTGTAGTGGGAGATGGGGGATGAACAGTTCTGGAGGCTGCCACATCCTGTTTGTGTCCTGTTTGTGAGAAATGTTGCCCACATTGCTAGCCCAGTCTGCATCACTGCCAGGAGAAGGCACTCAGCAGCTCCTCTCATAAACCTGGATGATGACAGCTACTTCTCACCCAGTAAGCCTGTGCATGTAATGTGAACCATAAATGGACTTTCACTTAGCACTCTTTAAAACAGAAATTTTATCTAGCTCTTTACAGTTGTTGTGACCAGTAGTCACTGACAGATGTCTGAATAAAACCAGGAAACAGCAACACAGCAGAAGAGTGGGTGGTGCATGTGCTCCCTTCAGTGGCCAAGTTCTATGTGTCACTTCAGTGGGGGGGACAGAGCCTGTACTGTGACTATAAATTGCACACCTCTGCTTCTGTTTTGAATTATCTCCATATGGGAGTGAAGAGATACTGAAAGCTACCCTAGATTCTCCAGTCTGTTGCTGGCATTGCTCCCAGAATGCAGCCTGCTGAAACTGTGAATTTACCATTACAGGGATGTTGGAGGAATCACTTATCAAAGAAAGCAAAGTCTTTCTTTCCTAATAAAAAAATACATCTCAGAACTAGAACTGAGTATAATGAAGAGACAAAACTGAAATAATAAAAGATATTTTTGACGTGTTAATGTGCTTAAGCTTTAGTCATCTGCCTTTAATGTTTACACACTAGGCTTGAGAGCCAAAGATGTAATAGGCAAATGTAGGAAATTGAAATGCTGGGAAAAAAATTTGGTTTCAGTTATGCAGGTAATCTCCCATGTTTTTTTTTAATTTTTTCTTTTCCAGTTTCTGTGCATTCTACCCATATTGAGATAAGCTAATTGGAAAAAGAGAGAACTGTGAGCTTGAAGGTTCACGAGAAGCTAGTTTCAAAGCAACTCCCTCGATTATAAAATTTTCATTTCTTCAGTTGCTTGGTGACATAAATTGTCCCATCATGATTAGAAAAAAAAGCCACAGAATTGATGCAACTGTCCACCTTTCAAATTGTACGATTGATTGCTGTGTTTATAATCTGTGTAATAGCCTAAATCACTGTTTAAAGATGACAGGCAACATAATACGGAATAGTTGACCATGTGCATACAAGCACCTTGAAAATCAGTGTGGACAATTTCAAAGCAATTAATGAACAAAGGTTCTTGACTTTAGTCAGCTTTAATGAACTCTTGTTTATTAAAGCACTAACTAAGACTAGTCTCATACTAGAGGTAGGAGATAAGTAGGAAAAGGCAGCTAAACCCAGAATCATGAGGGGATCTGGATAATCATACTGGAGTTTAGACCTGGATAAAAACTCTAGTTGGCTAGTTTGCATCTTATCAGATCAATTATCATTTGTGGTCTAGTAAAAATATTGTCTACTTGGCACTACAAATACTTTAAAGGAGGAGTAGGAGAGTGTAAAGAGGTGTGCACACTGCAGTTGTTGGAGAAATGGCTTTGAATAAATGGTAGGGAGTCATACTGCCTGGTGATGCACGCAGCACATTTTATTCAGCATTGTCAACTTACGCTCAGCCTTCTGGATGACTTGCGCTTGCTGAGCAAGCTGGAAGAAAAACCTTTCCCACAGATCACTTTTGGCCAGCTTTGGTGCATGACTGTCAGTCCATAATGACAATGTGTGTCTTGAAGGGCTTTTGCACCAGTCTGCTGGACTATATAAATAGCAGGAGTTTCTTAACAAGGTACCAAAGTTAAAAAATCTGTTTATTTTGATATAGGATCAATCAGTATATTTGGGTAATTTTAATCAGCTTGGAAAAAGATGACTAGGAGTACTAGAAATACCAGTCCACTGACACATAGGTGAAGGTTCTTACCAAAAATTAAGCAGAAAATAGAGTGTCACTGTGTTTTCTAAGGCTTGCAAAAGTCCAGCTCTGAGGACCTATGCAGAAAAGGAAGTTCAGTCATCTTCTCCCTTTCTGTGCAATTTCTTTCCTCCCTGCATTGTCGGTCATGGGACTAGACCACCTAAACCTAACAGTGGCATATTTGTGCCACATCAGTTCCAGCTGTCCAGTACTTAAAAGTGAAGCTGAACAACTGAACAGAGTCTTCTTCTTTTAGTGTGCCTAGGTTTCTGTGGCATTAATGATTACCTGTAAGTTGTCAGAGGTTATCAGGGACTGTTAGGGCTGAATTCTGCTCCATACAACGTACAAGGAAGAGGTGATCCAGGCACAAAGGCTCTGGTGAGTAGCATGCGGCCTGTAGTTGTTAACAGTTTTGGTTTCAGTGATTAGTCTGGCATTGAACACCCTTTATATTTCAAAGTCTCACCATTTTTACAAGTTATATGCCTTGCCCAGTCCCTATGTTTTCCTACCATTATGCCAAATCCTGTATGTGTCTGGAGTATCCTCCATGCATTTGCTGTCTGTGAGTCCTATACAGGAACAGAAACAGAAAAGTGTGCAGAAAACCACAGTGGTTTCCATGTAGATTATGGCTTTTGTTCTTGTCTGCCTGGGTCTGAAAGTTGCCTTAACATTGCTGGACTAGTGATTTAAGGGGGAAGTAATTGACAACAGAATTTTTCCTGTTAGAGCTTTTGATTTGTTTCAGTACATCTGCAGCTGAAAGATGTATCACTGCATGTGTTATGAGATCTGTGTGTCAACAGCCATCTATGGTAGGGGAAGAAAATTTCCTTGTTGGATCTTTGACAATATTTAGTTTCTTCTACAGAAATCTAATCCCCATGTGTTGAATCAATGCAGCTGATTTCCTGTTTCACTGCCCTTTGCATTTCCCTTCCATTTCAGAAGTTACAAGGTTGTGTGAAGATTTGGGTTTTCCCTCTTTGGCAAAGTGTTATTCACACAATCTAGTTAAGTCAGGGGAAAAACTGCAATCCTAATTATCTGTCTGATCCACCTATTCAGACTAAAAAAAAATTGTATGAAAAGTGATCAATACTTAATTTACTTAAGCAATTTGGGAGCTCTCCAAATCACTTTTGAAAAGGTCTGGGAGATGCCTGCCTTTTCTGTTGTTTATACAGATTTCTGGAAAGGTGCCACATCTTCCATTCTTGTTTCTGACACAGAAAAAATCAGACAGATCCAACTGTGCTAAAATTGAAAACAATTAACTGAGAGGAATGGGCTGTGTTCTGAGAAAATAAAAACACCTTCTGTTTTATACAAAGACATCTACAGAAAGTGTCTGGGTGGTAATTTACAAAGTTGGATCTATGGACATATTAAGACATGTGACTCCCATTTCATCTGATGGGATATACCATGCCACAAAAAAAAAAAATTTGGGAACCTGGTCTAGGAGCGAGATGAGCTAGTGGAAATGAGTCCTGGCAACTGGACTCCAAGCACTCTCAGAATATGGTGGTTATACAGCACCTGAAGAACCAAAATACTATTGAATTGGTTGGTAATTGTGGTTTTCGAGTTTTCATTTGGGTTTTTGGGGGTTTTTTTTGGCCAGCTCTGGAGTTTGTATATGAGCTGAACAGGTTTTTGTGGGCTCTGTCTCAGGTCCTCAAGATTACTCAGGTTTTGAACTATCACTGATCATATCTGTAGTCTAATCTGTAAGTGAGAACCAGCATTTAAATACCTTCAAGCTTTTCTGTCACAGAGGAATGTGGACACAGAGGTAGCAACCCTTCTGCTCTCACAGGCTGATGAGAGAAAATTATCAGGCACTTGTATTCTGTAGTAATGAAGAACGTATGACCTGGCCTAGAGATGACAAGAGGGTGTTAGAGGATTCAGGACTACCAGAATTTTCTGCTCAGCTGGATCACTTTTTATCAGTTTTGCTATACTTTCAAACACTGCCCATCTTTCAAAAAACATGAGAAACGACAATGAGGGTTTTACACCTGCACAGGCTATTCCTAACTGTTTCTCTAGGGAGTAACTGCCATGT
The DNA here is from genome assembly GCF_003031625.1 of Empidonax traillii. Lineage (NCBI taxonomy): Eukaryota > Metazoa > Chordata > Aves > Passeriformes > Tyrannidae > Empidonax > Empidonax traillii. The sequence continues at coordinate 2,835,746 of NW_020955195.1, forward strand.
TTCTGGCCTGACATGACCTGACTCCTTTTACATAGAACTGCCCTGCTCCTGTGCCTGATTTTGTGCAAGCTGTTTCTGGGAAGGAGGTTTGTCACGTGCTTTGGCGTGCTAGTATTTCAGGAGGTGTGCAGATTCTGTGTAAGAAAACACAGTGACCGCAGACAGCCTGTGTCCTGCCTCTCTGCACCTTCCTTTACTGACATTTTCTTTTCTTTCCATGTAATTCCAAAAAAGCAGACTTGTGTCTGCATCATCTACATCCGATTGACCATACTGCAGTGGGGAATGATTCTCAGACTTCTAGCACAATCTCCAGGAGCATGCTGGAATCCTGAGTCACTGGTGGGACTAACTGGTGAAGGATTTCAGTGTTATTCTCTGTTGTCAGACCAAATGCACTGAAACTAGAAGACAGGCAGGATGTTGTCCTTAATTTCTCTTTCAGAAGCCTCAGGTACTAGAAAATATTAATGACCTTGGTTTGCTCCACTAACCTAACTTAGGTTTTAGGTCTTTGGACTGTGAAGTGTGAAATACGTACATTTAGGAGATTCTGCATTTCTCTGCTTGTTCCCCCTGATCAAGGGAACATAGCAGTCAGCTGAGTCCTGGCAGAAGGTTTTTTAAGAAATGCTTGCCAATTCAGCTGTACAAGCCACTAACAACTGGCTAGTTGTCATAATGCAACATGGAGTTGAACAGTGTGTCTTGAACTCTTCTCCTTGAACTCTATCAGAAACCATCTGAGAAAGACAAAAAAGCTGAAAGCTTCTTTTCCTGGGTGGAACTTTAAGCATTCACTATCAAAGAGACAGTGAAAACTTCTTATCTTGATGCATGCTTTCTAGATGATATTTCAGGCAAATATCTACTCGAATGGTACCAGTTGAAAGAGTGGGACATGAGTCTACAGACATTAATAATCAGATCATAGAGAGTGCACTTGGATTTATTTCAAAAAACTCCAAAATATTTTTTGAATAAATATTTTGTCAGGCTTTCAAAAAGGAGAGAAGCTGCATCTCAGGAAGTCCTTCCTTAAAGCCAGCTGCTTTGTGTTTTAACTTATTTTATTTCAACCATTCTGCAGCAGCCCTTCTCATTTGACTTCTCTTTGTGATGGCAGTGAGTGCTGCCAACACAATGTGTCTCCACCCATTTACCCAGTCCTGGGAGCTTCCCTTTCCACTTGCCCTTGTAGAAACTTGCTGCTTTTCTTGGTTCCAGAAGAACCAAGCTGCTGCTTCGGATTGTGGTGTCCCGGACCCACTGGTCTGTAGACAGAGATCTATGTCTAACCTAGTTGATGCACACTCCTTAGGTGGCCCAGAAAAGAAGCCCACAGTAGACTTTGAACAGAGAAAAGTCAAAGTATTCACCCCCAGAACTTGCAGACACTGAATTGGTTGTAGCTTTCACTGATACCAAGTTATGTGAAATTATAATTTGTCGTCCAGTCTCTAGCAGCATTTTCTCTGTCTTAAATTTCAAGCATGCATCTCACACTGTAGAATGAGCCTCACATTCCTCTTCTCTTTTTTTGCCATTCTTAGGTTTCTGCAGTTTTATGTAGACTTGCAGCAGCTGCTGTCCCATACTTGGAGGTAATTTCCCACAGTCCATTTACAGGTGCCAAGCGCTTGCTGTTTAAGTCAGCATATAACCCTTCTTTATTGGCAGTGGCAAGTGAGTGCCCATGAGTTATCCCATTAACTTCAATAAAGCATCACTTCAATTATACTAATTTTAGGAGTGACAGATGGAAAAACTGGTTATTTTGGGGTTTAAGGAAAAATGCCTCAGATTTTTTTTTTTTTCTCTTCTGGAATATTGGAATATGGAGATAATTCTGGAACCTGACATAGTTTTAAATCATATTTATTTCAAAGAGCAGCCACACAAACGAATAGGGTCATTACGTCATAGTCTGCTTCAGGAAATCTTTGTGTCACAACTTGTTTCTGTGACACAAAACAGTTTGCTTCTGTATTTTCTTCAGAACAAGCAGTAGTGTTTCTTCTGTTACTTCATGGCCCCTTATAGGACTATCAAAAATTAAAATTTGTATTAAAAATATTCTTTTTATGCAGGTTTTGTAGGAGTCCAATAACTCAAAACATTCCACTGCCTTTTTTCGTCTAAATGGAGCCTTTATTCCAGTTCACTTAGAGCAAAATACAATATTCTCCATTCTACCTGTTCTCACTTCTTCCACTTGAAATGAGCTGTCTTTCTTTGCACAAAATAAATTTTTTGGCTCGAGAGCATCAGCAGTACTTGTAAAGCTGCTTCTTACATCGCCATCTAGTGATTTAAAATCATTGCAGAACTCACCTGAAGAAAGCTTCACTGACAGCAGAGTCACAACACTGAACACCCTGCCTTACCTGTGCAGGTGCTGGTCCTTGATTGTGGAATCCATAACCAAAAACGAGTGTTTTCTCAGAATTTGAAGAATTTTTATTTTCTCTGCTGTTGATATTCTTTTATAAAAAAAAGTGGATGTAAGTGGAGGGAGGAAATATGCCATAAAGCCTTGAGTATAGAGCTAAAAAGACTACCAATATATCGTTTTAAGGAAGTATTGATTTGGTGTGCTGGAGCAGAGTACCACTAATTGGAAACTGCCGGTGCATCAGCGGGTTAGACGTATCTTCCATTCTGTTTGATTTTTAACATAGTCTGTACTATCTGTTTTTGGTATTCAGTTAATATGTTGAGTACTTATATTAAGCAACAGTTAAGATGGCATGAGAAATAAGTGGACGGTACGCTTTTAAAACTTAGTAGAATCACCGCCTCAACTCAGCACTGGTGAGGCCTCACCTGGAGTGCTGTGTCCAGTTCTGAGCCCCTCAGTTCAGGAAGGACACTGAGGTGCTGAAGCAGCTCCAGAGAAGAGCAACGAGGCTGGTGAAGGGACTTCAGCATAAGTGCTGTGAGGAGAGGCTGAGGGAGCTGGGGTTGTTTGGTCTGGAGAAGAGGAGGCTCAGGGGTGACCTCATCACTCTCTCCAGCTCCCTGAGAGGAGGTTGTAGCCAGGTGGGGGTTGGTCTCCTCTCCCAGGCAACCAGAAGTAGGATAAGAGGGCATGGTCTTAAGCTGTGCCAGGGGAGGTTTAGGTTGGATATTAAGAAGAAATTTTTTACGGAGAGAGAGATCAGGCATTGGAATGGGCTGCCCAGGGAGGTGGTGGATTCTCCGTCCCTGGAGGTTTTTAAGATGAGGTTGGATGTGGCACTGAGTGCCACAGTCTGGTAACCACAGCGGGGTTGAATCAAGGGTTGGACTTGATGATCTCAGAGGTCTTTTTCGACCCAGTTGATTCTATGACAGGCAAATGGGATGTTTTGGGAGCTTTTCTCTCTTGCTTCAAAACAAGCAAAAAATGTTAAACATATCTGATCCTGTGCTTTTATTATTCACATAAATGCTAAATGGGCAAGGACATTGTTTCTAATCTGAAAGACCAACAGCCCTTCTTGCAATAAGATAATTTTCCACTGTTCCTACTGCTCAGTGCCCTGTGTCTGTTCATGTGTTTTGAGAGCCATTTTCACTTGGAGTTGCCAGCATCGTCAGACTGTGGATAGCAGAGAGACTTTTGCTCAGGTAATGTCCTACAGTCTGAAAAACTTATGTTTGAAAGAGACAAGATGAATGTGCCAGGTCTTCATTATTACTCAATAATCTCCTTTGTAATGGTAGACTCTGTCAGCCACCAATCTGTGTAAAGTGGCAGTGACTGAAATACCCTTCCTCGTGAGTGTTAAACCAAGGTGCACCTATATAAAATATCTTTTCCTTTGAGTCAGCAGAGGGGAAGATAAAGTTGTGGTTTCTGGGAGTATTGTGCACAGTGATTCCTCCACCACTGGCACTGGGTTCCCAGGAGCCACAGGTGAAAGTTAAAATAAGGGTTCCTCTGTTTTCAGACTGGATGCTTTGCACTGGAAGTTGATGAACTGCTCTCCCTCTCCCATCTCTCACTTTTAGCCTTATTTTTGGTCCGTTGTCTTATTTACTCATTCCTGAAGTGATCTTTGGGATACAGTTTGGTTTTGGCAGAAAGCAGGTTTCTTGCATTGCTAGAAGATAAGATTTACATGTAGTTGACTGCCTTTTTAAACTTAATGCATATTTTGATGGAGCCAGAATTGCTTCTGAAAACTTGTTTTACATAAACATACTCCTCAGCTTTAAGATACTCATTATATATTTTATTTACCTGGATTTACATCCTCTTTGTTGACATAGACATACAATTTGTTTTCAAGCTGAAATACTGGAATCTATAGCTGGGTTTGTAAAAGTAATGGGGAAAACACTGATTGTAAAATCCTAAGAGACTTGAAAGAATTTTCCAAAAGAAGTCAATATAAATATCTGCATTTTACAAGGTGGGAAAAGTGATCTAATGGCACTATGAAAGTGATTTGTATGAGGTTCCCCTGCAAGCCAGAAAAAGGGCTAGGAAATAAGAAGCTATCAAACACTGAGGTGCTATGCCCATACAACATATGAAAAAGAGCTTCACAGGCCATCTGGAAATTTAAATCTGGCTTTTCCTCTGTCCCAAACAGTTAATCAGCTGTTACCATGTATTTTCATTGAAGTATAAAGAAAGTCTTAGCTGCCTTGAACACTAAGACGGCTCTGACAGTCACACACATCCCCACATGCTGAGACAATTTGTCCCTAAAAGAGCACCACTGAAGCTTTAGAACTCAGAAATTCATTTTCTCTTTATTTTATATCTGTGCAAGCCTAATTACTGATAAGCTGACTGCACTGGTGACTTGTATTACTGTGTGGGAGTCATCAATTTGCCTCAGTAATGCAGTGAGTAGAGAACAGAGATGTTTTTTTATTCCTTGGGCTCTATTATGGATTTAAAACTATGTTACGTGTCTTTATTATATTGTTTTAGGGAATAAATATCACCATAAATTGGGCTGTGCATGAATATATTTAGTTCATCCTCAGATGACAGACTATAAAGTTACCCTGACTTTAAATGCTGTTTAAGGTAGAAAGGTAGTCTGTGTTAATGAAGTTTGGTTCTCAGCAAGATGAAGGTCAGGGACAGTAGAACACAACAGTAGTGGCCTGCAGTCTTTTAAGAGATGATCTGATCGTTGTTGTGATAGTTTAAGGTCCTGCAGGAAGTCCAGCTCAACTGAGGAATACTCTTCTGTCCTGAAAAATTGCATTTTTTTCCTATTCAGAGCCAGGACTGAGGACATCTCCTCTCTCCTTTATACTTGCCACTGAATCACAATAATCTTTTGTCCATAGTTACTGCTTTTCCTCAGCTGTGTATTTTAGATTCTTTCCTGCTGCCCAGTGAAATCAGTAGGTCTCTGCCCTTACTACTGTCAGTGAATTATAGAGTAGGGACTCATGAATCTGTTCACAACTTCTTCAAAAACAGCAGCACAGTTTCATGGTATCATAGAACCCTAAAGTTGTTTAGGTTAGAAGAGACTGAGTCCAAACATTACCCCAACACTGCCAAGTCCACCACTAAACCACGTCCCCAGGTGCCACATCTACATGTCTTTTAAATACCTTCAGGAATGGTGACTCTACCACTTCCCTGGCTGGCCTGTTCCATTGCTTAATTGTTCTTTCAGTGAAGAAACTTTTCCTGGGGTCCAAACTGAAACTCATGTGGTGCATCTTGAGGCCATTTCCCCTTGTCCTATCACTTAATTTCACGGGAGAAGAAGCTGACCACACCTCTCTAAACCTTTCTTTCAGATAGCTGCAGAGAGGAGTAAGGACTCCCTTAAGCCCCCTTTTCTCCAGGCTAAACGTCTCCAGCTCCCTCAGCCACTCCTCATAAAACCTGTGCTCTAGACACTTTCTAGTCACTTCGTTGGTCTCCTTTTGATGCTCTCCAGGAGGTCTTTGTGCTTCCAACTGCATTATTAATGTCTAAAAATGTGGAGCATCTGAGCCTTTTCCTGTTGCTGTGGGATTCTTAAAGTCTTTTTCCTGTAGAAGTTCTCTGGCACTTCGTAATACACTTATCCAGCCTTTTCTAGAGGAACAGACTGGTGTTTGCCAGCATTACTTTGCTGACTATTTTTCAGAAATCTTTCAGAGTTGAGCTCTAAAGGCATGACTGAGAACTTACCTTGCAGTCAAATTTAGATGAATTTGTGTTTTTAAAGGCTGTTACAAAGCCCTTTTTTCTTTAGAATCCCAGGTAACTGTGAAGATATATCTCTGGTCCTGTACGAAAGGAAATTGGTATGGTTATATTTCATTGTCCAGCACAGAAAGGTTTTATCAGATCTTTGTATTTCTAAGCCAGCATCACACTGGCTCTTCCTGTTTCCTAAGATCCTTTTTGGGAGAGGAATGGCTTATTTTCTGATGCTGGAATTGGTTTTCAAATCACAACTTTGAATTTAGTCTCCTTATAAGGTATGAGTTATTAGCCAGAGTAAGATATCACTCCATAAACAGTGATCAAATGAACAAAGAAATACTCAGCAATGCCTTATTTTCAAAAAAATAAAGGAAAGGAACATCTTCATTGAGTGGCTTTTTGATCAGCAAATAAAACCAAACTGTTGCATGATCTCTAACAGCACCTCATTCTACAGCAGTAGCAGTGCCTTTAAATTACCTGATGGCCTTTGGTTCGCTGTTAATTTCACCTGAGACTGTAGGCAAAATTTAAACAAGGGTCATCTGTGATGGATAGTTCTGTCCTGAGCAGTTCCACTCAGTGGTCCAGCAGCCATTGGACATTCTGCCTTTGTGTATGTCAGATCACAATGCATGAAGGTGATTCTTGGAACCTTGCAATGTAAGCACCCAATGCATTAGCTTCAAGAGGTGTAGATCATTTCTGCTCCGTTGACTATTCCATGAAATTAGCTGTTGAAAGTACATTCACAGGGCAGGTCACTTTGTGTCAGAAAAGAATGTTCCCTTTGGCCATTTGTAAAACTTAGCATTCGCTGGAGTGATGGTGAGAGTCACTAGGCATGACCAAATAAAATGCAACTGTAAGAATGCTGGGCCATTTGCTGTGGTAAAGTGGCTTATCACAATTGCTTTTGATTCATATTAATTGATCATCATTTTTCGTGCCCAATCATGTTGAAGTTATTGGAAGTTTCACAGAACTTTGGTTCATGCATTTACAACCATCTGTTGGCAATGTTTGGAGTCCTTATTACTCAGCATGAAACTTGGTAACACTGATGTGAAGAAATGCTTAATGCACCATCACATCATAAGAAATTGCAAAGCAAATAATTGTATAGTTTGCCTGATACAGAAACTCATGCACTGAGGCTCCTATCAATCATAATTCCTCTACACATGATGATCTAAAAATGTAAATTTTGAGAGATGGTTCAGCTCCAGTGTGGCTTTGTTAGGTATGATGATGTGAAGGGACACAGGAGTACTCCTGAGGTCATGACAGAAATCTGTCACAGAACTGGCTCTGCTTTCTCTTTTTCCCTGTGCTCCTTTTTATTCCCAACACATCTTGATTTTATCTCTGTGTGCCCAAATCCGTCAGTCTAAGTTGATGGAGTACGGCAAGAAAGGAGCTTGTGAAAAGGAAAATGGCTGAGGAAAAAAATAGCATGCAACAACTTGGTGTCTCAAGAAATATTTTAGTACACTGAAGTAGTAAGTCAGGAGCAAGTATGCAAGAATAAAGGAACTCTTGACAGAATATAGCTAACATTTTAATTTAAAAAAAGAGAAAGACAGAAGGGCAAAATTAGTGAATGGCAAGCAATACAAATTTGGATTACGATATTATTCATTAATTACCAGGATTTTGCTAGCATTTCTTTAATCGAGACATTTTAAGTCTAGCAGATGGCGCATCTTGTAGTTCACAGTGGGAGATCAGCCATTATCTTGAGCAACCAGGTCTGAAGACATTTGGAGCTAATATACATGACTAAAGCTTGATTTTCATGTGGGAATTTTTTGAGCCCAGGCAAGGAGCAGTAGTAGAGAGATCAGACTGCGTTCCTAAAAAGGTATCTGTGGGTAAAAGTCAAGTCAGAGTTGTAGAGAGAAGTAATTCTGCCTTTGGAACAAGTGGTTGTACCAGCTGGGGCCATCACATCTGTGACATCCTTTCTGCAACACTGTGGAAAGTTTACTTGTCCCAGATACCAGATTATATGTCTGCAAGAGATCACACAGCATGCAAAGGGATGGGGAGGTGGGATGGGAGACCAAGCAAACTGGTATAATCTGCTGAGGTTGGTGCACCTAATAGAATATAATAAAACTTTCTGTAAATCCTTGGATCACCACTTCAGCACAGTTACTGTCACAAAATGGAATTCAGGGCAGACATACTCAAAAGTAATTGAATCCCATTTTTAAATGAGACTCAATACGACCACTCTTCTGGAACTCTTCTGTTCTTTTCTGAGACACAGTGCAGACCATATCTTAGATTTTCCAATCAGTTGTACTGAATAAAATTTTAAGTTATTCATGATCACAGAATCTCAAAACCAGAAGGTTTAGATGCTTTGTATTTTCTTCTATCACACTACTGGAGTGCTTCATTGTCTGGTAATTTAGGTTTTACATTGTCTGAGTGGCCGCACTTTGATGTGCACGCTGACTTGGTTACCCTGTTACTCCAGGTTTGCTCTGACATCTGACTCCCAAGTGGCAATGTTGCTTTGCTCGTGCTGGAGATTTCTTTTGGTCAGCAGGAAGCATTTGTGTTCAGGGCTCCTTGAAGTTACTAAGTGTTGGACATCAGTGAGAGTGGTCCCCTGCCCCGTTGTCCCAAACCCAGCCTGTTATGGGATCACGACAAGGCTAAGCACATCCAGCTACCCACACTGTGCCACCCACTGCCCTCGCTAGGAGGGCATTGCCAGAGACTTCAAAACACCCCTGCAGCAATAGCAGCTGCCAGAACAGATTCACTTTTCAGAAGTAGCACTGTTTTCCAACATGGGATAGCTTCAGTTCTGGTAAGTTGCATCCCATGAGTGGATCTATGCTGAGTATATAAGAAAGGAACATTCAAAGGCCCTTTGAACTAGGGGGGAAAAAAAATTTTAAAAATCCCTCCTAAGCTTAATTTCCCAGGACTTCTACTAGGGCAGATAGAGGAGGGCTAGGGGCTCTCTGTACACGCACACTCTGGTGCTTTGCTGTTTGTCCCCCTCAGTCAGCTCTCTCGTGGTTTCCAGGCGTGTCAGCTTTCCACAGCAAGAAGGCAGCAAGGTGCGCACCTGCCTGTGTGCAGGCTCTGCCCTGGCCACGGCCAGGTTATGGTGCAGCCAGTAGATGGCATGAGCAGCCCAGACGGGCTCCGGGCAGCTTGGCACAGCCTCTTCGGGCTCCTTCTGATGGGAACTCGAAACCCTGCAGCGAGCTCACCGGGTTACCTCCAGAGTCCTCTCAGGATGCGCCGTCTCCAACACCCTGTGGACACGCTACGGGCAGCCTGCACGTCCCAAAGAACAACAGAGTTCTCAGCTTTGCTGTGCTGTGTTCAACCCGACCCCTGGTGGCACATCTCTATCACTCCAGGCGTTTTGGAAGGGTCGCGACGCCTGAGAGCTGTCCACCACAACATACATCTGGCAGCAGCCTTTCGTGGTCCAGGCAGCACTTCTGAGGCAGGTCTCATCTCAGAGCAAGGCCTGGTACCATTAACTCATACTGATTCTGTTTGCTCGACTCCTGCCATGAGAAAAGCTACCAGGCTGCACAGCTCTGTCCTCCCCCAGCAGTTTCCTTATTCCACGGTGGACATCTCCCTGCTGACACTCCCCTTGTCAGAACTGGTATTAACTGCAAAGTTATTGTTCGTTTGCTCATCTTTAACTTTCAGTCTTTTAACATCTACTTGAATAAGAAAATGGATGTACAATATATGCATCTTTCTTACCCACTTTTTAATTTTTCTTTCCAGTGAATAGTTTCTTATCTCCTAGTCACCTTCGTGTGTGAGCTTTTAGCATTATATTGTGCATCTTGAACCTTGCAACCACACTCTGGCTCTTCACTGCGTTATATACCAGTCACATAAAATCATAAAGTACAAAACTGTCTCTGCACAGGTGGGTTTGCATCATGTACTTAAGAACTAGGATGCAGAAGGAAGAGCATGGGAAAGCAGCAATGCTGCACGTGCTGGAGAACACAAGGCTTCATGAACTCATGGGCTTACCACACCAGTTATTTTCAAGGACTTGCATGTTTTTCCACATAAATAGTTTGGCTACTAAATCAGGTGGTTTCTCTAGCACCCCCTGATACTGGCAAGGATGGAGATTGATGTTTGAATTGTCTTCTGCAGGAGGCTGCCTCAGTGTCTCCTAGAGGGTGAGAGGCAAAAGCCAGCCCTGTCAGGTATTAAAGCAGGTATCAGTTATATATGACAGAGTAGTGTTGACCCGAATAAAAGCTTAAAGACCATCAGAAGGAAAGCACAGATAGGTAAACTTGCTTCATGTTCCTCCACAACGGATTTTGACCCACATTAGTAAAATCACACTAGGAACAAATTTAATATGTGACTTGTAAAGTGGGTGGATGGAAAAACAAGGATACTTTAATGTACTCTAGGAAAAGACCAAGCCATGTTCCTCATGTAGCTAGTTGTGCTTTGGCAAAAGTGTTGACTGTGTTCTTAGTTAATTAAATCAATTTATTAGAAATTACTGAATATATGAAATTTTTCTAGACTAGAGAACTTTGCAATAACACTAATTGCACTTGTTACTGAAAAATGGTCAGAAAAGTAAACTAGCTAACACTATAGCTTTAGTATTAGAAAGCAGGCATTCTTTATTTGGCGCAGGATGCACAGGGAATATTTCCAAGCCTATCATAAACACTGAGTATAGTAAAGCTCCTGTTTATGTACCATATTTTAAATACATATTCATTGATTTTCCTAGAATAAACATACATATGATAATCATTTCCCTGAAGTCATTAACCTGTATTCCCTCTCCTTTGCACATGTGCTCTTCTGTCCCAGGGGTCACTCCGGTGGTCTCCAGTGGTTCTTGATCCCAAAGTTATACCTGACCACCCAATGAACTCGATGTTACTTTCCCAAATATGGAGCTGAGTTGGCACAACTAATCCCGTCATTTTCCATCTCCTCTTCTTAGTTAATGTTTAGCATAGTACCCATTATGCAGTTCCATAGGCCAGTGATTTTACAAAATAATCATTGTCTTTTCCCTACCAGCTGAGCAAACAGTTATTCATCTGGCAACACGCTGATGCACTTCTGTAAAAATTTCATGTCCTTTTGTATTTGATTTCTGGTTTGAGTCTTCTGGGTGTACTCCATGTTTAAAGCTGCATATTTACAAGACCAAGAAACTTCTTAAAGTGAAACCTGAAATTCTTACTTGCTTCTGATCTAAAAAGTAAAATGGAGTGACACAAGTCCCGTACTGTAACAGAACAGTCAATTCACCCAGGGTATGTGTGCTGAAGTAAATAAGTGCATTGTGTTCTCCACTCCAGAATGAGTTTACTTCACCAGTGTGATTTCTCTGTCACTTGGCTTTCTTTCCCTGGGAGGCAGTTCTTGGTCTCCTCTCACAGTTTTGAATACTGTCCCAAAAACAGGTGTTGTTTGGACAAAAATAGGGACTGAGGAAGGTATAAGGAATGACAGCATAGACAGTGGCTGAGAAGTTTTGTTCCAAGCAGAATGAAACTGGTGGTAAACCAAGGTACAGTAGCCTGAAGACAGACTTAAGGAGAAGTCAGGCTGGAGTGTTGTGTGCATCTACACAACCCCTAGCAGCATTTTCGTCGTGCTCAGCTGAGACAACTCTGTTTTTCTAAGCTGTATATTTCTGAGTGGATATTTTATAAGACAAGCCAGACAGTCCCCAGTTGAGTTTTTCTTGGAATAATGATGTTGCTTCTTCCTGAAATAGGATTTTTTTTTATCTGTGAGTTCTCTTTTGGTTGCAAAGTAAACAAGTTAAGCTAACACCCAGGATGAAATCACCAACATTTGGGACCGCAAACCTAGTGGGTTTAGGTTTCAGCAAGAGCACATTATTATAGCTTTTTATTGTAATTTTTTCCCCTCCAAAAGTATGTTTGGCTTCATGCCAGCCAATTTTCACTGTGGGATATTTTTTGTTTTGTTTCCAAGAGACTTTCAGAGGTCTGACCATCTTAGCCAGCTTGTGAATTTCTTCTTTGTTGCCTTTTAACTCCTACACTGTCACATACAAAGTCCCCTTTTACTGTCAGTCTTGCCAGAACATCTTAGAGCCCCCCAAATCACCAGATGTCTTAAAACACACAGCACAGTTTGACAGTTTTCTCTCTACTTTTAGAGCTTTGGGGTTGCAGCTCTTGTGTCTTTCACCATTCCCACGCAGCTAGGAAGTCTAGAAACTTTATTTCTTCCTCATGAAAATGGAGCTTTTTATCAAACTTCTATATCTACAGAACCTTTAGAGAATACAGTGAAATTCTCAATAAAATCACAGGCATTGATACTATTGCTTGCTTGCTGCTTTGAATGTCACAAGTTTAAATTTTCACTGTTACCTAAAGTCCCTTAAGCATGACTGCCAACTGAGAACCGTAGGAATGACCTATTTGAAATAACCTTCTGCAAGGAATATGAAGATAATATTCATGTTGTTTCATGCTCATTCACACTGTTAAAGTGTTACGTAGTGCAAATGACATCAAAAGTTATATTGCACCATGGAAATAAATTTCAGATTCTTACTCAAGTGACAGTCTTACAATAGAGAATCACCATTTTGTATCAATTCTCCTAAACCGTGCTGTACCTAAGATTCTTTGAGGTGGTATCCCTGTAGGGACCCTGCACAGCAGGTCTGAAGTCACAAGAGGTTTTTATGTGTGACAGCAGCTCCGTCCATGTGGGGAGTCTGTGGAGCATGATCTCAGGTTCATTCAACTGCTATTCAAGAAAAGCACAGAACAAGTGATAGTGTGTGATATTACCTTTCTGTGTATGGACTGAAATCCAAGGCAGGCTCTGGGCTGTCATATGACTGAGACTGCTGCAATGCTGGAAGAGCAGGGATATCATCTGTGTTATTGTTACAACTTTACAGATGGTCAAGAAGTGTAACAACTATCCAGTGAATGAGGCCTTTGGGATAATCAAAGAAACAACAGTATTTCAAGCCCTTTAATTTTAACTATGTATGAAGTGATAAATAGTCTTTTATATCCAGGAAACCATTAAATAGTTAGAGAAATGCAACACTGAGAAATACAGGACCTAAGACTACCCAAAAGTACCTTTCATCTCACTGCTGTTCGTCTGCAGCATTTAATGACCAGCTTGACACTATCATAAAAGCTCATCTCTGCATTTTTAAAGAAACACACTTCCCTCTAAGCAGTAGTATATTTGGGTTGTCTTTCTACCACTTTGCTCTCCCTGTCTTTGGATCTCAAGGTAGCTGTTTCTTTGCTGGTCATTTTGTGTGTTAATTAACAGTTCACCATTTTGATGGTTAGCAGAAAGTGCCTCACTTTGGACTAGGGCACGTGCAGTGTTGTTAAGGTAGTCGAAGCCATAGATTTGTTAAGTTCTATCTGTGTTAGAGCAGTAGCTAAATTTTCCACCCCTTGATATCGGGTTAGGAACTCTTCCTTTTTTTGCAGCCTTTTTTAAGGTTTTAAAGACCAGTTTCCAAGTAGGCACTGCTTTGACTGCTTGTTTATCTCCTCTAAGGACAGCTTCTCTCAATGGATTTTTTAACTTATCCCATTCTTTATAGTTCAGGTCTGTTGGGGTGGTCTCTTTGCTTTTATTCATCCATATTACAAGACATTTTAAAGAGCCTTTATCCATGGGATGTCCTTCTTCTTTTAATAAACTCTATTATGTGCTTATATAGTTCCTTTTCATTTTTACTTAAATGGGCTCCCGTTTTGGTGTTAATCTCTTAGAGTACTTTAGAATGGCTCACCTCTGGTGGGATGAAGGATGCTTGGATTTGCTGATTACTGGTTGCGATCATTGTTGGAATTCCTAGCTTTTTGATCTGCGATACCTGCGGTGTGTTGCAGTCTGTGGATGTTTCTGCAGTTTTCTTCCTCACACGAAGCTTCGCTTGCGGCGTCTCTGCCCGCATTCCCCACCAGTTTTGGTGCACAGGCTCAGAGAAATGAACCTGCAACATTTCTTGGGGAATTAACAAAAAGAACTTTTTATTAATGTAACAGAAAATACTTGGGCTGACCAGCCAACGTAGGAGAACATAAGGAGAAACTAAACTGCACAATCAGCAAGGCTCCTGCCTGTTATTGGGTAGGGTAGGGAAGGCTCTGGAACAAGAGGCGAAGCTTAATTATATAAGGAAGAAATGACCATATGAGGCTGGTACTGCAGTGCAACACCACCAGCCAACAGAAATGCAGAATTCGAGGGTAAAGGGAAAACAAGGGAAAATAATACCAGAAATAACACCAGAATGTCATCCTTAGGCCCACAGGCCATATGTTTGGGCAAGTTACGATTGCACTAAAGGCAAATGGCAATCAGTCAGTACAGAAGCATGTATTCCCAAAGGACACTTGGGATATATCTGTGAAAATGCAGTTGTAGAAGATGAAGATCTATGCTTAGATACCGAAGATAGTGCATGTACTTTTGAGATGCTTCCCCATGCCAAGACCCAATCACAAATCTGTTATGTAGGAAATGGATGTGCATGTGTTAGGACCCTTTGTGCTAACCTCACCATTGATTTTTGTCACCAAGCAGCAAATGGTACTGATTTTTTTGTGTGTAATTCTGCTCGAATGATAGGTTGTGATTTTGATTACACCGTTCCTGTAACCACCAGGCAACTGAGGGAGGCTGATTACGTCTTGTATCATGATGTACTGAAATTGCAAATAGGTGTGGATGTTGACCTTTTCCAAACAATGCTTAGACACCCTGACAGAGAAATACTGGTCCAAGAGGTGAACAGAACAACCCAATGCATGCTTTGGCAAGTGGAACACGACACTATGAGTATAAACACCATTGTCACTAAAGTAGAACTAGTGGGAGGACATCACTGGTGGGATGTCTTAACAGGGTATTCCCCTACAGCAACACAAGTGTTTCACTACTTAATGCATCCAATGCTGCCTGGACGGGCAGCAGGGGTGAGGAGTGGGGAGGAGGAACTTCGGAGTGCACAGAGGTTTGCCAGTCCAATTTGGGGGAGGAGGAGGGGTTGGGTGGGCTGTGGGATCCCTGAACAGTGAGAGGGCAGGCAGGGGGGAGGGTGAGGTTGGGGTGGGTAGTGGTGTGGGGGTCTTTTGTTGGTTGCTTTTTTTTGTTTGTTTTGTTTTGTTTTTTTGTGTTTGTTTGGTTGGTTGGTTGGTTGGTTGGTTTTGTGTGGTTAGTGTTTGTTTGTTTATTTTTCTTTCCTCATGGGTTGGGGGTTTCAGGCTGGGCTGGGGTCATAGGTGATACTCAAGCCTCGGGTGGGCACAGGGTCACTGTATTTGTGTGCTGGCCCTGCCCAGGGATGTGTTTGGGGTCGCTTCTCTTCCAGCATTGTTGCGGTGAGGTCAGAATGTGATGAGCTTGGCTCGCCCGTGGCTTCTGTCCAGGAATGGTTTGTTTTGGAATTACAGTGTCCTGGAAGGGTGTTTAGGGCAAGGGAATGTCCCTGGGTTTGATTGTAGGAGGCTGGGGAGTCAAAATAGGGAGTGAAAGGCTTCCCCTAATCATTTTAGTGGGCAAGAAGCTTATGTGACCCTATGAGGCTGCGAGCTGTGCTGGTGGTGGTTTATACCTCCATCAGGGTCTCCCAAGCCAGACAGGTCAAAACTGAAGGGTCAGCTAAAGTGTGTCCATGGGCAGGATGGGCTCACCAGCCTTCCAGAGGTCGTCCTAGAAGAAGGACAACTCTAATTTCAAACCCAGGCAGATGGAGCTCGCTTAGCCCTGTAAGGCCATCCATCCAAGAGAAGGATACTCTAATTAAACCTGTGTCCTGAGGACCTCAGTGTCACCATCCAAGCTTGCCAGGCCCAGATGAATCTCAGGAGTAAAGGGTGGGACCAGTTCTGCGCATGCTGTGCCTCACCTAAAAAATCCACTGCGCAGGCTCGAGGGTTATACCCACACTTGTAAAGCCTTGCAGCGACAGGCGAGGGATGAAACGGCAGGTGATAAAGGTGCACTGGAAGCTGCAGTTCTAACCCTGCATGCAGGTGGTTCAGGATATTGGTCGCCTGAGTCTGACCTCGGAGATGACAGACTCACTCGGCAGCATCCTGAACGCCCAAGCAGACTTTTTCAAGGACATCACTGCTTGCTCCACACGGAGAGGGGCCTAGAAAAGGTGGCCTAACCAAAGCTCATCTCCTCCCTTCACCTGGTTGGTTAACCGTGGCCAACAGGCATCTTCTAATGCGGTCAAATAAAGATTAGGAGTCAAAGGCACACACCTGCCTTCAAAGGTGTGTCCAAATTGACACTCGCATGCTGGAACATCAGAACCATGCTTGGTACTGTGAACAGTGGACATCCTGAGCTCCACTCTAATTGCCCACGAACTGTCAGGACTCAACATCGACATCTCTTCTCTCTGTGAAGTTTGTCTCCATGAGGAAGGCAGCCTTAGAGAACATGGTGCCGGTTCTACACTATTCTGGTCAGGAAGATAGTTTGAAGACAACCTGGATGCATCCTAGTCCAAGCACTGGCACCTCATTGATTATATCTTGGTCCGACAGAGAGATACTCGCAATTTTCATCACACCCATGTGATGCCTAGTGCAGAATGCCAAACAGATCATTGACTTGTGCACTGTATACTTAAGGTCCACTCTAAGCTCAAACCTAAAAGGGGTGATATTCCAAGGAGAAGACTCCAAGTTAACAATCTTCAAACAGCTACAATGTGAGAGAGTTTCCAGGAAAATCTTCAATCCAGGCTCGAAGACCATTCCATAGATCCCTCTTCCGAAGCACTTTGACAACTTATGAAAAAGAGCATCCTGCAGTCCTCTGAAGAATCCCTAGAGTTCTCCTTCAAGAAAAACAAGGACTGGTTCAATGAAAACAATCAAGAGATCGAGGAATTGTTGAAAAAGAAGAGAACTACTTACCAAAAACACCTTGCTCAGCCATCTTGTCATGTAAGAAAAACAATCTTTCGACTCACATGCAGCAAGCTCCAACAGACACTTTGTGACATCCAGAACAAGTGGTGGATCAATCTAGCTGAAAAGATTCAATTATGCACAGATATGAGTGACTACAGGGGATTCTATGAGGCTCTGAAAACAGCCTACGGTCCGACACACCACGTTCAAAGCCGTTTACTCAGTGCAGATAGTCAAAGGCCCACACTAAGAACTTTAATTATCTTGTTCATGAGCTGCTTTACTCTGATGACGATGCCCTCGTCGCCCACACAAAAGCAGCTCTGCAGCGTTTAACTTCCTGCTTCACAGAGGCTGCTGAGCTTTTTGAGCTGGAAGTCATCTTGAAGAAGACAGAGGTTTTCTATCAGCCTGCACCTCAGGAAGCCTTCCATCATCCCCATATCACCATTGGAGAAACAGAGCTCAAATCAGTCCAGCAATTTAATTACCTGGGAAGCATCATCTCTTCGGACTGTAAGACTGATGAAGAAATAGACAACAGGTTAGCAAAGGCACACAGAGCTTTTGGTAAACTCCATAAAAGAGTGTGGCAAAACAAACACCTGAAGAAAAGTACAAAGATCAGTGTTTACAGAGCCACTGTACTGTCTACTCTTTTATATGGATCTGAATCGTGGGTCATTTACCGCCACCACTTGCGTCTCTTAGAATGCTTCCATCAGCACTGCCTCCATACAATCCTCAACATCCACTGGACTGACTATGTGACCAACACGTCTGTCCTTGAACAGGCAGCAGTCACGAGCATTGAGGCCATGCTGCTGAGAACTCAGCTGCGCTGGGCAGGGCACTTCTCCAGGATGCAGGACCATCGCCTCCCTAAGGTCGTGCTCTGTGGGGAACTTGCCCCTGGCTGCTGCAAGAGAGGAGCCCCGAAGAGGAGATACAAGGACTGCCTGAAACAATCCCTCAGCCTTGGCCATATTGATCACCACCATTGGTCTACCCTGGCCTCCAGTCGGGAGGCCTGGAGACACACCATCTATAACGCTGCTGCTGCTTTTGAGAACACACACAGGATCACTCTCAAGGAGAAAAGACAATGCAGAAAGAATCGCATCTTGATGATTTCACCTGGGGAGTCTTTCCGCTGTGCCTTCTGCAACTGGGCTTGTCTTCTCTCTCATTGACCTTTTTAGCCATCAGCGTGCTTGTAGCAAGTGTGGGTAGAGTCCTTACCAAATCTTCATTCGCAAAGCCTAGAAGTGATGATGATGTTAAAATCTAAATGGCAGGTATTTTCTTTTTGCTAATAAAGTTTTTAGCTGCTTTGCTGTGAATCTGACTATGTATAAACTTCTTTCCCCTGTGAAATAGCTCCCCCTTTTCTGCTTGGGATCCTCAGTGATGAAAGTATACCTGCTTAAAGAAAATGGTCTTTAATGTGTGAGGAGAAGTCAAGCGATTTTATGTTGGGCTGACAGAATGAATACTCATTTGTCTTCGATATGGTGATCTGTAGTATGTAATGATTGTCCTGTCTACACCACAGTTTTGGTTGGTTGCAAGCTAAAATCCGTTTCATAATGGAAAGGCAGAATCATTAGATCGAAGCATAAATGCCTCCCCAGAGAAGCTGCTGTGCAGCAGGGGATGTTGGGGGTGAGGGGTGGGGTGGTAATTTGGCCTTCTGGAAAAGGGATGTTAAAAGAAGGCATTTTGATATACAGGGCTTGTTCGGTTTTGCTATATGCACTGGTCCCTGGATAGAAAGAACCACAGAAAAAAACTTCACCTCCACAATCTCAGCATAAGTATCTGTGTGCGTTTTTCAAGCAAGCAGAATTTCCCTGGGAATTTGCTCTACCTCAGAAAGATTTCGGGTGGTCATGAAATTCTTTGTTTCTTGCCACTGCACTCTTACCCCTCCCTATCGCAGGTTAATGGGAGACCAAAACCACCAAAACATTCAAATGCCAAAAACCTCTGTATCCTACTGCTAACTTTTGAACATCTAAGGGAAAGTGCTACTGCATCATCTACCAACTGCTGATCAAGCAATCCTGAAAAACAGTGAAAAATTTAGAAGACAGTCATATTCTGTGTCTGTAAAGTGGCAAGAAAGTTGGGGGGAGTCAGGATGGAATATGACCTGGAAGTAGTTGTAATATGTGAAATGAATGAATTGGATATCCCAAAAACACGGGGGTAGAGAAGGGTGAATGAATTTCAAGTAAGGCTCACAAGAAATTGCTTAACATTTGAGATATTTTATATCATATTAGCAATGTATAGACTTTTTTCCCAGCTTCTTGATATGAAATTCCAGAATGGGGAAATTAGAAAGGGTTCTAACTGTTCTATTATGCACTTGGGGTTACGACGAGGCTTTTGCACAATTAGATTTTATACTGTTTTGCTGCTCAGGTGGAATATGGATTATAATGTTCTGACTGCTGTCTTGTACTTCCCACCTACGAATTGCCATAAAAAAATGAATATGCTCAGTAAACTACACCTGCTCCACATTTAGCATTTTAGTCTCCAAAAGCAGCAAAGTGATTCTCTCCACTAAATAGATCACTTTGGACAATGAACCGTTGAGACTGCTCATGTTCTCAGGTGGAGTTTTCTGACCTGACAAGTACAAATAGAACTGATATTTCTGACTTCAAACATGAATTCTGCAAAGCTCTGCAAGGTGCAGGCAGACAAAGGGTATAATACTAAAAAAAAAAATAATAAAAAAAAAAGCAATATTACACCTGGCATCCTGCGATCCATTTCACAGTAGTAATTCCAATGTTGTTTCATTGCTGTGTAAATTAAATGCCCATACATCAACAGTGTGGTAGTGAATGGAGTTTGATTATTCCATTGTTTCAAGTTGAAATATAGCTCTGCAGGGATATTTGTATTATTATGAAAGCTAGAAAAGTAAACCAGCATCACAACGCTTGCAGGTGTTGGGGCAAAGTAAGAATGTGCTGCCCTGAAGAGGTCACAGATGAGGCACGGGCCTCAGAGTACAGAGTAGCTGACTGTAAACATACTGTGCACAAGAAATGGCAGATTATACTGAATTCCAAAATAATTGCTTTGAAATACAGTGCTTGCGAAGCCACTTGGGGTTTTCTTTCTGTCCTTCAAAGTGAAAATGCTATTTTAACATAGTACAGATCACCTGAATTTAACCCAAAATAAGAGAAATTACTGGCAGTAGGAATTTATAGTTCCAGAACAAAAGAAAAAGAAAGCAAAAATTCACAAACAAGTGAAGTCTTGCTTGAAGTCTTCCCCCAACTCTTTTTCTTTACTTATCAAAGTCATGAAGAGTAATTCTTACTTATTTTATTTTAAATAGTTTTTAGAAGTTCAGCCTAATTGCTAGTTTGTGATTTTATCTGTGGTAATAAAGCCTCAACCAAAAACCCAGGGCCATCCAGTAGTTTCTCTCTCCTAATTTCTTTTTGAACTTTGACTAAACTACTTCTTTTGCCTCCGTGGAGAAAGTATCTGTGAATTATAATGACATCTCTTGGCAAGTGCTGTCTTCAGAATCATGTAGCTGTCAAAATATGTGATGAAGTCAAATGGCCTTAAGGAAGGAAAATGTCATTCATCATCATGACAAGTGATATACCTCTGTCAGACAGCCTAACAGATTAAAGTTTATCCCAATAATCAAGAAACTTACTGATGGAACTTTCTCATTTCACAACCTGCCGGCTGTGTCCTTCTTCCTCCTTTTCTTCCCTTCCTCTGCACTTCACCTTAGACAATTTCCCCAGTTCTTTTAACATGAGATTTCCACCTGAGATCCAGCTGAACAATAAAAAACTCCTACTATTTCCTTGTGGTGAGCCCATCCAGGGCTGTGTCATCTTCTGCACTTTCCAAAAGGTTTTCCTTGGCCTGAATCTCCCAAGATGCAATCCCTGGCCGTTGCCCCTTGTTATTCCATCTGCAACTGATGGCAAAGGTTGTTTGTAATGCCCTATAAATATTTCTAAGCTGCTACGAAAACACCACCACCTAGTCTTTCCCGATGAAACAAACCTAGCTCCCTCACCCACTTTTCTGGGTCATATTCCAGGCCCATGACCACCTTCACAAAATTTAAGACTTTGGGACTGAGATCTCTGAAGGAGAACTGAAAGACTAAGCAGTTTTGAGAATTTTATCCTCAAACCTGCAGTTGGTAGCTGTTTTGTGTGTTTGGTTTTATTTTCTTCAATTGGAGGACAGAAGAGAAAACGAGGTACTAAATCGGGGATGCAGATATGGAAAATGGATGTTTCTGCTATACAGGGACAAAACACGATTGTATGAATAGAGGTGAAGAAAAGCTGTGCTCCTTAGTGCTAACAGTTAAGTTAGGTGGAAATGTTGGTTTCTGTTGAAACTCCTCACTGTCTGCCAGTGTTTCCCAGTGGGACTGTATTTTGGTTCAGAGATGCTGCTGGAATTTTAAGGGATTGTTAACAGCAGCTGTGGTGTATGGGAATACTCTCTTTCTTTGCTGTCTATAGTATTCCCTGCTGATGTGCTTTGATCCTTGTCATGTCCTGAATATCACGGACATTCTTGTTTGTGTATCAAAGGAGGAACAGATGCTCATCCTTCCCATGCTCTGCTACTCCAAACAAAGATGCTGTGTGCCTCAGATGATCAAGAAGTAGCATCCTGGTGCCTCTGCTGAGATCACACCATCTGAGCTCAGATTCCAGCAGTACTGTAGAGTAAAGTAAAATTTATAGCATCCAACAGGAGAAATTAAAGGATGCAAGGATGGCTCTGCAGATACATAGCTTGTTTATAGTAAAGCTAACCCACAGAGTTGATATTCTCAGTACTATTGCGCGCTTTCTTCCTGATTAAGTTCCTTAAATTTGGGTTCTATTCAGTGTTTACATAACCACACAGAGTTTAACAGGATTACACCAGTGGAAAGTTTTGCCTAGAGAAGGGGGTAATTGACAAAAAGCATATTAATGCAGCTTAATAGTTTACTGCCTGCAAAATGCCTTGAGTTCCTCCAGTGGTGTCTGTATCAAAGCAATATATTATCATTAACTACACTCCAGTGAACATTGTAATTCAACAGAAGAAAGCTGAACACTAGCTGCCAGTGTATCACAGCTTACAGGATCTGCTTGTTTGTTCCCACCTCCAGCAGCACTTGCATGGTCACTTTTGTGTTCAGGTTTTCTCTTATCTACCAGCTTGGCAGCAGAGCAAGAAAATTGCAATAAAATTGAATGATGCATCTGAGTACCAGGTATTGTCTCCACAACTACTTGGTAGGTGTTAAGTACTGCAGTAGCATGGGTTCAGCAGACTGTTCAAGACGACGTGTGTCTTGATGTGTTTCTGTGCTCAAACGTGCCTGAGCAACCAGAACTTTTCACTAGAGGTAGACGTCAGTGTAAGCGTTTGCAAGAAGGAAAGGGAGGCTGTAAATCTGCAGTTTGCCACGCAAAAAGGTAAATTGCCCTTCACAGCTCTTTGTACTGCCACATCCTCAGTTTGGTATAAAGCATGCTTGGATCATTCTGATATCAGAAATCCACTTGGATGGAGGGCTTGCTGTCTGGGTGCAAGGAGCCGGACCAAGTGCAAGCCTTGGAGATCTGGCAAGGCAGAGGCATCATGATCCATGTGGATCTTTCTTATATGAAACCCTGGAACAGTTATTATAAAAAGTGCATGCTGACCCATCTGCAAAGCATCAGGTCAGTTGGAAGCAACCTCAGCCTTCACAAGTGATGGCTACAACTCCTGGCTTTGTGTGGAGAGTGCGCAGCCCTGTGAAAAGCCTTGTGTTGCAATGAAACCATCACAAGGCAGTGCCTGTGGCCTGTGTGGTCTGGAGGAGGTCAGAGGAGGTCACAGCCTTGAGCCGCTGTGGTTGTACCCTGTGATTGGGCAGCAGTTGTGAAGAGAGAAGAAGTGATGTCTGTGAGAAGGGGAAAAGGCTGGAGAGGGAGTCGGCTCCAGATGAGGTGTCAGACCAGGTCTGGATGAGGGCCAGCTTCAGAAAAGCGGAGAAACGCTCTGCTGAGAAAACAGGAAGGCAACTGTCCAGGGGTACTCTGCCTGAGATTTCAGTGCCCACAGCAGAGAGGTGGCAAGCTTAACTTTTGGATCCCTCTGACATGAAGGCATGCAGAACAGGGGGCTGCCTGTGGAGACAGAGTTAACAGAACAGGTATTTAGGACAAGGGTTTGACTTAGCCCTACTGCTGAGAATCCTCTGCCATTATTATGCAAGATAAAAATATGCAAGAAGGAGGTACAGGAACTACAGGGAGCAGGTGTTTGGTGGCAGGGGTAGATGATAAAGACTACCATTGAGGGGGAGTTAACATAGTTGTGGTCTGGGATACATCCCAACTGCCCTTGTCAGGGGGTGATTCTTAAAGTCCATTCCATTTCTATAATTCTATGATATTAATAGTCTGACAGAGGTACTAAATCAAGCCTCACAGAGGCAGGGATAGCTTGGGGTGCAGAGCAGATGCAAGGGTGGGAGGAAGCTCTGTGAAGGGCTTGCTTCAGCCTCTTGGGTTGCACAGAATGCCATGCCAGTTGTAGGAAGTTTTTGACAGTTGAAGGACAATAAAAGATTTTATGTGTGACCACAGCCCAGATAAGTACAGACTGCATCTGAATTGTCAAATTATGGCTATTTGTCAAGGGAAAAGGCTTGAAATTCTTGCACGTCTGCTGCACTTAGTAACAATGTATATGAAATAATTTTTATTAGATAGACTGACATTCATACTTTCCAAAGCAGTTGGTAATTAGAGCTGAGCAATATTTCTAGTGTGCTGGTTAATGATGGCTGTCATCCAAACATGGTACTTCTGGACATTGTAACAGATTAATTTGCTAGCAGCACAAGTACTGGCTTTTGAGCTGTTGAGCGTGTGTGTTCACATGGCTCCCTCTTCCCCCTTCTCTCCCCAGAGTCATTTGAAATAATTAAACACTCATATCTTCATTGAAATAAATGAAAACCAGGGAATTTACTCCCATGGGTGCCGTATTTGAGGTGCATGGGCCCTCCAGCTGCAGGGCTTTGTGGGGTATCTCAGATGCTATCCCACCCCATCTGCCATTTCATGTCAGGTGTTGTCTATAGCTGGGATGCTGTTGTTCCCTATTTCACTTTTCCTCCCACAGAAAATGGCTCAGGTACACCTCGACCCTCAGCTCTACAAGTGATCGTGACTTTTTACTTTTTACACACAGATGGAGCACTGTGAGTAAACAGGAACAGCCAGGTGTGAGATGACCGCACTGTCCCCTGGGATCCTTATGTTGCAGCTGAGTGTCTTGGGGTGAAAAGTACCTGAATTTGGCTGTGTGTAAGTATGAAGTCAGTGATGACCTTCATACACAGCAAACCTGCCAGTTAATTGTACAGATCCCTTCGTACCTTAGTGTTTGAAACTCAAAGGCTTGTGGAGGGATTTAGGCCCAGGAAAGCTTCCTTATCATGCACAATACATTGAAGTCTCCAATTCTTCCTCCTAGGAAGATGAAAGCCTATTTTTCAGATAAAAGCAATCTTCTCAAATGTAAGGTGTGGAAAATTGCTAACGAAGTGATTACCCAGAGAAATAACAGTGCAGAAATATGTTCACTCCAGAAAAATATCTCTCAGTCGTCTCAAAAGGACGCAAAACTGCTGAGAAGAGCATGGTATACTGCGTACATGGCACTAGGAAAATGTCATTGAGCAAAGTTAGCTCTGTGTTACAAATTAAGCAGCAATTAAGAGCGCATATT
Organism: Empidonax traillii; assembly: GCF_003031625.1. Lineage (NCBI taxonomy): Eukaryota > Metazoa > Chordata > Aves > Passeriformes > Tyrannidae > Empidonax > Empidonax traillii. The sequence continues at coordinate 2,860,661 of NW_020955195.1, forward strand.
CTGCACTCCTTGGCCCTTCCACCTTCCGTGATGTTCACTGTCTACGTGTGCAGTCACCAGCCTTAAATTTAATAGGTTGCTTCCATTAGAGCGAAACTTGGCCGGTAAAGATGTTCAAAACAGACCACACTGTGAAAGGAGGTAAAATCTTCAGAGGCAGCTCCAGCACACAGTGATTCTGAGCTAGAAATGCAGCGAGGTTTGGAGCATTTGCTTGTGGACTGCCTCCAGCTTAATTGGTTGGGGCTTATATACTTGAACTTACTGGTCGTCAAAGTGTCTGCGTGGGAGCATTGTTCAAAACTTTTGAAATTCGTGGCACAAATATGGTGGGGTGCCTCCTCTTTCTCTGTTTCAGTCCCCTTCATATTTCAGTGTGTATTGTTCTGAAAGGAAAAGTGACGTTATCACGAGCAGTTTAATAAAAAGGAACCAGGATTGGAAAATTCTACGTGCTTACCTGCAGGTGTAGACCTGATTTCACGCATACCAGCTGGATATTAAATAACCACAAGAGTCCTTCTGAGGATGGTATTGCCTTCAGAAAACTTTACAGTTCTCTGAGTTACAATCTATACACTTCCTTTTCCGTAACTTGCAAAGAACAAGCCACTCCTGGGGTCTTCAGTGTCTTCATGCTTCTAGTGTCCATCATTTCCCAGGTCCCAAGAGGGTTTTCATGGCCTTGTTTGGTCTCTCAGCCAATCCAGAGAGAAAACACTTTTCTTCCAGTCCTCATCAGACAGTGCAAAAAAAACCATGAGTGTTTCTATCACGCTGCAGCAATCAGAATTTCTGTGCTTTGAATGCAGAATAAGCTTGGAAAGTGGACAGTTTGCATTCAGTTTCTCTTTGTCCTACTGTTTTCTGGGCTCTGAAACACACAGAGTTCCTAAACTGAGTTTCAGCAGGAACACCTTCTGTATGCAGCACCGGTGCTGTGCTCAAGTCCCAGGCTATGGGAATGCTGCAGTGCTGGGATACAGCTCCTCATGTGGCCCCAGAGGAAGCTGTTCCTGCAGCTACCAGGCCTCAGATGTGAGAGTTATGGCTCTCTTACTCTTTGGGCACGGAGAAAAGGGGCTACGGATTTTCAAATTTCCTGGTGCAATTTGAAAGAACTGTTTGGGAGTGTCAGATAAAGCTGGCAGGCTGTTAGCACTCTGGGAAAGTTAATCTCACACACAGCAGTGTGAAGGATCATCCCCCATGAGGGCACAACACGTTCTCCATAGAGCAGTGGATGGTGTTTTTTGCAAGGCAGCATGGGTTGGACAGGCGTTTAGGAAGGCCTCTGGTCTGTATTCCCATGTCTTTCTTTGAGAATAGCATTTACTGTGCAACACAGAGCAAATTACAGATTACTTAATTCTGGCCTCTCTGAGAAATTTCACTTAAAATTGTGCCTGTGTGTGCTTGAAAACAAACTGGCACAATCTGCTTAACTCTTCCAGTTGTCACGGTGTGCCTGCAATGCAAACTGAAGCCGAGTTAGGACTTTCTGATTTTTTAATTTTTTTTTTACTTTTTGCAAGTGCATCATTTACTGCAGTCTAGAAGTTTTTGGCATTTTGGGTTACGAGACTGTGCCTGATGTTGTGGGACCTCTTAGTAATATCTGCTGCAAATCTTTTATTGGCTGAAGAGTTGAGTCAGTGAGTATACAGTGCTACGCTGGGAGTTAAGGAGCTTGCACAAATAATGTACCACACAGAAAAATTGAACAGGAATGTCTGCAGCTGGGATGAGTTTCTCTATAAGGGGTGTTTGGCTAAGTGAGAGCCAAAAGCAGGCTAACCCCATGCTTGAGAAGCACCTTGGAGAAGACTGGGCAGATGGAAAGGGAAAGGACAGAACTAAAGGGGGAAAATCTGGAAGTGTGCTGGACCCTCATCAGCTCTGCTACAGCCAGTCAGCAGAAGCCTCCTGCATTGGGGCTGTTGAAAGGGAACAGGGACAAAATGGATGAAGAGTTTAAGAGGGCTGGCCTATGGCACTCCTGGGGCATGTTTTTCTGTGAATGAAGTGCAGTACTAGAGTCTAGGGAAGCAAAGAGTGCAGCTGCTAAGTCCAAACTGCAAGAGCACAGGGCACACTGCTTCCCAGCTAAAAGTGACTTGTAGAGTTTGCCTGAAGGTGCCTGCACAGCCTTCTGGCATTGTTGCCTCTGAAGAAGCAGGCATTGGAGCACAGACACCTCTACACCTCTAAAATAATTATGTCTGTGCTCAGAGGTCATTACATCCTGGAGGATATCTTGAGTTCTGGCCAAGAGCAGCGAGCTGCTTTGGTTCATGACAAAAGCAAGGTTGTGCCTTGCTTCCACAGCACAATCTCTCGTTTGTATGGATTGCTATAACAGTCAGTCCGTAGTAACTTACAATCCCCCCAAAAGAAGAAAACTGAATATTGGCTGAAAAAACTTCTGCAAACTGATGCCATTGTTTTACTCTCATCCCCTCTGCTCACCAGGACCATGAGTCATGGTCCCAGAGATAAACATGGAGCTGGCTTCTTGCTGTGGAGACTAATAATGTGCTTCTCCAGCCACTGTCCTTTTACTTTACCCTGGTCACAGAGCAGCTATTGGAGTTTTGTGAGCTGGAAGCAGATGGGTTTAGACGTAAGAGAGTCAAGGAAAAAAATTAAAAGTGGCACATTGCCTTGTTTTCAAACTTTAGATTAACTCTTTGTCTTAAGTCCATGTTTTTCAGGATATGATTTTGTGTTTGTTTTTTTTTAAACTAGTTTTTTTGGTTGGTTGGTTGGTTTTTAAACTAGTTGCTGTATGCTCTAAGTATTGCAATGAGGCGTTTGCAGTGTAGGAGGTAGTTTTCTGTTACTGGAAACTTCAGGGTAATCCCTCTGAGGGCAGTATTGTTCCAAATTCATGGGAGTCAGCAAGCAGGAATGACATCTTCCCAATAATTTTCAAAAGCTGAAAAATTTATATCATTTTATCACTGCAACATATCTGTCCCTCTGTATCTTTTCTGAGACCTGGCAGATGGAATACATATTATTTATGTATTTATTTTATTTTTGCAGTACATGCTTTTATCCCCACTTTTTCCAGGTTAGCCCTGTTGTATGTCAGCTAAGCAGCAAAAAGACCTCTTGGAGGCTATCTCTGTCCAGCTGCATTAGATTCATATTTATGTGGACTTCAGAAAGAAAAGTGTGATTATATGTACAGGGCCCATGTGAGATCTGGTATGTGTTGTGCCAGACACTGTATAAAGTGAGAAACCATTGCTTCTGCAAGCACTGTAAGGACGGAAGGGAGAAACATGGTTGCATGTGAGGGGCAGAAAAGGAACGGAGATCTTTTCTTTCCGTATGTGTGCTCTGACTGCTTCCCTTCTCTGCTGTCCCATGGAATTCAGCTTGGTATCCAGAAGGACTGCTGGAAATTATCAGAGGCCTTACAGCAGTAAGAAGGAGCAAGGGAAATTCCTCAGGTTACTTACATTCCTTTTCCACAGGCTTCAGAAGGAAGGGGAAAATATAATAATTTGATAATCAGCATGATCAACTAATAGAGAGAGTGATTACAGAGAGGCAAAGAGGAGTCACCTAATGGCTCAGTGGAAACAGAGTGTGCACAATGAACCAACAAGAAAGAAATTAAGCATTTGGAAATCTCAGAGAGGATATAGCTCATTAGGGCTTTTTACTGCAGTACTTTATGGTACAGCTCCTTAATGAGTAGAGAGGACGGAAATCCAAAGAAGTGGGTTTTTTTCATGGGCATTTCAAGAGAATTTAAATACTGAATGTGTTCTCATCTTACAAGCTCTCTCTGCAGGCTGGAATGAAACTGTGTGTAGTGAGGTTCACAGTCTTGTGTTTTAAAGGGTATTGCATCCAAATACACCTGCAATTACTTATGCGTGAGAAAGAGTTAGATGCAACACATGAAAGCAAATCCAAGTAGTTATATCGCAGTGTATTTGACAGTGTGGAGAAAATGTATTCCTGTTCCAACATCACTCCAGTGTGGTTAAATTGTGTGCATTTTAAACATTAATACAGTAGGGATTGATCTTGCTTTTACTCTTCTTGCTTTGGGGAAGAGATTTTCAAAGGACTCATCGCCTCCACAGTTTCATTGAGAAAGCGGTGCTGACAGAATGAGAACTGTCTTACAATTCATAAAGAAACTATTTCTGTTTCCCCTTTGCTAGCAGTGCTTCTTAAAGGAGCAGCACTACCAACAAGCTTGCTCTTCAAAAATATGAGAAAATGGGTGAAGTAGCAGTTTTTAGATCATCTTCTGGTTGCTCCAAGCTCTCACATTTGCTTTTCAAAATCTCTCTTTCTCTGGCTAAGGAAGTATTTGCTAGTCCTCCTTCTGTAAAATGCAGTCATAGCCATCACTGTTGACGGAGTGAGTTCCCTGGATTTGTTCTTCAGTGTTTAATGTCAGCACTCATGTGGGGGGAAAAAAAATAATCATATTTCATTATTATTATATATGTTACAATGATGTTTGGCATTATAGGGTTTTTTTCTGTTACACAGAGTTTAAAATGTTTGTTCCTTATTCTGTTAGTATATGGAGTACTGCTACATCAAAGAACAGATTGGTGACTGTGCAGAGATTTCCAGAGCATAGCAAATGTTTAGCAAGAAGAAGTAGCACAGCCAACATTTCTTTATAGGCAGAAGAAACATCCTGCATTGCACTGATACAAAGGTGATGATTATCAATACCTAGTCATGACAACAATCCAGAAAGAATGCTGTGGCATGTCCTTGCGTAGTTCATCTTATGATGAATGAACTCGTTGCAGGTCTTGCCGTAGCTGTTGCAGCTTCCTGTTGTTTCACTCACTATCTACAGAGAAGTCCTCAGCTCTTCTGAGATATGTGGTTGGGCAGGACTTCTCACCAGACATCGAAGAATAATTGGAAAAATCAAACCCATTTTCAGTAGCCCACGTGTGTTGGTCCTGCCTTTCCCAGATCAGCAAACCACTGCAGGACAATAATTACTTTTCTTAAGGGCCTGTTCTCCTTCCTATAAGTGTAGAAAACACTTGATATACATGAAACACTTGATATTGAGGACAGTTATTGATACAGGTTTTTCTGTGCAGTTTTATCTTTTGTCATACCTTCCAAAACAACAGATGTAATGTGATCTTCTTAAGAAAGAGCAAACCTTTATGACTCCTCTTCCCTGGGCATTTGAGCAAGAGAAAGGCACTAAAAGCAATGGCTGAAAAGCGCTGTAAACTATAGCTAATGCTGCCTGGTGATCTCCTTTTACACTCATAACACCTCCCCAAGCACTGCTAAGGGTGTTGTGTTGCTCGAAGCATGTGTCACGAAGCTGCTTCCTTGGGAAGAGGTTGGCAGAACCAGAGAAAAAAACCAGATCACTGCTTACATGCCTGTCAGTCACCTTCTGCCATTATGGGCTGTTCCAGGATGCAGTGCCACAGTCGCTGATGGATTGAGGCAAGGAGACAACCAGGAGTGTGGCATAGGCTGCAGCTTTTTGAGGGGCAGCTGGAGGAGAATGCACCTGGAAAAAAAAAAAAAATAGTTTCTTAGCTGGGTAGAGAGACTGAATCTGTAGCCAGTCCTATTTGGCACAAATCAGAAGCCAAAACTCTGTCCTTGTCAGAACTGGCACAGCGCTATTGTGAAGGGGACAGGCAAGTGAAGTGTAAGCAGCTCATGTACTGGTGATGGAATAATTGGGGAAGCATAAAGCACTGTGTAAGTAGCACAGTAGCAAAGTCCTGCCCTTCTGTGAGTGTGAGCTCAGTTTTGCCTCTGATGGTTGACTGCGTGCCAGTGTGGTGTCAGACAGGGATTGCAGACACCTCACAACTGGCACTGCTGCTGTTACTCGGAGTACCCAGCAAAAAAGGCAAGCAGAAAATCCCCTAACGCTGTGACAGAGTGCTCCTGTCAGCCCAGGTGCTATATAGGGTCAGGCACAACTGACCTTGGATGAAAAGCCAGATGTAGGAATTCCCACGAGCCTGTGTTAAAGTGGGGTAATTTTTAAAAGACAATGGTTTTGGCACAGAAATGGAGAAAATGGGCAAGCACGGTACACAGTGATGTGGTAGGTAGTCCATGCTCCCCTTTACCCAACTGTCACTAGTTTTCTTTTTTAAAGAAAAAAATCCTGCTTTGATTTTTTTCCCCTCACCACTGAAATGGATAGGTGTTGAGCAATTGGAGGGGGATGAGGGATAGCTGACTGGATTCCCCCAGCCTGAAGTGAAAGTCAGTGTAGAGCCACACACAAAGGGATTAGCTGATAGCCCATGTTCCAAACTAATGGCTTGGGGACACTGTAGGGGGAGGTAATTTTTTTTTCTGCTGGCAGGACTACACTTTATTTTTCCCTGACTCAGGGAGTGGTCTGGAGAGGGGGTCTCCGGGTTCATTTTTTAGCCAGGTCACTGGATTCTCCTGGCCCCAGGGGAGACCCTGGTTCAGCTCCGATTCCCCATGTCCTGCTCTGCTCTCTGCCCGGGCTTGCCTTGGGTTCATGAGAGAGCTGGTGCCACCTGGGGAGGAACCTTTTGAGGAGAAAGGCTGCCCTTCCCCTCCTGCTTTCCCATGGTGAGGGGAGCTTGCACCCATTGACGAGGAAAGGGATCCCAACCAGAGCCAGCCTTTGACACCTTGAGTCCAAGGAGGAATTACCCTTTCCCCTTCTCCCTTCCCACGCCAGCAGCAGCCCTCGTGCCCGGGAGGCATTTTGCCGAAGGGCAAAAAAGCACTTAGTTGTTTTCAGTGGAAGTTACAAAACTGTGGTTTGTTTGTTCGGTTGTGTTACATATATCTATATTTAGTAAAGGGCTGTTATTTTTATTTTTTTTTCCCACACCTTCTCGACTGAAGCCTCTTGATTTCGAAGTTATGATAACTCAGGAGGAGGAGCTGAGTTTTTCTCCTATCCCGCCCTCCTCAGCAAACACTTTTGCCTAATTAAGCTGGGACACCGGCCCTTGCTCTGGTACATAGAGCAGGTGACAGCACGGGAATATGTTGCTGGCCAGCTGTGGCAAACCCTGCAGCAGCATCTGCTGCAACCTCCTTGTGCTTCTGATGCCTCAGGGAAGGCAGAGGGGCTTGTCTTGCTCTCAGTAATGCCAGCTATTTTCCAGGCAGCTCGTGGCTGCCAGTTGTCAAAGCGTCATTAACATAATTTCCATAGGTGAGAATAAACGGTGAAGAAGGGGCATCTGTCACTTAGTCTAAGTGGGACTGGAGCTGATTAAAGCTAACAACCTGTTGCAGGTAACTGAGCACTAGAAACCTTTTTTCTGCGAAGTTTTCAAGGTGTTGCCTTATTTTCTTGCTCTCTGTTACTCCTGTGTAATCTCTGAAGCATGAGATGCAGCGTTTGGAGTGTTTAGAGGCGTAATTTTTGTGTGTGAAAGAAAAAGGACATGAACATGAGTGAAACTTTTGTAGCATCTTCTTTAGCAACAGGGTTAGGAGGGTCCAAAGGTTCCTTGTTTCTCTGTGTTTCTAGAATCACCAAGAAGCCAGCGGTAAAGATGGGAAAGGGTGATGAAGTGTGTTGTGCTGAAGTCAAGCCTGTCTCAGCTAGAGATCTCAGTTTGACATTTTCCCCTCACTTTCCTTGCCTTTAGTCAATTGCTTGTCTTTCAACAGCTGAGTCATAGAGTGTCTCGAGGCAAAGTGCAGTGTTGCTAAGGTCTGGTGTGAAAGAATTAAGGTTTTAGAATAGGCTTCAGGGGTCTAAAGACATCTATCTTCTCTTTATTTGTTCTTTATTTATACTTCAGTTTCTTCGTGTGTATTTTTCATCTATACTGGGAAAGACAAAGGGTAGAGGAAGTTACCTCTGGAATTTAGCCTTGTCTCACACATTCTCTATTCTTGCAAAAGTCCGTGACACCTAAACTAGTGAAGAGTGCAAAAGAGTTCCCAGAAGCAACTCATGTCGTCCTTGACAAACCCCACTTGCCTTCAGATGTCCTTGAATTAATTGTATTGCCTGGAGTAGGAAGATAGGAAAGTGTCCAAGGCGTGGTGGGAATGAGCACCCTTATAGAGTGCTTGTGTGGAATGTACACATGGATATAAGCACAAAACTCTAACCTCGTGGTTACTCTGTTATTCTGAATACCCTCGTGGGTATTCTGTTAGGTTGGCAATGCCTGAGTGTTGCGTGGCAGAGGTCGCCATCCCCCGTTCTTGTCAGCCATTGCTGTCTCTTGTTTTTACATTTTAATAGGAATATTATAGAAGTGGTCGGAGCAGTTGCTGGGAATCCTTCTTATAAAGGGTCTGTGTTTCTGCGCGTAAATACATGCATGCATCTTGCTTTACGCTTTTTTCCTCATGTTAGTTGCCCTGGAATCCTCCAAGATAGTTGCTTTCTAGTGCCTGTTTTTCTCAAGTCTTTTGATCAAGCTGAGAGAATTGAGTAGGCTGCAGGACACCCCTCCTGGGTGTCTCATCTGTGGGACTTCTGTCTCTGTCTTTGTGCCTAGGTCTATGCCTTGCTGCTTCTTTGCACTGTGCAAAAGCCATTTTGCATGTCCATTCCACTGCATTGTATCTGTCCTATAGAAACTGAGTGCAGTAACTCCTTACCTCATTCATGGTGACTAACTTATTTAGTTCCAGCTGTGGACTCTGATGCCAAATATAGCTATTTCAAACTTTTATAGCACTGGCAGAGTGCTGACCTAGAAAGACAAAGTGAATCTAGTTTTGAAAGGCTTAGGGACCATTTAAGTATGCTGGTCACATGGAGAAAAAATTACAGATTGCATCTCTGTGGTTCCTCCTTGTGGGGATTACCCAGGCACTGAAGGTGTAGCAGGGCAACAGAGTAGGAAATAACCATACTTAGTGATGTAAAATCTGCTGTCTGCAATAAGCAGCCTGCAAGCCCCTTCTGCTGCTCAGGGACTTCACAATAGCGCATGATGAGAACGAAACCCATACGTGTTCCATCTTGAGAAAATGTCTTTGCTCCTGCTTCTTGGCAGCATCTTTCATGCATTCTAGCATTCTATAATGAGTTCTTTGGAGTAATGCAGTTGTTAACTGTGCAGAAATTTCAGTGTACTGACCCCAGTGAATTATCAGAGGTAGGTGTAATTATTTGTAAAGTAATTCACGCCTCGATTATGAATGCTCTTGTCATTCTCTTGAAAAGAGGGGGTGTGCAGTTAGATTTTTATTGACCTTTTCTAGGCAGCTCTTAGTTTTACCAAGTGGGTGGAGGTGCTGATGTTACCAACATGAGCATGGAAGGATAATGCAGGTGGAAAATGAGGATTTCAGGAGAGAGGGGGCACTCACCTACTCACTGCAGAGCAGAATAGTGAGTAGAAAGCAGAAACCACATCCCTTTTGTTTCTTCACTTGTGGAAGTGAGTGGCACCCCTGTGTAATAAAAGAGCAGCAGCTGGTCTATGATTGTGTTTTCTAGCTGTGTGATGCGGGAGAGAAAGCCTATGGGAAAAGTACACACAGTCACTGAATGAGGGTGGAGGAGCTTACCCAGAAAAACAGGCAGGGCAATGGGAGCTGCTGGATTCATTGTGCCCTCATGGCAGAAGGCTGTGCACTGATCTTTCTTTAAGGCTGTGCCATAGGACAATTTGTGTTTCTTGCACATCCTGGCTTAGCATCAAATCTGCCTCTGCAAGCATTAAGGTAAAGGGAGAATGAATCCTCATAACCCCACACCATCAAATGTTCACCAGTTTTCTGTATTTTGGCAGGAGCCTAGCCTCTTTTTTTTGGTATTGGGGATAGTACAGAAAATCTGCAGTAAAACTTAGTGTCTTGGTGTAGCTAGTTGAAAAGGAGGAGTTCTGCTGCTGCTTTGCTGTGGTACATGTCAAATATACACAGACAGGGTGTTGAAAGGTCATCCATCTTTTTATCCAAAGGTCACTTCTAACTCATTTGAAAGACCTATTGTAGTGGGGCTGCCTCCTCACAATGCTCCCAGGAAACTCTTGAATTTCTGCAAAGATTTTCCTATTGTCTAAGCTTGCTGCTGCTTAGGGCTGCAAATGCTTGTCCCATCTGCTGCAGATGCAGAAACAGAGTGCTCCATTACTCTTCACAACCAGGTTCTGGAAACTGCAGTTATCTTTCCATGTCTTTTCCCTTCTAAAGAATGTCACTTCATCCCCTCTTTCTGCAAATCAATCTTATTGTAATTTCTGACCTCGAGTCATTTCTGTTATTTGGCTCTGGACTTTTTCTTATTGGTCCACCAGTTCTTCCCAGCGTGGGCTGCAAGATACCTGCTCAAGTCTACAAACATTCTGAGTAGCAGCTGACGCTGAACCCTAAGAGTACAATGTTATTAAACAACTGTTAAAGCACTTTGTAGCAAATTGTTTCAAAAGGCCATAAAATCAGATAATATCTTTATATGAAAGCAAACATTAACGTATTCTCCACCCATTTGGAAACCAATTTTAATGTGTTCTGTACTCTGCTATAGGTGCTGCAGAGGCAACTTCTTCATTCAGTAACTGCCACAGTCTGAAACTTCTCCCTGGCTGCATTTTCAGAAAACTCTATTTCAGAAAACCCAGAACCATACTGAGCTTGAAGTGCTATTACACACCATAGCACACTGTGTTACGCACTTAACTGAGCATAACCTTCAAGAACTCAAATGACATCCTGCAGATTGTGTGGCACAATTTAGCACGTCTTTCTGTGAAAATATTCCCTTCCCATTTGCCATGTTTTGCTTTGGGTTTTGTTTGTGTGTGTTTGTTTGTTTGTGTTGTGTTGTGTTGTGTTGTGTTGTATCATGGGGGGTTTTTTTGCATAGAAAATTTGCTGCAGCTGTCAGCGCTGCGGTGGGTTTTTTTAATGTTTCTTATTTTCCCGTGGGAAAGCTCAGGAAGCATGAGCCTGTAGCTATGCTCTTGGATTCTCAGACCCAGTTTGCTTGATGGAGGGAGGGAAGATGAAGGAGGTAGGATTAAAATACGGTATGAATTTAAAACACTGTAGTTAGTTCCTTGCAATTAACCAGCAGTTGATTCTTTATTCAGCCTGTTATTAGTCTGGTTAATTCATCTTTAGATACATCAGTGACTAGCAGAGATAGTGCAGAACAGCTGCGCTAGGAAAAGTTCTCAAGCAGACAAGTCCTGGTGTGTATGATGCATGCTGTCCTCTGCAGGCTATTATCACTGGCAACCCTGTACAGCAAAACCCCATCTTGAGATTCTGGCATATAGCACCTGGTCCTCAGTCAGGTTTAGCAGGCATTTTTTTCAGGCCTGCTTAAGAAGTTTCCCTGTTCTGCTATGAGAGGAGCAATTCCCTCTGCATTTCTCCATTTTTCAACCTTCCAGCATTCATAATTTGTGACGTGAGATTATGGAACTGTTCATCTGATTTGTTGATGGGTTTTGGGGTTTTAAAAACATCAGTAACATCCTTAAAGAAATAGATAAGCTCCCAGACTGTAGGCTGGGTCTCTACTTCTTGGGCTATGAACTTTTATGGGTTCTTATTTGCAAGAGTAACTCCCTAACAGCAAGAGCTAGACCTTTTTTGGCATCCCCATGGAGTTATGTCACTGCAGGAGCTGCCAAAAAATATATATAAAAAATAAAACCCCAAAACATATTAATCCCAATAAAATCACATGAGAGATTTTGAGTCAGCTAGTGCTGACTTCAATGTTTTCCTTGTATAAGATCGTGGACATTCAATTTCCCCATCAAGATGGTGAGTTTAACAAAATCCCATTTGCTTTCAACAGTAGGTCACCACCTATAGCAGTCAACAGCAGAATCAAATGCAATTTTTTGACATAAATGTGTCTTTCATACAAAGAAATGAGATTTGGGTTCTCTTGAACTGCATCTGCCAATTCAGATGGTTGATGTCAGCAATTATGTTGTATTGCATATCCTCCTTGTTAAAAATGGTTAATGCTTGTCACTTATCTGCGTTTTGCAGACCCATAGCTGTGTAGTATTTATAGTATATTAAGTCACCTGCTGTTTATCATACAGCTGTTGTAATAGCAGTTATTTCCAGATGATACTTACCTTTAAGGACAGCAATTCTTGTCAACATCAAAGGAAAAATGCCATTTCTCGTGCAGTACCTATTCCAGCAGTATTTCCAGAAGGCCAATTACTTGTTATTTATAAATTGTTTGAGCCAGTAATAACTGGGCCAGATTTGGGTAGTTTTGCAAGCCATATTTCAGTTTGTTTTTTCCGTGGCTAAAATTATGTTGGCTGAAGACTAAATTTGCTTCCCACCAAGGAAACTCTGTCCAAGGCACAGAGTTTTGCCAGCATTTGAGATATAATCATAAAATCATAAGTGTTGCAATTTTAGGTTGATTTCTTTGGCAGGCAATGGTTTTCTGACTACCACAGGCAACTCAGTAGTTTTGGATCATCCCTAAATTGACTGTATTGTTTGTGTCTATTTTGAAAATGCATTGAGCTCTCAGCTGGCTTCATTGCAGAAATGCCTCAGAGTGTTTGGAAAAACCTAATCCAGGGTATGCTGGCTTTTGTTAGAAGTGCCTGAATCCACATCTGCATTGGAAAGCTAATTTGGACTGCAACAGGTTGTGAATTTAAAGCAGAGTAGATATTTTCAATTAGCATCTTAAATTGGCAGCACTGTCTCCATGTATAGAGTGTAATGGAAAGCAGACTGATTCTTTTGTTCACATTGAATTAGGCTCAATAGGCAATTTCCCAGTGTGTGCCTGCATGGAGCTTACTGTTCTGGAAATCTTTTCTGTGGCCACTTACACAAGTCTAACCTGTGGCTCTTTGGCTCAATGTATTGTGTTAATTTCAGCTGCTGGGGAGCACATGTATGTTTGAAGGTCCACTGAAGTGCTGAAGTGCACATAGTTAAATAGCTTTCATTAGAAAGCAGGAAATAAAGAGCAGAGCTCTCTTCATGGTTGCTTCTGTCTAGATTGTGACGACCTATACCTCTGTCATTTAGCCTTGATTTACTCCTTTCTCCAGCTCCTCAGAGAAATCCCAGTGAGGGCAGCACACAAAGGGCATCCAGATCTGTGAGGCACTTCTCGTCCTGTCTACCACACGGAGGCTTCATCTGCTTGGGTCCTTCATGTAGAGCCTCACATACATAAAAATATCTGGAAAATGTCAAGATTGTTATTAGGGTTCGGACTGTTGGTCTTTGTTGACACCAACTTCAAGGCATTTCTATTCAGAGATCCTGTCTGAATTTGATGATCTCACCAGATTCTCTGTGTGTCTTTTCAGAAAGGACAGAAACTATTGTATTACATATTGCAACAGAAATACCACAGTGAAGATGTGCTTTTTTTCACATTATGGTGTTCCCCTTTTTCGCATGACGTTGCTGTTCTGGGAGCACACAATTTTAATAAATTGCAATTTGAGAGGAGTCTTCTGCAGGAAGACAATTGTGTGGCTTGTCATTACTGGCATTTATTGATGTTGCCCCAGCATTTCTAGCCCATGTGAGGGAGCTTAACAGCTCCTGCCTCAGGAGCATGAATAGTATTTAGACTATAACTGGTGCTGCTCACCCTTTCAGCTGCTAAACCCACCCTGCACAGTCTTACACCTTGTGCTGAAGAGTTTTCTGTGGTTAAACTGACTTGCAGCTGAAATGAGGACAAAAACCGCTGAACACATAATGACCTCCTACAGTGCCTTTCAGTGCAAATTATCCTTAAGTGCATGGACAAGTCCAAAACAGAGGATTATAGTGTCTGTACTGCCTTTGCTCATGTCCATTACCAGATTCCTGAGGCATGTCCCATGGCTGTTTATAGTGAACTATGGTATTATTGCTGAATTCATGGGGTCTGTATATTTCTTCTGGATCTGCTGGGAACTTTCAGGATGGATTAGGGAACAACTATTTTTCAGTGGTGCAGCCAGTGACCATATGTGACGTACCTGAAGCTCATTAATCTACAAAATGCATTTGCTTTTGATACGTATGATTTAGTGTAGACACCAGAAACAGGCCATCTCCAGTTTTGAAGAATTCCTTGTCAGACAAGGTGTCTCCTACAAAGCAGCATCCCATCTGAGCCTCTGAGACTGTTTCCAGTCCCTAAAGTGGATATACACCACTGCAATTCTAAACATGAACATGTAATTTGTGATAGTCCTGGATAAATATCAGAGCTAGAAATCCTGACAGACCTTTGGGCTCTAGGAGGGGGTTGTGTTAAACAGAGGTGAAAAGTTTGTATTTTAGGGATGGAGGGCAGGGAAAGTCTGCTTATATTTCACTAAATGGTGTTTTACAGTTGAAATTAATGTTTTGGGATCACTTGCAGCATGATTAGGTGTTTGGATTGGCAGTGAAATAGCAAGAGATGGTATACATGTCATTGCTCAAGACATTTTAGGCAGAGAGCTTGCTTTAACTGTAAGTGAACAAATGTTACTCTGGGGTTCATCTTCACAGAATCACAGAATATTCTGAGTTGGAAGGAGTCCACAAGGATCATGGTGTCCAGCTTTTAGCCCTGCACAGAACATCCCCAAGAATCAAACCATGTGCCTGCGAGTATTGTCCAAATGCCTCTTGAACTCTGTCAGGCTTGGTGTTGTGACCACTGCCCAACCACCCTCTGGGGGAAGAATCTTTTTCTAATATTCAACCTAAACCTCGCCTGATGCAACTTCAGACCATTTCTTTGGGTTCTGTCAGTGGTCACCCCAGAGCAGAGATCAGTGCCTGCCCCTCCTTCCCCTCACAAGGAGGTTGTAACTGTACTGAGGTCTCCCCTCAGTCTCCTCAAGCTGAACAGACCAAGTGCCCTCAGCTGCTCCTCACACGGCTTCAAATCAAGGCCATTCATGGTCTTTGTGACCCTCCTTTGGACACTTTCTAACAGCTTAATGTCTTTTTTTTATATTGTGGTGCCCCAAACTGCATTCAATATTGCAGGTGAGGCCACTCCACGTCAGAGCAGAGCGGGACAATCCCCTCCCTTGACCTGCTGGTGATGCTGTGCCTGATGTCCCCAGGACAGGGTTGGCCCTCCTGGCTGCCAGGGCACTGCTGTTTCAGATTCAACCTGCCATCCACCAGGACCCCAGGTCCCTTCCCATGGCACTGCCTTCCAGCACCTCACTCCCAGGAGTCAACAGCTCCTCCCAGTTTTGTGTCATTGGCAAACTTGGTATTTTCATATATATTTGCATCACTTTGGGCCCTTATTGACATGCATGGTGTGTTTGGGAATACATGGCTAGAGGGCACACAAAAGCAAGGAGTCTGGACCTTGCCACAATATTTCTGTGGGATTCAGGGAAAAGTATCCCTATTGCTCTGTGCAGGTCTTGTCTGTGCCCACCTTTGCCACCTTTGCCTTTGTCTACTAAGTATCTACTGCAGCACTGACCTGTGAAATATTTACATTGTCAGTGATAAAACTTCCTGTTTTCTGTTGCCTGGGTAAATGTTGTCACATGGTCATGTGGGGCAATAGGATAGAGCAGAGGGGATGGATGTACCACACTCTAGTTGATCACGTTTTTGGTAAGAGGGTTTTTTTGTGTTGTTTTAAAAAATATGCATGGCGTAAGTCTGCTTAGCTCCCCAGGTAGGGAACTGTAATGATGACAATTCAGCTTTGCCTTTAACTTGACAGAGTCTCATCTGTCATAAATTAGGGCAAATATCTGCTGGATATCTACCACATTGCATGAATGAACCATCTCACCCACTGACTGTCTTTTCCTGAGGGGAACCTCCTGCCTTTGGCATGTTGTGCCACAGCAGAGAAGTTCTTGCTTCTGAGACATCTGTCTTCTCCATCATGGGGCACTTGTTGGGACACCTGTGGCCCTTCCCACTATGCAGAAGTCTGCTAGAATGCGTATTTTTACTCTCAGTAACATGCCAGATCAAGTCTTCTGAATTATATTAGCTTGTAAACTAGGTTGTTCTTGTCTTCAGCTATTTGAAACCCTTAATGCTGCACTATGTTTACAGAGCACCTTGCTTCATTAGATTACCCTCTTTAATTGGGCTGAAATTGGTTTTTTATGTCCATGCTCTACCAATTCATTCCCAATCCTGTCAAACTTCTGTCCATGTATGCCAGGAAAAATTTTTCTTGAAGGCTTCAAATGTAAGGCTCAATATGATTTTTCTAGAAACTATTTATACTTTTCCTTTTACTTAAATAGAATTAGGCATGTTTCCACAGAAGATATGAAGAGAATCTGGTTTATTTCCTTTCTAAACCCTTTATTTGTTGTTAGTTTTCCACTACAGAACAGTGGGATTCCTTCTTGTTGTCACCCAGTGAGGGGGAGGGAAGAAGAAAATCCATGATAAATATTCACAAATCTAGTTCACCTCTTTTATAAATATGGTAATTCAATAAAGTCTTGAAAAAAAACAGGACAAAGTGTGTGAAGCTAGTGCATTTTATTGAAAGCAAAAAGAAAATAACATGGGTTTGGGACTTGTCATTGGGACTCCAGGTGGCTACAGAGGAAGGAGAATTAATAATTTTTAACTGATTCAGTTGTGCTTCAGACTTAGTGGGACTGCAGATGACTGTATGTGCTTAAGTTCTGTTTAGAAAAAAATAACTTGTTTAAGAGGTTATAGGTTACTTAGTTGCATATAACTGTGTGTAAAATCACCTTGAAATGGTTTTACATGCATAAATAATATACCTTTTAGAGCTGTATCATGATTCTCTGTGCTTAGCCTCTAAACAGGTATTTTACACTGCGACAAAAACATGTAATATGGCTAGACGACTCTTCTCTTTGTGAAGAAAACCAGCTAATCAGTGAAAAATAGGCTTTGAGGTCCCCTAACATTTCAGATCATCTTTATCCAAATGCTGCACTCCTTGGGGGCTGAGGTATGATAGAAAGCCTGAGCATGAGTTTGTGCTATTCCACCTTCCCTTGAAGATATCCTGCATTTTAAATAGAATAATGAGAGACCAAGTAGACAATGAACTTTAAAGAGTGGTGTGCTTTTTAGTGCTTTTACCTTTGTGGTGGTTCTCTAGTGACTGGGAGCCTGATGCAGCTGTGAAACTGAAATAATGTGATATATGCGCAGTATAACATACCCTATTCCCAAGGGTTTAATACCACAGGAATGATGACCCCATGCTCTGATGCTTGTGATTGGGACTGGGGAGCTCTGAATGTACACTGAAATTAAAGAAAAGAGGAAAACTTCCAAGAAATGCCTGATAGCAGGTGAATGAGATACCACTTGGCTTGTTTGACCCGATTTAGGGAACATATGAGACAAGGACATGCACCTGTTGGAGCAGGCAACTAAAACAATATTGGCTTTCTTCCTTTCTCTTTTTCAGTAATTGTCCCTTTGCCCTCAGTGGGACTGTATTGAATTTTGCCAAGAACAATGTCCTGCAGTTACTGAGGTGAAACAGTGTTTTCACTTCTGACCCAAAAGGTATGATGTCCTTGGAAATGAAGCACATTTCTTTACAATACAATTCTCACCGACAAAAGGAACTTTTAAATCAAAGAGGTACCCTATATTGAGCCTAAACAACTCCTGTCACAGTCTCTACATGGAGATGGTTTTCGGTCCATGTCACTGAATGAGATAAAGTAAAAAGATCTTTATGGTTCGCTTTGGGATTTGCATTTCTCTATAGTAGTTACCAGCAGATATTCCGTGTAAAATCACAGCATTTCTGACTGCCATTTCTTGCTTCCACATAACTTCTCAATGTGTGTATTTTTACCCTGTTTTGTCTTTGCTGTATTTCTTGTTGTTTACAAAGAACTGTGCCCTCAAGTTTTCTAACTGTCTTAGAGCCATTTTACCCATTAATTCTCATGCCTTGGTAAAATATGGATCAAAACAGGTTCGTTTAAAAAGCAAGTAAGGATATACTTCATGTAATTTTTATTGTTTTCTGGTACTTTGAGCTATCGATTGATAATTTTAAGATTATCATTTCATGGTGGCAAAAATAAGCTAGACTTTTCTTAACAAAGAGCTGAGAGAGTTTATACGTGTCTCTGGTAGGGAATTGGACACTAAGTATTGTGGATTCCTCAGAGAATTTCTTCTACCACAGTAGGAGAAGGTATAAATTATTTAGATCTATTAAGTATCAAATTAAGAATTGTCAATAGTAGCAACGTGTATCGATGTTTAAGTAGTCTGACAAAGGTTTAATATTTTTCATGTGCTTCAAAGCATTTTATTTGAAAAGAAATGTTCTGCACAACTGATTAATTCAATCAGTTCACCAACAGTGGTTACTTTTGGTCACATAGTAGCACATAACCTTTATGCAGTCAGGGACTGGGACAGTAGTAAGTAGCACTTGAAATTAAAACCTTTCAGTGCTAGAGATGCATCGTGGTTCCTGCTGTTGAAACTCAGTCACTGGTCAATTTACTCTCACGTTGTTTGTTGACTTCCATTTCTCCTATGCCTTCCTCTGAACTGATGGAAATTTCACCTCCTTAAAAATTTCTCCTTCCCACTTGAATTAAGTGGTCTCAGTATTACAAAAGGATGTCATAAGCCTTTTGTTCACCAAGGTACTTTTCCAGGGTGGTTTTGTCCTTGCAGTCAGACCCTAACTCAAAGGAAGTCAGTACATTGAAAGGCTTGTTCTTCTGACTCTGGAGATCTCTGGAGATCAAACATTCATAGTAGTCAATGTGGGCGCTGTTGAAAAGTATGAAATCAACTAATGCCATTTATAGTTAAAGCCTGCTTGGTGCCATGTTTCTTTTTCTTACTGTGGGAGAGCCGTCTTCTTGTGTTAATGACGCTGATATTGCCTCCTTCACAAGTGAAAGGGAGACCCCACATCTGCCCTTGTGAATCCCTCCAGGAGCTGGTGGAGGGGACATCTGGAGAGTCACAGTCCAATCCCACAGGCTCAGCCCCTGCTCCAGACTTGGTAAGGGAGCCCAGGAGCAGAATTTTTGGAAAGACACACATACTTTTCATGAGCGTGTTCAATGCCATTTTCTATGAGTTAAATGTTACTTCTGAGGAGAAATTCAAACTCATTTCACTGTGTTGTGTAGGAGGACTTCACATGTGGTGGACAGGGAAAAGACAACAGGATATGAAACCTGCAGGTTGCAGCCATTACCTAGATTTCAACTGACTGGTTACTAGTTATACCTTTAGGCTGCATGTGAGATCAGGAAGGTCTCTCTTGGCTTCAGCTTACAGTCCTTGTAAACTTGTCTCAGTGCTTGGATCAGTACAATAACTGTTTATTTTTTAATTCTTATTTATTTAAAAAACAAACAGATCCCTTGCTGGCCAAACCCTATGCAAAATGATGGGGATTACATGGGCTTTGTCTTTGGTTTGCAGTTACTAGAGGATGAAAAGCCATACATGAGTGATGATTTGCAAAATGAGGAGGGAATCCTGTTGGTATATTTCTGATAAACTATGCATTATTTTTGCCAGTCTTTCCTATTATAGTCTCTCTCCAATATCTTTGAGAGGGGCTCTTCTCTTTATATTTTCCAGGCATAGATCCATCAGAGTTTTCTTTTAGAAAGCAGTGCACAGAGAATTTGTGTTCACCAAATGAGTGAAAAGACACTTATCTAAATTAGCCATCCCTGGAATATATTTAAATGGAGATTCCAAAAGTTGGAAGTGAAATCAGGAGATTACGTGTTCCAGATTTGTGTTTCATTATTAATTTTTGAGGTTCAGTTTAAATTTTCATCTCAGTGTCCTACTAACACCTCACAGGGAAACATATGAAGTGTCTTGTAGTTACACCTTGTTTGTAATCTAGTTCTTCAGCACTGTATTTTGGTGAGGACAGACTTATGCTCTGTGCAACACGTCTTGGGGGAGGTGCTGGTGAATGCACAGTTTTTCATAAAATGAAGTGGCTGCTACTTGGCCTCGAAATGTAAATATCCAAACCAGAGAACAGGTTCATATTGAGAAATGGGGTCCCTGATTCTCCAGCCTATTCTACTGTCCCCCAAAAGGATCAACCTTTAATTTGTGTTATCTACCCTGTTCTTTTAGACTCTGTAGTCTTTGGGAATGTCCCACAAACTGTACTTTGTAGCACAGAAGATGCGAATGTACGGAAAGAACAAGGTTTGGTTTTGGTCAGGGTTTCCCTCCTGCTTTTTAACTCTGCCTAATTGCACTGTTGTGGAGTTCCTTCCTTGCACCGCTCCCTCACACACCCCAGGGGGAGGTCTTGGCACAGCCCTGTGACTGCTTTTTGCAGAGCCGTGGCATCCACTGCCACAGGTAGAAAAGAGAAGGAAAATGGGGGCAGAGCAGCTGTTGATATAACTGAAGGCTCTGACATCAGTGCTTTTAATTAGGTGGAGAAAGAAGAGAGCCAGCAGGTATTTTTAGGAAGTAGA
This sequence comes from Empidonax traillii, assembly GCF_003031625.1. NCBI lineage: Eukaryota > Metazoa > Chordata > Aves > Passeriformes > Tyrannidae > Empidonax > Empidonax traillii. Next base: position 2,881,051 of record NW_020955195.1, read on the forward strand.
CTGCTGGGGAAAACTACCTCATGCTTGAGGTCTCTGGGTTTTATCATTTTGAGCTCTCCAGTAAAAAAAAAAAAAAAATTACATCTTTCTTATTCTTTCCACTTCCTTATATATCCCTCACCCTTTTCCCACCCTGTCTCAACAACTGGATTACTCAGGAGCTTTAATCAGAAGTTAGTTCCATAAACTTTTTATTGCTTACCTGTCTCCTGCAGATCAGTTGTGCGTAATTTCAGACCCTCAAAGACTAATTAATAGGAATCAGCCAAGAAAAAGGATTAAGAGTGTGTGTGTGTTTAAATGCACTCAAAGTCTGTCTCTCCCTGCTGCCATGAAAGCCAAAGGTAACACTTCTGGCTTTCAGTATTGCTCTGTTATCACTCCTACCCATGCTAAAGCACCTAGGGGACTTCAGGATGAGCAGAGGTGGGGCAAAGATCAGCTCTCGTGAATACGTCCGAGGGGGTCTGACCTGCATCTTGTTGCCATCAACTGACACAAAGTCAGTTTTTTGACTTTTCATGGGCTTGGACCAGCCAACAGGATGCATCAGTACTGGTGTTGCCATACTCCAAGGGTTTCTTCCTCCAACTATTTTGTCCAAGAGTTTCTTCTTCTTACTGTGCTTTGCCCTTATTTCTTCTGTGGTAAAGCCCAAGAAGCCTCCTCACAGCCCAGCTGGGTACCCTGGTTGGAAGAATCTACCACATCTCCTCTAAACAGGAGAACTTCACAGATGAAGCTTGTCTTCCTGGCTTTTTGTCACACATTTGCATGTTCAGTGTTGCTTGGTTGATACGGGTGTGTTAGACAATGTCTGCACATTCACAGCCCCTGTACCTGGCAGGCTGCAGTGCAAAAGGGAGGAAATATTATTATCACAGTGAAGTGAATTAATGAAAGATGACCTGAGCCACAATTAATGGCCTTTAATCGATAGGAGGGGCTGCAATGAAAAAAAAAAAAAAAAAAAAACAAAACACACTAGCAAAGGGATAGAACATGAAATGCATTACTCTCTTTCTTTCTTTCTTTCTCTCTCTCTCTCTCTATATATATATATATAATAATTGCCAGACTGAGCATAATGTTTACCACCTGTATGTTCTTCATTTTCTACTGAATATTTCAGCATTTTTCACCCAGTATTATTCAGGAGGTAAGAGAGTTCAGGAAAGGGTACATCTTCAGCTGAGACTGTCTGTAGATTTGCAGAGATTACTTTAAATTACTAAAAGGTTATGTAAATTTTGACGATCCCTCTTTGGAAATAATGAATATTACAAGCATGCTTTTGTACTCTGGTTTCCTAAGGAAATGAAGATTAAAAGGTTATGTGTAGGCGGGTACCTCAGTCAGTGAGTCTTGCTACCATCCCTTTGTCTCACAAGTACCATTTAAAGTTGTTGATGAAGTTCAGCTAAAATAGGCAGCAGGGTTGTGATCTCCAAGCTTTTGGGTTTCTCCAGGTTTTATGAAAATGGGCTGTGTAGAGGAGAGGGTTCCTAGTAGGAGGGTTCCTAGGTACGGAAGGACTAAAAGTATACCTCAGCCCTTATCTAATTTTGTAGAATTCACGCAGGAGACATTATGAACGCTGACTTCAGAGAGTGCACATTTGGCACACGACATAACGTAATCATAGTGTTGAAATCCACGCAGAATGAAGGCTGTAATTGCTGCACTTCAATAAAGTATCTTTTTCACAGCAGAAAATGTAGGCTTGGGACTTGCAGATCCCAGATGGAGTGTATACACCAAAAGGATGGATTTTTCTTTTGAACTGGTTATTTGATAGCTGTTTGCCCTGTGCAGAACACAGCAGTTCCCATAACACTGGCATTACAAAGGGTTTAGAGCTATGATCCAGCTACAACTGCTCACTTACACCTGCAGAGTTAATGTGAATTAGCATAGCTCCTTTTGTACGCTGCAACCTACAGTTTGATCCTGTCATTTGTAAAACAAGAAAATGAAACCCATTTATTTATCATTATAGCTCAAAGGTGTCTATTTGGTGCTTGAATAGCCTCTTGAGAGACGCAGGTGATAGATTTTTATCGCAACTAAAACATTTACTGTTACCAAGGGACACATTTTAAAGCTAATGTTAGTTGTACTAGTGCTTTGCAGATGAATGGAGGCAGTTTCCCCTGATGTCTAACCGGCCATATACCATCCTTCACTGATTGCAATGACTGCAGTGCAAAACAGCTTTGCAGTAAAACCACTGCACATGTACTGAAGGTTAGAGAGCCAAAATCTTGAAGTGCAACTGGAAAGTTGTTTGGTTTGGCCCTCTAGTGTGCTGTGACCTTTTGATCAGTGAGCTCAGAAAGTCTCTGCATGTTAACTGGCAGCTGTAGTTATTTTGATTACTTTTTTGACTTTATTAATTACATCCTTGAGTATTAAGGCCTAAACTGTAAGCTTGCTTAATTTGTCTAGTCACTGTTCACCAAACTCAAAGAACTACTTTATTTTAAGGATAAAACACCTAACTGCTCAGATTAAATTTCTAGTGTTATTTGCAAAGATATGGTAGAAACAAGTTTGCAGAGGAAAAAAAAAAAGAAAAATAAGAAAAAAGGGAAGCATTCACATGGGCAAAGGAAGGGAATAAGAAAAGCAGATGATATATTCTAAAGAGCATTATGATGATTTCTGGAAACTTCCTAACTTGTTTTCTATAGGTGTGGTTTCCATAGAAACCTGGAGCTTTGCAAATCCAGTGCAGCTTTATCTTTTTAAACACTTCATGCAAAGCAAGAGTGGGTTACTGCACTGTTACAGAACCAGTGAAACCAAACAATCTTTCCAGTGCAGGTCAGGTACTTTCAGTAAACTGAACACCCCAGAGCACACCTCTTGCAGAGTATCCTCGGTGTCAGCTGACTGTGACCCAAAAGCCTCCTACCTACCATACAAAGAAGTCTTCCTTGCTCCACACATATCTTTGCATATGACAGTTGATATATTTGGAGGACTTAAAATAAGGATTTGTGTAACACTACAGAGCTTGTGGATCTGGCTGGAGGGCCTGTTCAGCTTCAAGTACTGCCTGAAGGTCGTCTTACCCGAGATGCCTGCAGAGAGGTAGGAGCAGCCGATTAAAAAGCCACCAAGAGGCTATGTGAGAAACATTACAAGGAGATTTTATCTAAATGAATCTAAGCAGTGGTGGCTTATCTAGCTAGGAAACCCTTGTGTGGAGTAACTCTCATTCCTGCAGTCAGATATCTCAGTCTGTGTTCATTTAGCTGGTCATCAGCTCTGTTTTGTCTTCCTCATCAAGGATGACTATATTGCTTTCTAAACGTATTGGGTTTTGGTAGCAGAGGAGGGCTACAGGAGTTGCTTCTGTGAGAAGCTGCCAGAAGCTTCCCCCATGTCTGACAGAGCCAATCTCAGGCTGCTCCAGGACGGACCCACCGCTGGCCAAGGCTGAGCCAATCTGAGATGGTAGTAATGGCTCTGTGATAACACATCTAAGAAGGAGAAAAAAGTTATTGGATGGATGGAATTTTACTCAGACAAGTGAGATATGCATATATGTGAGAGGAACAACTCTGCAGACACCAAGGTCAGTGGAGAAGGAGGGGGAGGAAGTGCTCCAGCCTCCAGAGCTGGGATCCCACTGCAGCCCATGGTGCAGATCGTGGTGAAGCAGCTGTCCCCCTGCAGCCAATGGAGGTCCATGGGGATGCAGAGATCCACCTGCAGCCCATGGAGGAGACCCATCTGGAGCAAGTGGATGCCCAGAAGAAGGCTGTGAACCCTGTGTTAGACTAAGGCAAAAAATGCAAGCAGGGGAGCTACAGAAATGTCTTGCTTTCCATGCGTGAGAGGATTTGAGCACCAGGATCAGGAGGAATTATTTCAGACCAGTCCATGACTGCATCACTGAAGCTCTGGGACACTTAATCCAGTCAGCTAAACATTTAAAACTTTATTTTATAAAGTGCTTCTTTTTGCTTAGCAAACAACGACCAGATATAATAAGCATACTTATAGTTTAACTCACCTGCCTACACCTTGGAACCAAGTGTTTAAAATGCACCCAACTTACAGCCGGAAAGGGGGACTTGTGATTATCCCATTCAGTCTCTGCAGTGATGCACCCTCCTTGCTACATTCAACAAATCCAGCACTCCAGGAATTATTGCTCTGTCCTTATTCAGACCAGCAGCTGATGGTGCACATGGAACAAGCCTGCTGGGAGGATATCCAGGCTTTGCTTTGACTCCAAGTGACAGTGAATTTGCCACAAACCCACTTCCTCTAATCACAGCCAGTCACTGTCACTGCTTTGAAGCCCTTCTGCATCTGCCCAGTTGGCTTCTGCTCTGCCTCTGCTGGCTGCGTGGTGGGGCTGAACTCCCAACCTCTGCCTGTGAGTGGGTGCTTATGCAGCTCTCACTTCTCTTCTGAACCCGCACTTTCCATCAGCTATAAACCTTCTACTTTTGCCTGGTAGAGGAGCTTGACTCTGGTGAACAGAGGCTTTAGGGAGAGCTTGGAGTCCTCCCAGGAAATAGGCCTTTTCTATCCATGTTTTGGCAAATTTGGAAGACAAAGCAAATTGTCAGTGTAAGGGACAGACAAAATGAACTCCTGGGCTGTGTTCTTCTCATTCCAAACATCAGTTGGCTTAAAGCTTTCAGCCTTTCAGATAACTGGTATAGCTGTCAGATAACTGGTATACCAACGCCTTCTTATCTCTCAGAGAGTTCTAGAACTTAATTAATTAACATTTATGAACTGTGAACACTTCCTCTGATAGGCACTATTAAGTATCACAGCGAAAAGTGAATAATCTTGGCATGCTTAAATTAGCTCAACTTTGGTATAGGTGAAAAGAGAATAAATGACACTTACTACATCATAGGGAATATCTTGGGTTCTTTGAAATGCCATAATCCTCCTCCTATGGCTTTCTGGGCTATTTTTATAATACTAATTCTGATTAAAAATATGAAGGCTCACTGTCTGCTCTAATCCATTTTCATCCTTGCATATCTAGCAATGCTAAATGTTCTGACTAGCCTAAAGGCCTTTAAAAATATTCCCATGCTGTAGAAACTTCTGAGGAACACATAAGTTGTGCACTTTTCCCTGCTTCTGCAGTGGGAAGAGTTTATGGAGCTGCACAAGCCATCAGGATGGCTACTGTATTTAGTGTACTGGCTTTGATCATATCCCAATCTGACAGCAGCTGATTTAGTTTTTAGCTGTCTGTTGTTCCAAAGTGGAGCTCCCACACCGTGATCACACACTGTGATCACACACTGACAAGAAAATGGTTTGTCCATTTCCAGTTCTTGTCGTTTTCCTTTTGTTCTCCTTATAGCACCTGCTCAGCTCCTCTCCTTATAAGCTAAGAAGCTGTATAAAAATGGGCTGGAAGTGCCTGCACCAAAAAGGGTAAGGTTGAGAGGCAGCTTCTGTAGCCTGCTCCCTGCGCAGGGTACACCTGCTCTGAGCCTTGTCCAGATTGCACCCAGGAAAAGAGAAATTCCACAAAACTACTCAGCAGCACGCAACTCATGATAACAGTGGAGAAAAAGGCACAGCTCTGAAGTTAACCCTGTGTTCATAGGCAGTTTTGCCCCACTTTGTGTTGTATTTTAGGCTGTTGGTACTGCAGATAGAATTGTATTGAACTCTTCCTTTTGATACTAAAAAAAGCTCAGCTAACCTTCCCAAACTCCACAGCTGTTCTGAGAGGGTTTTTCAGCCATAAAGCATGAACTCTTATCAGCTGTTTTGCAGTTAAAAATGAGAAAAATCCTCCAAAAAGCACATTTTAAAATGTACATAACTTGATGTTGTTTTTCAATATCCTGCCTGTAAAAACAGGATTTTTTTCCCCTCAGTTTTCTGGTGAAAGCTAATTTGATCATGAAAGAAGCAATTAAACTGGAAGATGTTCTTCTGTTTTATCTGATCTTTAAATAATTTAGATGCTGAAATGCGTTTGATTTTTTTTGTTATTTCTACCAAACAATAAAAACATTACTCATTATATGAGCAAGTAAACCCAAAAGGCAAATTATGTGAGGCACATAAAAGTGAGGAAGGACTAAGAAAGAAAGTATGTGTAAAAGAACAAATTTGGTCCTGCAGAGTTTGGCAGCCATATTTACTGTGATTTTCTGATATGAACAGATAGAAAAATAGTAATGTAAACATGTTTAACTAGAAATCATCCAGTTCAAGTCTTCATTTCCGAATTGTCTTATGACTTCATATTATTTATTTCCATCTGCTACATTACTATAACAAGTGCAACCTTACAGACTTCCTTATTAGAGGAAAATTGGATTTATTTGCTGTAGGAATGGAAGGGGTGTAAAAGATCCAGAGACTATGCTGGATTTCAGTTTTGTAGTTAAAGCTTGAAAAGCGATTCGAAAGCAATGCTTTTCATTAAACATTTAAGAAACTTCTTGTAGAAAACATGTTTGCATGATAAACAGAGTAGAAGAACAAAGGTAATTTTTTGTAATGATAACACTGTGAATTGGGAGAGAATGACCTACAGTGTTGTCCTTCTTGGACCATCTAGATATAACTCAATCACTACTCACCCTCACAAACACTATTTCAGATAAGAAAAGCAACAGCACAGTAATACCAAGCAGGAGAGATATTGATCAAGGCTGTTCAAAATGCTTGGTCCATGTATGTCTTTTTTATTTTTTTTCTTTCCCCATTCATTTTTTTTTTTTTGAAGACAAAGTAATCTGGTGCCTCAACCCAGTATATTCACTGGAGGAAGGTTCCCTTTTCGTAGGGATGTATGTGGATTGATTGGTTATACAGCAAAGAGGATAAGGGAGATGAGTAGAAGTAACCATGATGATATCAGTGCAATGGAAGAGTAGGTATGGAGAGAAGGGCAGGGGTATTTTGAGGGCACAGCTGGTGTTTTGGTTTTGGTTTTTTTTTTAAGGGCACAGTGGCTGTTTTGAAAGCGCAGATGGTGTTTGGGATGTAGGAATCTGTAGAAAACCAGGATTTGAAAGATGCCTAAATCACTTTTTCAAGCAGGCTATGAGTTCAGGTTTCTCTATTTTCAAGTATGCTTTTAGAAAGATTTTAAAAGAGCACTCTGTGCAAACCAAGCTCTAAATAACCCAGATTGTCTCTCTCCCACCATCAAAAGTCAGTGCAGTCAGTGGTTACTTTGAAAAACTGTGTCCATCTGTCCTAGAATTATAATAAATGTTTTGGCAAGTGCATTCAAATTAATTCATTTTTCTACATGCAGTAGTGACTCTGTAAGTGTTCTTTGACACTATGTGATCAATTTTTCCAAGGCTGACCCTTTTGTTGTTAAACAGAGCCACAAAGTGACTGTGGCCTGATGACTTCTTTTTTTCCATGACACGACAGATCAGTCTTGTCTTTCTGTCACACAACCATGAAGCAAACAAGGCTGTGTCAATAAACTGGGATTATTTTTAGCTTCCTGTGAGCTGCTTTCTGCTTCTTGGCTCCTATCTCTCCAGGCAGTTGCGAGATGCTGTTTTCCTCTCTCAAAGCCCCTGATTATACATTATCTGTTCTGGAGTTTTTGTCCATTCCCCAAGTAAGAACCAAGATAAGATATGATTATCATCAGGATTTCTTGAAGCCTCAGGCTCCACAGATGAACACTCATGGCAAAACAAGTGACTGTCTATTAATTTCCATTTCATACACTTCTTTCTTCTTTGAAATTACTAAGTGTAGTTGCCCTGATGCTAAAAGCCATCATATCCAGAAGACTTGTGAAATGTATGTCACACAGAAACAGTCATAACAGATCAGACCAGTGTCCACTAATCCAAGTGTTCTGTAAAACAAAATACAAGAATAGAGCAAAGACATAGTGTTGCTTCATTAGCATTGCCTGGATTTTTGGAAAGTGGGACTCCTGAGCTAGAGATTTTGCTTGGAAGCGTGTCAAGGACTTTATTTGAATTTGAAAAAATTATCTCTTCTGATTTCCCTGTGATGCTTATCTTTTCTTACATCTGCATCATGTAATTCCTCAACTGCCTCACTTTCTTTAACCTGAAGAGATGGCATTTTCTAGAGTCCACTTCTCTCTGTTAGGGTGGATCAGAGAAATATCACAGGTAAGAGAGTTTTTGCCTGTTTTGAGTTCATACCAGGAAGAAAACTCTTGCAGATAATTCTCTTCATTTGTGCACCCAGAAGTCTTTCACACATACAGGGTTACTAGACTGCACACGTACACTGCAAAGCAAATTCTTATAAGGAGTAGGCTTGTTGGTGTCACCAAATAATCTTTCTTGATCTATGGCTGACAAATGCGAGAAACCATCTATCTCAATGGTTCCTTAAGGTGAACCAAGAAGCTGACCCAATTCCACTACTCTAATATTCCTTTTTATTTCTAATTTTCACGATAAGCACAAAAATGCTCCATCTGGTGACACGCATAAAGAAGAAAAGCATTCAAAATCCAGCTCTGCTTTGGAGAGTTTTTGTAGAGAAAGCCAGAACATCTGAGTTTGTCTGATTTAAAGCATTGGTTTCTGACTGCTGCTGCCCGCAGGGCAGGGAGAGGTGATATTGCAGTGGGGATCTGCTGCAGGCCCACCTGGCCAGGAAGACGGACTGGATGAGCCACACCGTAGACAGATAGGAGCAGCCTTGTGTTCATAAGCCTTGGTCCCCATGGGGGGCTTCAACCACCTCAATATCTTTTGGAGGGACAACACAAGCAGTCCTGGAGGTTCCTGGAATGTGTTGGTGATAACTTTCTTCTCTAAGTGGTAGAGAAGCCAACAAGGAGAGATGTTGTGCTGGACCTTGTTCTCACTAGCAAGGAAGGCCTGGGGAGGAATGTGAAGCCCAAGGGCAACCTGGGCTGCAGTGACAGCAAAATTGGTGGAGTTTGAGACCCTTAGGGCAGCAAAAGGAGGGAACATAGCAGGCTCACTACCCTGGGCTTCATGAGAGCCAACTTTGGCTCTTCAGGATCTGCTTGGTCGAGTACCATGGGGTAAAGCGCTGGAGGGCCTAGGAAAGCTGATCGATATTCAAGGATCAGCCTATCAAAGAGGATCATCAAAAAAGAGGAAGTCAGGCAAAAACATCAGGAGGCCTGCCTGGATGAGTGAGGAACCCCTGGATAAAGTCAAACAGGAGAAGAAGGCACACAGAGGGTGGGAGCAAGGACAGGTAGCCTGGGAGGAGTGCAGAGAGATTGTCTGACCAGTCAGAGATCAGGTCAGGAAAGCTAAACCCCTGATAGGATTGAATCTGGTCAGGGATGTAAAGGGCAACAAGAAAAGTTTCCATAGGTGCATTGGTGATTAAAGAGAAGCCTAAGAAAAATGTGGACCTTCTCCAGGTGCAAGTGGGAGATGTTGTTACCTGGATCATGGAAAAGACTGAGGTGCTCAGGACTTGAAGGTGGATAAGTCTATGTGTTCTAATGAGATGCATCTATGAGTCCTAAGGGAACTTTTGGACAAAGTGACTAAGCCACTATCCATCATATCTGAGAACTCATGGCAGTTTGGTGAAATTCCCACTGACTTGAAAAGGGGAAATATAACCCTTATCTTTAAAAAGAGAAAAAAGGAATACCTGGGGAACTACAGGTTGGTCAATATGAGCTCAGTGCCTGGCAGCAAATTATGGATTTGGAGCAAATGATGGATTATAGAGCAAATCCTCCTGGAAACTGTGCTAAGACAGTTGGAAAGTAAAGAGGTGATTGGTGACAACATGTCTTCATTAAGTGTAAATCAAGCCTGACATATTTAGTGGCCTTCTGTGGTGGGTTTGCTGAGGTAGGAGATGAGAAAAGAGTGACTGATGTCATCTACCTGGATTTTGCAAAATGTTTGGCACTGTTCCACACAACATCCTTGTTCCTGAACTGGAGAGACACAAATTTGATGGGTGGACCACTGGATGGATAAGGAATTGGCTGGATGGTTGCACACAAAAAGGTGCAGTCAACATCTCAATGCTCAAGTGGAGAACAGTGACAAGTGGTGTCTCTCAGGGCTTGGTACTGTTTAACATCTTTGAATGTTAATAGTGAGGTTGAGTGTGCTCTCATCAAGTTTGCTGGTGACACCAAGCTGTGTGGTGCAGTCAGCATGCTGGAGTGAAAGGATACCATCCAGAGGGACCTGGACAGGCTTGAGAGCTGGGCCTGTGCAAACCCCATGAAGTTCTGCGAGGCCAAGTGCAAGGTCCTGCACCTGAGTTGGGGCAATCCCAAGCACTGCAGGCTGGCAGTGAGAGAATGGATTGAGAGTAGCCCTGAGGAGAAAGACTTGGGGTGCTGGTGGATGAGAAGATCAACATGATGTAGCAATGTGCACTTATAGCCCAGAAAGCAAACAGCATCCTGAGCTGCATCAAGGTAGATTCAGGGAGGAGATTCTCCCTCTCTACTCTGTCCTTGTGAGACCCAACCTGCAGTACTGTGTTTAGCTCTGGAGAGGCTTTGCTCCTCTGGGGCCCCAGTGAAATGTTTCCCCATAATGGGCCTTGAATGTTGGGGATCACTGTCTCTCCTCAGACACAATGTGGATCACTCCACTGGGAGTGCTGAGACAATTCTGAATCACTGGCTTTTATCTGATGTGCAGAAGAAAGAAAGAAAGAAATCAGTTTTAAGAAGAAATCAGCTGATGGTGTTTGTTCCTGACAGGGCTTTGCTTCTGCTCTGGAGGGAACTCCTTGCAGCTTGTATTGCTAGGGCAATTTCAGGTGCTTTGTGTGTCCCAGGTAATTCTCAAACTCGCATTAACTTTAATGGTTACAGGAGCTTGGCTCCTTCCAGATGCTGCAGGGGATTTCCATGAGCTGGTAAAACAAACAAAAAAGCAGGTTCACTGAAAGGCTTGCATGTGCTGGATGTACATTTCCAGGATACCCAGCATTTGCTAACTTTCAGAGGCCAGATTTAATCTCATCTAACACTGTGCAAATTGTGCTTCCATCTTTTAAAAACTGAGGTATGGAACTCCTGCTTTGTGTCTTGAACAGAAGGCTATTCCCTAAAAGAGACTTTAGTAGCTACAATGTCTGTAAATGTCCTTTTTCATGACTTTTATATCTGCCAACACAGCATCTTTTTTGCTGTTTTGATTCCCCTATGATTCTATCTTGCATTTGTCAGATACTCCAGCTATCTCTGATCAAATTATACAGAACACTTGATGTGAAACCAGGCAGTGGATGTAATAAATAACTAAATTTTTTTAATTTTTATTTTTTTAGCTGGTGGGAAGTGTCTCTCTTGAAGGCACCACAACACCTGTCAGTAATTTTTCCCTCAAATGTGTGGCATGTAAATGCTGACATTTAGGATTTCTAAATCCTTAAATGTCACAAATCATAAAATTATGCAGGTTGGAAGGACCTGCAGCAGTTTCATCTGCCTCCCCCTCCTCAATACTAGTCCAGCTAAACCAGAATGCTGTACACAGTGCTATTTTTTAATAGCTACTTTTTTAATAGCTCCAAGAATGAAGAATGTGTGACATCCCCAAGACCTTGCCATAGTAGGGGTCTTCCTCTCTGGGGAAAAAAAATTATTCCCAAGTTCTCATGGTAGTGTCCTGTGTTGCATCTTGTAGCTGATGGCTCTCATCCTTTTGCTGTGCATCTCTGAGAAGACCCTGTCTCTGTCTCTGCCCTCCCCTCCTATGGGGCTGCTGGAGACAGCACCTTTTAACCTTCTCTTCTTGATACTGCCTTGAAAATCATTACCTGTCATAAAGAAATACAAGTTATATGGTTTTAATATTTTTGGGTGTTGATCTGGAAGTGATTAAGCTTCCAGGCTTTTATGCAGAACCACAAAGGCTGCCGTTCTCTTTTTGTCTGACCTTTTCATTGTTTCTATTGAGCCGTGGTTCTCTGCTTTTTATTTATTTAAAGAAGCTGAAACTGCAAATGAGACAAGTTTTTAAAAGAAAGGAAAGAAAATCATGACAATTGCCAGAATTACAAATGCAGTTTTAATTTAAAGTGCTTTTGTGGGCACATAAAAAACCCTTTAGTATGTAGGACTGCTCTAGGACTGTGAAATCGTTTGCAACTTCCCTCAAGGAAAGAAAAAGAGGTTCACAAACTCAAAAGAGCAGTGTTGACAAATGACTGGAAATCAGCATTTTCCAGCAGCACTGAAAAAACAGCCTATATACCTTTATACTTAAAAAAAATACCTTTGGTTCTTTATTTCTTGCTTTGAAGATGCAAACCTTCAAGATACTCAGAGAAAGATAGAGTGGCAATCTAACGCAGGATGGGGGAAGAGAGGCTTTTACAAGCCTTGTATTTGAGAAGTTTCAGTTTTAACATGTAAACAAATGTTTCAAGAAATAAAGACTAAGTAAAAGACATAGTGACATTGGAAATATTGGATGGTTCAAATACTTTAATAAGGAAGCAAGGGCAAGGCAGGAAAAGAAGAGGGTAAACAATCTGTGAAGTATGAACGTTAAAGTAATATGCAAGTAAAGAAAGTGTTGTGCAAAGACAAGTAAGGAACAGGCTAAATAGAGGTTGGAGATCAAAAAGACTTTAGAAATAGAGGCAGAAAAGTTCTGAGAAAAACTTCGTAAACAATAACACCCTAGAAGTGGTTTCGTAGAAAAACTGGAACAAAGTGAAAGCCTGGCTATGTAGCATGGTGCCTTTTAATACATTTGAGAGGGTTGTTTTGGAAAAGCAAGGGAAATAGCACAGAATAAAGGATAGTTCTGTATGTAACGTGACCTTCAGCAAAACAATAGGCCACTCACCTCACTTCCCTCTCATTGGGAGAATCTGTGTGCTCCTGTTACATGTAAAACAAAAAGAGAACAAGATCTCATGGTGAAACTGTCTTCTTTTTTTTTTTTTTTTTCTGATTTTCTTAGCAGTTCTGTAGAGTCTTAAAGTGTTTGTGCTGTTGACGATTTTTAGTAAACAGTTATTGCAAGCAGATAAAAGTACCAATAAACATACAAAGGCCCAAAGCTACTGGAGTCTTTCGTGGAAGTAACTCAAGAGCAGCAACTTAAAACTTTGTAATACATCAGAATTTGGAGTTGTGGCCTTAAATTTTGCTCTGCTGATTCATTTGTATAAATGGATGAAAGCATCTGCCAGCAATAACTTAGCATTAATTGTTCTTTAATTAGTATAATGAGCATTTCTAAATAGTGTAATGCTCATGTGTGCATTCCAATGCTTCCTCAAATGAAAACTTAATCCTGCATGTCCTTTCTGAAAAATCCTAAGACTAATGCGAGTGCTCTGTCATAGAATTATAGAACCATAGAATGGTTTGGGTTGGAATGGACCTTAAAGATCATCAACTTCCAACCCCAACACCACAGGCAGGTAACTTTTCACTAGACCAACTTGGTCAGGGCCCCATCCAACCTGGCCTTGAACACTTCCAGGGATGGGCCATCCACAGCTTCTCTGAGCAACCTGTTTCAGTGCCTCACCACTCTCACAGAAAAAGAATTACTTCCTAATATCTAAGCTAAACCTTACTCTCTTTCACTTCTGTCATCCATCTTCATTGTTATGTAGTATTCATGTCCCAGTCAGATTCTGTGAGAACAAGTCAGGAAGGGAGATCATTTAGAGAGAAATAAGAACTCAATAAAAGCAATGCAGATTTATAGCATATTATTTAGACTCACTCACTGTTGCTGTAGTAGTCAGGCTGGGACTTTGGACTGAAGGACAGATTCCAAGGTGCTTTCTTCCTCACTGGTATAATCTCCTGCTGCTTAGATGGCTTGTGCCTGTAGTGCTCAGGGATTCACTGCTCATACTGCAGCAGCAGCACAGAAACTTTATTTATTAAAGACTCCATGAACCCTTCAGATTCCATGAGTGCTCGCAGTATAGCACATACATACCTGAGGGTCCTCCATCGACACTCCAGAGAAAGCAGTAAGAGCCAAAAAGAGGAGAACTAGTTTGGAAATGTAGTGAGCATGACCTCAAATGTCAAAATATGTGGACTCAAGTGCTTTCAGACTGAGAGGCTGTCAGTGCACTTTGGTGCCTCGCTTACAGAACAGCACATCTGTGATGAATATCAGAGCAGCCTGAAGCCTGTGCCTCTGCACCTTCTGTGGCAGGGCCTGTTCCCTCCACAGCAAATTCGTAAGTGCAGTCTGCAAAGGAGGCACATGTCAGGGTAATAACACAGCTCTTGGTGACCTTAATGCTAGAAAGGATTTGGATTGCACTTTTCTGGGGGGAAAGTTATTTGTAATGAGAAAAGCCACCGAGCCACTTTTTTTTTCCTGTTGCGTCCAACACCTGTTAAAGAACAGGACAGAGGGTCTCATGCTCATGTTTGACATTCAGGCCTTATCATATGCATCTGTCCTTTAAGAAATGCTGAGAGATATACTCAGGCTTGACAGCCTGATTTGCAAGGATCTTATCTGGCAGTGAAGTCCTGCACATACCTGGTGCAATTGCATCACCAGTTCTGCAGTTTGCATGTCCTCCACCCTCTTTGATAACCACTGGTTAAAGGAATTTTTGGTAGGCTGACAGACAAAGCAAATGAGATTCCTTGGAAGGACTCTTGGGAAACATCTTCTTTTCTGCTGGGACATGTGTTTGCATGCATGAGAGAGAGCGTGTGTCGGAGGGGGGAGGAATTTACAGTAAGACATTGTGTTAAATAACAGTGAATGATGTCTGCAGGTCTGTTCAGTGAGTTTATCTAAATATTCCCTTTTCTCCCTTCCCCCCCCTCCCCCCTTTCCCTTCCTTCTTTCTCTTCTCCCATTTACTGCCAGGAAGGGCCACCTCTGAAGGGCCAGTTCAGTACAGCCTGGCACCAACACAGACGGACATCAACAACAGTTCCAACTGTGAGTCAATTTGCAGTTTGGGGACTCCTTGAAACGGTATTGGTTTGTGTGCGTGCAGAAGTTGCAAGACCCCTGCAGATGGTTTCCAGAACAGGGAGAGGGTAAATTTGTTACCCCCAGCTCCCTCTGGTTGGAGCAATCTGCAAGTTTTTGATGTCTCACTAAAAGCATAGGTAAATGTAGCTTTTCCTGAAATGTACAAGGATTCTGATGTGTGAGGGCCAGTGCCAGGGGCATTTTACCAGCAGAATAGACTTTTGTAACTGTATGCTTTTCAGAGAAAGCTGTCCTCCAAGAAAGCTTAAGACACTTTGTCTGACTAAAGAAGAAGCTGAAGCCATGCACAGAAAAGCATCTTCACTGAATTTTTATTTTCACAGCTGGAGACAGGAGCTGCCAGTCTCAGATTTGTGTAGGAGCACTGGTCTGTGTTGGGATAAGTGAAGAGACCTTGCTTTCAGTTTTGAGGTAGTTTAGCTGCAATCACTTAGATCTTCTGGTGCTCCCTGGAGCATCTGGAGGGGGGAGACAAGCCCTTGCATGGTTTAACATGCTCGTTTTCTCTCATTATGTATGCACACCATGTTACCTGACACTTGTGATCCCAATTTTTAGTGGCCCCTTCTACTGATATGTGCGTTGGGTGAAGAGAGTCTTTTTGGGGCTGTAGGAGGGAAAAAAATTCATTACACAGAGCAAACAAAAAAATGTCATCTGCTCCTCACTGCTTCTAAAAGGTACTCCTGTCATGTATTTTTCTCTTGGTGACTCTCCTGGGACCCAAAAGCTTTGGCCCAGTATCACAGAAAAGGTAGCTGGGGAAAGGAATAGTGGGTTAAAGGAGAAGTAAGCAAGTGGATGAGCTGTAGAATTTAGGAAGAGGCAACGGCAAATACAGAGGACAGCAGAAGGAAAAAAAAAAAAAAAGGAAAAGGCCTCCATTCACTTCAGACAGTAAGATAATTTATACCGTCTGCTCTTAGGGACTGAGAGAGCAGACCCTGTCTATCACTGGTTCAAGATTGACCACCAGAGCTATATAATTGGTAGCATCTCACTCATGGAAAGGTAATATAAAGCAGTTACAAACTACTGCACAGTGATGGGATTAACCCTGTTTTTTCTAGGTGCATGGTCCTCAGTATATGGCTAACATTTTCCCTGATTCAACTAAAAATTACATATTTGGTATATATACATATAGATACAGCTTTTTATGAATATATTTGAATATATTTATTGAAATCTTGCTCAGGAACTGTAAATGTAACTGTAAGGTTGTTATCATAAACAATGCTGTAATCTGATTTCATACTGCACAGTGAAAAATGAGAAATTCACAGCACAGACCGATGTCATACTGATCTGTGACTGCTAAGCAAGGAATTGGTTGTTTCTTCTAACCATACTTCTTGACCTCAAATGGTTGAGTGAATCATACTGTATTTGTTCCCCCTTTTAGTTTTCTGATGATTTGTTTAACTCCCGCAGTTCCTGCAGTCCAGTGGACTCCTCTGTAAGCTATTGTTTGGAAATGTTGATATCCCAGGCAGTGTATCAAACCAGATGGTCGGTCAGCCGGATCAGTCCTGTGAGCAGCTCTGTCAGTAACATGTGGACATGGGCCCTGAGATCAGCAGGAAGACTCGTTGTTAAATGGCAGCAAGCGATTGAGGGACCTGTGCTTTAATTTGTACCAGGTGGAAGTGATTTAAAAAAGATTTTAAAATCTCCCAGAGAGGGAAAGCTGAGCACTGAGAGAATTGCAGGCTGATGCTTTTACTTGTCACGGGATGCCTTTAGCAGTCAGTGAGTGGATATGAGCTAAAACACTGGGACTACATTTTTACTGGCTCTTATATGGAAAAAAAAAAAAAAAAAAAAAAAAAAAAAAAAAAAAAAAAAAAAAAAAAAAAAAAAAAAAAAAAAAAAAAAAAAAAAAAAAAAAAAAAAAAAAAAAAAAACAAAAAAAAACAAAAAAACAACAGCCCCATAGTTTGGGAGAGAATGAGCTGCAAAGCAGGTTTGGAGGACTTAAAGCCTCTGTGAAAGTCTCTTAAAGTCTCTGTCTTCTGGTCTAGAGCAGCACTACATTTTTGGCTGTTTTTTTGTTTTCTTAAGTCGTTAGGGCACTCAATCAGACTTCAAGATGGACTGTGATTAGATGTCATTGAACAATGATTGATTTTGTTAGTCTTTGTTGTAGTTCCTCTCTGGTAAGAACAGTTTGGGACTGAACTATATGGGTTTGCAGGGGAAAACTCAGACAAGAAAAGCAACAGCACAGTAATACCAAACAGGAAAGATATTGATCAAGGCTGTTCAAAATGCTTGGCCCATGCATGTCTCTTTTTTTTTTTTTTTTCCCATTCATTTGTATGTTGCCTCTCCCACTATCCTGGTCAGATGCTGAACCTGTACAGCTTAGTGCTTAATTACTGTGGCCGTGCAATCCTTGAAGATTCACAAAAGCACCCAAAAATGTTGTTAGTACTCTGTTGCTATAATTACTAAGGATGCCCTCCTTTGATTGAGAAGCCATGTACAAACAGGGCAGAAAAAAGGGCAAGAAAAAGGCAGGTGTCTAAGCCCTGTAACAATGTAGAAATCTCTCTCTATGAGAGAGGGGAAGTACTTAAAAAAGGGGCTGAGAGAGGTTACAATCCCCATTCTTGGACCTATTCAAAACTTCACTGAACAAGGCTTGGAGCAAGCTTAATCAAACCTGGAATCCATGCTTTGAGTAGGGGTTGGACTCCTTGTCCTCCAGAATGGCCTTCCTAAAAACATCATCTTCTAATTCTACTATTTTTGGTAAATTCAGTAGCAAAGTCCTGTGTGTCTGAAGTCCATGTATAGCCTTATACTTGGTCAAGCACCTAAGCTGCAGAAAATGTTATTCCTCTATGGAATTAAGCTGTCTCCTCCAAAACCACGAGATGAATATTGTCTTCTGGTAGTGTGCAGTGGACAGAAGAAGAATGCCATGGCGTTTTTTTTCATCAAATTAAAATGAATCCTACTATATACACAGAGCAGCTAGGATTTTGGGAAACCAGGGCTGGAAGGTGAGCTGACAACCTTAAATAGATAAAGAAGTCTTGTTTCCCATAAGACTGAGAGTGACTGAACCCATTAAAGAGATGCAGAAAGACAAAACTGTCCTTTCACAGATGCCCTGGGGAATAGAGCTAGAGAAGTCTCACCCTGACAGCGCTATTCCTGTTGTGTAGCTAAATTTTATGGGTCAGGTCCTGATGCTGTCAATCCACCTAAGTTTGCACCACTGTTAAGAAAGGAAGTAGATGTTCTCCAGGGGCTAAATGCCAGTGACTCTGATGTGACTTTGTGATAAACTCCTGGGCTCTTTCAGTGGGAAGAAAGTATTGTTGCATTACTTGTAATGATTTATGATATCATATCCATTACACTTTCTGTGTGTGTTTTCAAACCCTGAGTCCCCATTTGGTTTTGATGGACACCAGATTTTTTTCCTGAATTTTTTTGACCTTTTTTTTTTCTTTTTTTTTTGTAATGATGGTAATCTGAACTGAGAAGTCATTATAAATTCCTGCTGTGCATACTGCGTGCTTAAGTATTGCCTGAGGCAGGATCCATGGGAAGAGGTAATAGCAGATGTGCTCTTATACCAACTGACATAGATGTGAAAAACAGGGGTTTTCTGATGCACTAGTCACTGTTCATATCTGAAACAGAAGCAAGAAATTTCAAGCTATCATGTTGCATTCTGGGTTTCTTCATTCTTCAATATTGCTTCTTAAAATTCCTATTCAGAATCCACTGAGGCCATTTGGGTATCTGATGTTTATTTTAGTGAGTTTGGGAATAATTATTATAGCAGCAAGATTGATGAATAATTCAATTTATAATGGTATTTTTTTCCTGCTATCTATGACATTAGTAGCTTTTATATTGGCCATTCATTAAAACTAAACTGTCTACCTCCCTCAGATACGCCAATTTGTTTCTACAGTCTGCTAATGACAGCTAGTTCTGCTGGCCGAGTTCATAGGGAAAATTTAGAAAGTGAATGTGTATTACCAACAACACTGCTGCTGATTTTGTTATTACCAGAGTTAAACCCTTATCCCTTCTGTGCTCTGACTTATACACTGCGATGCCTTGATTTTGTCCACCTCCTAATCATGTCTGTCACAATACAAATTGGATGGAAAATCTTCCACAGGAGCACCCTGCCCATGATTTTACCGTTAGCAGGAGATAATTGTGCAGTGCCTTCTGTGGAAACGTTTCATTTCATCACAGTTGCCAGTTTCAGACGATTGGTTTTTACCTCCAGTTAATGGGCGCTGCAATGGAAATGCCATCCTGGCGCAAGTCGCGGTGCCGAGACCTGCAGGCAGCAGGAAAACAGCAGCTACTGAGGGAGAGGATCTGTGGGTCTCACCCTGAGAGCAGCTTTTAGGGGCAGTGGGGGGCCTGGACCCCGTGTGTTTGCAGTTGCAGGCTCACGAAGCACGCAGGGTTTTATGAACCCCCAGTAACTTTGGTGGGAATTTGTGAAGGGATCTCCTCCGGAGGTGATGAGGCGTGCCAGTGCTGGAATAGGGCCCTCAGGTTCCTTATCTCTGATACTGAAACAACATGTGGAGAGGCCTGCTTTTCCAGGTGAGTGGGACAGGCAGAGGTGATGTCAGAAATCAGACAAAAGCACATGCCAGCACTTAGGAGGAGACTGGCAAGTCAGGAGAGTCTCAGCAGTGTTAGTACCATTGCAACACGTCTATTGCCTAAGGTGCAGGGGGCAGGGGAGCAGCACTCATCGAGAGCAGAACTTGATCTTTAAATACTTCAAGGTGTTAAAGCTGTGAAACAGCTGTGAAACCCAACAGGGCTGTGTAAAAGAAAAAGGCATCCAACAATTTATTTATATATATATATATATATATATATATATATATATAGATATATAGATATATATAGCATCATGTACTTCATAGATATTCTGGAACCTGCTCATGGGGGCCTTCAGACAATAGGATCTGAATTAATTTTTCAAATGCATTTATTACACAGATTTAGATACTGGTGTGGGCACTTTTACTCAGAATTAAGGTAAACTAAAATAAAGAGTTAAATTCAAGAGCAGGGTATAAAAGGCAGTGAAGACAGAATTTTCCTTAATCCAAATTTTATGAAAAGCTCATGGAGATAAATTGCTACAAATCAGGTCTTCAGCCAGTAAAAGTGAGCATTACCCAGTGGTTTCATTCAGGTACTCAGCAGGGGAGAGGTTGGTCCTTAGGAGGTGTTAGCCATGCAGGGTGTGAATGCTCAGGAATTGTCTGGAATATAGGGAAACTGCAGAGGTTTACAGAAGCACCTGGGTTTTTTTAGATCAAGTTAGAGCAGCCTTTGACTTTTCCTGCTTTATGCAGAGATTAAATGACTGTATTCTTTGAGTGAATGTTCTTGCATCTGATTCTGTTTTGTGACAGAACAAACAGGAGGTGATAGAAAATATAAAATGGAATGATCTAAACTAGGAGGCATAGACACTTCTGCCTCAAAATGTAAGAGTTCAGAGGCAGTGGTAGGAATTAAAGACGACAGTTTCCCAAAACGTGAAACTGTGGAGTCCACTGCAAAGGGAAGATTTTGAAGCCAAGGGTTTAGTTAAATTCGAAGAAGCATTAGTAGCTTACATGAATTACAAGAGTAACTAGAGCAATAATAATTAGTTATGATGAAAATTCTGGAAAAGATACTAGATATTGAACTTTGAGTATTATTCTAATCTCTATCAGGATGAGATAAACTAGCTGACAGCCAATTTGCAGTAGACAGAAACTTAACTGAGAAATACTTGAGACTGATCTCCACATCTTCAGTCATATCCAATCTATCACTTGATATATCTTCCTTTTTTGAACAGCTCAATCCTCATTTTGTCTGAGTTAAACCCTTCAGGTGTCCAGCTGCTAATGAGTAATGAATTCTGATCATACTGATTCACAGTGAGTCAGAAAAGCTGAACATTTTAATGCCACTTGCGAGAGAATTGTGTTGAGCAAATTGTGCTTGGAGCCTGAATGTTGTCATAAATAACAGTTCTGAGGAAACAGGTGAATGGGTTTAACTCCCAGCATAGCATGAGGTTAGTATGTGTAGTTTGAGCTGTTCAGTATTGTCATAACAGCAGTGTCCAAGTTTACTAGCAAGGTGAAAAGCAGCTTGCAAAATTTGTGCAACTTGTGAAAGCAAGTTGTGGGAGCTGACTGCTGGGTTTGTTTTCATAGAATCATAGAATTAACTGGTTTGGAAGAGACCTCCGAGATCATCAAGTCCAAACCTTGATCCAACCCCACTGTGATTACCAGATCATGGCACTCAGTGCCACATCCAGCCTCATCTTAAAAACCTCCAGAGATGGTGAATCCACCACCTCTCTGGGCAGGCCATTCCAATGCCTGATCACTCTCTCTGGAAAGAACTTCTTTCTAATATCGAACCTAAACCTCCTCTGAAGAGCTTAAGCCTGTGCCCTCTTGTCCTGCTGCTGATTGCCTGGGAGAAGAGACCAACCCCCACCTGGTTACAACCTCCTCTCAGGGAGCTGGAGAGAGTGATGAGGTCACCCCTGAGCCTCCTCTTCTCCAGGCTGAACAACCCCAGCTCCCTCAGCCTCTCCTCACAGCACTTGTGCTCCAGTCCCTTCACCAGCCTCGTTGCTCTTCTCTGGACCCGCTCCAGCACCTCAATATCCTTCCTGAGCTGAGGGGCCCAGAGCTGAACACAGCACTCAAGGTGTGGCCTCACCAGCACTGAGTACAGGGGAAGGATCACTTCCCTGCTCCTGCTGTCACACTGTTCCTGATCCAGGCCAGGATCCATTGGCCTTCTTGGCCCCCTGGGCACACTGCTGGCTCATGTTCAGCCTCCTGTCAATCCAGACTCCCAGGTCCCTTCCTGCCTGGCTGCTCTCCAGCCACTCTGTGCCCAGCCTGTAGCGCTGCAGGGGGTTGTTGTGGCCAAAGTGCAGGACCCGGCACTTGGCCTTGTTGAACCTCATCCTGTTGGAATCAGCCCAACTCTGCAGCCTGTCCAGGTCCCTCTGCAGAGCCCTCCTGCCTTCCGGCAGGTCAACATTCCCTCCCAACTTGGTGTCGTCTGCAAATTTGCTGATGATGGACTCAATCCCCTCATCTAAATCATCGATAAAGATGTTAAACAGGACTGGTCCCAGCACTGATCCCTGGGGGACACCACTGGTGACTGGATCCCAGCTGGATGCAGTCCCGTTCACCAGCACTCTCTGGGCCCAGCCATCCAGCCAGTTCTTAACCCAGAATGGGGTTTTAAGGATCTTAAGGATGCAAATAAAATACCTATATTCAGGTCTGCTGGAACACATCATGGCAAGAACAATTCAGTTCACCGTGGGCATTACTGTGAAGGTGGTGAGTTGCTGGAAGAGGCTGTCCAGAAAGGTTGTGGGTGCCCCATTCCTGAAAGAGTTAAAGGCCAGGTTGGATGGGGCTTGGAGCAACCTCATACAGTGGTAGGTGTCCCTGCCCATGGAAGGGAGGTTGGAATGAGAGGATCCTTAAGGTCCCTGCCAATCCAAACTATTCTGTGATTCTATTACTGGAACATGCCAACACATAGGAGACACTCAACACTCATGCTTGGTGTCCCTGGGGGACACCACTGGTGACTGGATCCCAGCTGGATGCAGCCCCGTTCACCAGCACTCTCTGGGCCCGGCCATCCACCCAGTTCCTAACCCAGTACAGGGTTTTAAGGATCTTCAGGATGCAAATAAAATATCTATATTCAGGTCTGCTGGGACACATTATGCAACAGACTTTCCCCTCAGTGAAAAAAACCAGTGGATATCAGGGAACACAATAGGAGAGAAAGCTGCTCTCCCTCCTTCCATGATCCACAGGGGAAGCAATGTATGTGAAGAGGTTTAAAGGAGGCAGGAATCACGGTGCAGGACATTGCACAGGTACCTTCCACACATCAGCTCAGACAGTCCATGATCATGGACATAGAATCATAGGTCATAGAATGGCCTAGATAGGAAGAGAACTTAAAGATCATCTAATTCCAACCCCTTGCTGTAGACAGACACCTTTCACTAGACCAGGTTGCTCAGAGCTCCATCCAACCAGGCCTTGAACACTTCCAGGGATGGAGCATGAACAGCTTCTCTGGGTAACCTTTTCTAATGTCTCACCACCCTCAGAGTAAAAAATCTTTTCCTAATACCTAATCAAAACCTACTCTCTTTCAGCTGGAAACCATTCTCTTCTGTCCTCTCACTACATGACCTTGTAAAAAGGTCTTTCCATTCTTTCTTTTAAGTTCCCTTCATGTACTGGAAGGCTTCAATTAAGTCACCCTAAGCCTTTTCCAGGCTGAACAATCCCAATTCTCTCAGCCTTTCCTCATAGGAAAGGTGCTCCATCCCTCTCCTCATCTTGGTGACCCTCCTCTGGACTCGCTCCAACAGGTTGATATCCCTCCTGTGCTGAGCACCCCAGAGCTGGGTGCAGTGTTCCAGGGAGGGGTCTCACCAGAGCAGAGCAGAAGCACAGAATCCTCCCCTTGCCCTGCTGGCCACGCTGCTTTGGATGCAGCCCAGGACACAAATGGCTTTCTGTGAGTGTGAGTGCACATTGCTGGGTCATGTCCTCTCATCCACCTGCACCCTTGAGTCTTTCTCTGCCAGGCTGCTCTGTTCATCCCCCAACCTGTACTGATATGGGGGGTTACCCTGACCCAGCTGCAGCACCTTGTACTTGATCTTGCTAAATCTCATGAGATTTCCATGGCCCCACTTCTTGAGCTTGTCCAGGTCCCTCTGGATGCCATCCTGTCCTTCAGGTGTATCAACTGCACCACTCAGTTTGGTGTCATACGCAAATTTGCTGAGAATGCACTTGATTCTCTTCATCTATGTTATTAATGAAGACCCTGAGTAACACTGGTTATTTACAGCACAGACCCTTGAGAGACACCACTTGTCACTGATGTCCATCAGGACTCAGAGATATCGACTCTGTGGATGTGACACTGTCCAACTTCTTTCATATCCATCTAACAGTCCACCTATCAAATCCATCTCTGCAATTTTGATCTGAGGATGTTGTGGGGGACCGTGACAAAAACTTTACAGAAGTCCTCATAAATGATATCGCAGAAGGCCACTGGGTTGGTCAAACAGGGCTTGTCCTTGGTGAAGCCGTGCTGACTGTCTCAGTTCGACTCCCTGTCCCTCATCTACCTTAGCACAGCTTCTAGGAGGATCCTTCTGTGATCTTCCTAAGCACAGAGGTGAGGTTGACAGGTTGGTAGTTCCCAGGGTGTTCTTTCTACCCTTTTTGAAGATGGGTACAATATTTCCCCTCTTCCAGTGACCTGGGACTTCATCTGGCCACCAAGGCTTTTTCAAATATCGTGGAGACTGGCTTGGCAAGTACCTCAGCCAATTCCCTCAGGACTCTGGGGTGCAGGACTTATCTGCATTCAGGTTTCTCAGGTGGTCATGAACCTGGTCTCTATTTTCAATGGGAGGGACTTTGCTCCCCCAGTCCCCATCCTGCTGTTCATCCACTCGAGAGGTGTGGGAAGAGAGGTTGCCAGTGAAGACTGAGGCAAAAAATTTGTGGAGTACATCAGCCTTCTCCTCATCCACTGTTAACAGTTTTCCGACCTTGTTTCTTGAGGGGGGTGCACCTTCTTTGACCTTCCTTTTCTGGTTAATGTACCTGTAGAAGCCCTTCCTTTTATTCTTTGAGTCCCCTGCCAGGTTCAGCTCCAGCTTCTCCTCAGCCTTCTGCTTCCCATCCCTACACAACCATACTTCATGGCTATGCTCTTCCTGCGTCACCTGTCCCAGCTTCAACCATTTGTGCATTTGCTTCCATCCCTTTAGTTTGAATTTTCCTTGAGAACAGCAAGACTGAGGATGAGAGATGAATTTAGTAGTCACTTAAGGGAGGGAGTAAGAGACACACTTTACAAGCTAAAAGGCATGTCACACCAAGTGCCTGGGTAAGCGCAGAAGCACTGAAAAGGGAGAAGGATGCTCATGCAAAAGCACCGAAAGTGTGGTCCATGTTTTGCCACCTATGTTTCTACCTAAGGCCTTGTGTACTTCTGGCCAGCTCTAGGGTCTCCCTTTCCATTGCCTTCAACAGTGACTGCTCTTACAGGCACTCAGTTCTTCTCTGGACTCAGTGCAGGGGCAATTTCACCCCTGAAGAGTTCATATTAGAAGTCAGCAGTGGAAAAGCTAGCATGCAGGAACTTAATGTCTGAATTCCTCAGCACTCTAACTTCTTTTTATCTAGGAGATACAGACGTAAGATTGTAATATAGCGAATTCAGAAGTACATTTAAAACACTTCTTATATATGTATTTTGTTATTTTATGTATTACTGCTCACCCTGTAGTAGCCATTTTCATTCCACAGTAATTATGTCCAGATCAAGTATTCTACTTATTAAACTGAAAAAATTTAACTGGTGATACAATCTTTATGCAACTAATTTACAAGAACTCACATCCTGTCCTCTGAGTGATGTGAATGTCCTATGAGATCCCAACATCGTCAGTAAGCATCTGGTGAAATCTTTACATCAGTTCTTGTCCTGGGAGCACTAGAACATAAATTTGAAATTGCTCTCAGTTTAAACTACAAAGTTTTAAACTACCAAGTAACTTACTGTGAGGTTTCTCCTTTTTTGAAAAATTCTACACTTTCAAGACATTACAGTCCTAATTATAAAATTACCTTCTTTCCTTTTTCCTCTTTTTTTTTAATAAGACAAATACAATTTCTCTACAGTACATTTCAGCTCTGAAATAATTAAGCATTATAATTACCTCACTTCAGAACAAAGCATTCACCACAGCTTTTAGCAGTCTTGTAGAGGAAAAATTCAAAAAAAAAAAAAGAGGAAGATTTTTCATCACCCTGTCGTATTTTCACTTACATGAGGAAGACCTTCAAAATGTCAGAAGAAACCACAGTTTGGAAGCCCCTTCTGTTCTAGTTACTGCAGCTCTCCTTCTACCCTTGCACTAGGTAGGTGCAGCCCACTTAAATATAACTTGGGTGTGACAGTTTTCAGAGGATCAAAGGAAGAAGGAAATTAGGGAAAAGCCAGAAGAAACATTGTGGCTGTGATGAGCAGCTAATTACTATTGAAGCTTTTAATTAATTAAAAGCCAGCAGCTGATTTTCTGCTTGGGTATAGCAATTTCTTTACTCAGTTGAAAGGTGTAGCACTTTCCTGAGTTATCACACCTGAATCCTTAATTGGAAAGAGCACAAAAACTCACAAGAACTGTGAGGCACATGTGAAATGCATTCAGCAGTTGTTCAAATAGCAGATAGTCAGGGTCCAGTAGGCAATGTGGGCTTAACAAAGAAGGAAATCACAGTGCAGCTCCTTCTGTCGTGCTGACTAAGCCTACAGAAATGCAGGAGGAATTGTGTGTGTGCTGTGGGGGGGGCCGTGATGCCATAGATGCAGGAGGGAGAAAGAGACATAAGATTGAGACTCGCAGTTTCTCCGGAAGCTGCTCCAATGACTTTGACCACTTCTGGATTTCCAGTATGCAGAATTAATTTTTTTCTTTCTTTCCTCTTGATCTTGAGTTAAAACCTTTGTGGTTTTCTTCTCCCTTGCTGAAGTTTTTACAAAGATATTCTTGCCATTGTTTTCCAAGGGGAATGATAGCACAGGGGTGTTGGCACAGTCATTAGAATGAACAACAAGGTTTAGGTTGCATTATCTCCAAATTAAGGCAGCTGTGATCTCTGCATGCACAGTCAACCCCCCCCCATCGTAGAGCCCTCTGTGGGATGGCTGAGCTGGATGGCTAGCCCCAGTTACACCGTAATGTTTGCAAGGATGTCTTACTGGTCCTGCCTGTCTCTGTTAGTGGCCTCCCCTCCAAGCCACATCAAGAGATCTCCAGGTGATGTAGCAAAAAGAAAAGTGGGAAAGAGGTGGAGAAGCCTTTTGTATGAAGGTCTCAATGTGGTGCTGAAGTAGACTGGGCCTTTCACAAGCACTGCGTGTGGACAGGGGAGCTGTTCAGATGGTGTTCAAGCTGTTGTCTCCAACATCTGAAGTTATGCAATTACACTTGCCCAGTGCCTTCAAATTCTATCTCAGCACAATAAGTCTGCATATTTATTGCTCCATATCTTTACATTCATGTAAAGCCAGCTAGAATCTAGGAGGTCAGTGTCTGTCCTACTCCCAGGCATGCTTCCCTAAAGCCTTAATTCATCTCTTCCTTTTCCTGAAATTGCAAGAACTGATTGAAAAACTAGTCAAAGCCCTCCCTTTGTAGAAATAGTTTTCAGGTGAATCAGTGGATCCACAGCAAGAGAGTTGTTAGAGTCTTATTACTGGTTTTGCTCAGAAAAAGGCTGATATTTCAGCTGAACCCTTGCTAGACAATAAAGTCTAAACCAGAAAAATGTTAGCAAGGTTGGAGTAAGGGGAAAGGCTTCTACACATGGACAATCTATCTGTGAAATGCAACAGCACAAAAAAATATTGTTTATTGATTTGCTTACAATTCTGGTGGGATGGCAAGAACAATTCAGTTCACCCTGGGCATTACTGTGAGGGTGGTGAGTCGCTGGAAGAGGCTGCCCAGAAAGGTTGTGGGTGCCCCATTCCTGAAAGAGTTAAAGGCCAGGTTGGATGGGGCTTGGAGCAACCTCATGCAGTGGTAGGTGTCCCTGCCCATGGAAGGGAGGTTGGAATGAGAGGATCCTTAAGGTCCCTGCCAACCCAAACTATTCTATGATTCTATTACTGGAACATGTCAACACTCAACCCTCATGCTTGGTGAGGTTTCACAGGACTGTATTCCCAGTAGAATGACTCTAATTCTCTTCCCGTTGCTTGTGCCTTTTGCCAAAAATGTACTTACTGATGTGGCTTCTGCAAAATAGCTGTTCTCAGGAGTGCAAGCAGATTTCTCTTGGATGCCTGAAGGACTTCTGCCTTCCCATCACTCTCTTCAAAATGTAATATCTGCCCCTGCAAAGCATAAGAAAGATGAACCTCCAACTGGATGTGATGAATTCTCTGATGCATGTGGTCTTTTGATGGAGACTGGATATGGAACTGTCAAGGACCGTTTTTTGCCAAGTGAATTTCAACTGTGTGAAAAGCTCCCCTGTCCCAAGGGTTAAGGCTAGGGTTGGATGTGCAACTGGACTAGGCTTTACTAACAGGGAAGACTGAAAGAATCATAGCATTCTTAAGTTGGGAAAATACCTTTAAAATCATCAAGTCTTACTGTCAACATAGCATGACCACCATGCTCTCCATTAAACTGTGTTTCCAAGTGCCATATCCACACATTTTTGAACACTTCCAGGGATAGTTACTCCATCACTTCCTTGAACAGTCTGTTCCAATTTTTACAACCCTTTCTTGTAATGACAAAGTTCCTGATGTCTATTTTAAGCCTCCCCTGGCACAACTTAAGGCTATTTCTTCTTGTATTGTCACTTATTTCCTAGGAGTAGAAAGTGACCTGTACCTCATTACAGCCTCCTTTCAGGTAGTTATAGAGAGTGACAAGGTCTCCCCTGAGCCTTCTTTTCTCCAGGCTGAATACCCCCAGCTCCCTCAAGCTCTCCTCATATGAGCTGTGCCCCTTCATCAGCTGCACTGCCCTTCTCTGGGCACACTCTGGAGACTGGAGGCCGACTACAATTCAGGCCATAGCTACAGGAACAAGCTGCCACGATAATCCAGGATATAGCTTTACAGAGTGTCAAGAACTCCATTTAAAATAAGTGCAGCATGTTCTACCACCCTGTCACCAGCACGATGCAGCTCCCTCCCTATGGAACTGCATCTTGCTCAGAGTAAGTGGAGAAGTCACGTTTTACCAGGTTTCTGTCATGTCTTAAGCCTGTTGGCCTGAGGTGAGGAGTCAAGCCCCAAAATCTTTTCTGTCCTCTTTGCAGTGAATGCACAATGGTTTCTGTTTTCCTTGCAGAGAAATAAATCGCTTGTCTTCTTGCTAATCTCATTTGCATTTGGTTTCATTTCCCTCTTTGAACCGAAGGTTACCAGCATGTTCATGCCCAGCAGGCATCAGTTTGCATCTGTTCTTAAATTCAAAGCACTTAGCTGTGCCCTCAGTTTCCATTCTTTGGAAGCCTGAATGTACCGTGATTAAAATAGACTGCAAACAGATGCTTGGTGATAAAGGGGTCCCGTTTGCTCGTACTAATTGCAGTTTGTGCTGCTGGGATTTTGTCACTGTCTAATGGCTAATCTTTGCAAGGCTTCAGTGAATCTCCTAGGCTTGAGGTTCTGGCATAACCATGATAGCCTGCGGGTTTGCAAGGTGGAATTTTTGCATACAAACCTCGCTGAGCCGCCCACAACTGCCCAGCTACAGAATCACATAACTGCAGGATGGGTCAGGTTGGAAGGAAGACCACAGTGGGTCGTTTGGTCCAGCCTCCCTGCTCAAACAGCGTCACCCTAGAGCACATGGCACAGGATTGCATCCAGATGGTTCTTGAACATTTCCAGTGAGGGAGACTCCACAACCTCTCTGGGCAGCCTGTTCCAGTACTCAGTTAGTTGCACAGTAAGGAAGTTCTTCCTCATCTTCAGGTGGAACTTCCTGTACATCAGTTTCCCATTTCCTCTTGTACTACTGCTCGGCACTACCAAGAAGAGCCTCCTGACACCCTCCCTTCAGATCCTTATGTACATAAGGCCTTCTCTCAGCCATCTCTTCTCGAGACCGAACAGGCCCAGCTTCCTCAGCCTTTCCCCATAAGAGAGAGGCTGCAGTCCCCTCACCACCTTCATAACCCTTCTTTGGGCCCTCCCCAGGACTCTTTTGTCCTGAGGATCCCAGAACTGGGCACAGCAATCCAGATGTGCCTCACCAGGGCTGAGTAGAAGGGAGGATCACCTCCCTTGACATGCTGGCAACACTTTTCCTAGTGCATCCCAGGATGGCATTGCCCTTCTCATCCACAGTGCTGGCTCATGGACAGCTTGTTGTCATCCACCAGGACACCCAGGTCCTACTCCACAGAGCTGCTTTCCAGCATGTCAGGTGTGGATGCCTGAGGTTGTTCCTCCCCAGCTGCTTTTGCCGTGGAACTGACAGCAAAATACATGCTCTGTCCCACCCTCACACTGCAAATTTGACCACTGGGGACATCCCTCTTCCAGAGGGCATGAAAAGAACGGTAGAATTTGTTGTGCCTACCCTGCACTGCTTGTCCACTGAAAAATTTGTCCTTTCGTCTCTGGATCTGGAAAACCTTCTTAGGTTTAGAAAGGATTCTTCAATTTTCTTTCTTTTGTACCAGTTGAACTTCACTGAGCAAAGGCCAGTAAAGGTTGGTATAGCAAAACAAAGTGATCTTTACAAAGAGGTGACAGCAGGCAAGAGCAGGTCACAGAATATGAAAAGGCAGAGATGACACAGACTGAATCTGGAAGCATGTGTCTGAAATAGTTTTTTGATGACTTTGTCCATGTTGTCAGCTCTCCACATGGCTCCAAGATGAGTTTGGTGACTCTGACTCAAAAGAGCGAAGGGATTAGTGTCTCTCTTCCTGCAGTCAAAGGTCTGCCTGAAGTCCTCACTTTGCAGTTCTGGGCACAAACCAAAACAACCCTGTTGTCTACTCACTCTTACACTGTTGTACTTCATTGAGTGACTCCCTCCACATCAGCGTGAGGCTGGTGCAAAGTGCCCTCACAAATTCTGAGATGCATGAGCAGGTCTGAAGGTGCTCTGCAACACCCTGGCTCAGCACATGAGGCAGAACTGCAGCACCTCCCCTCCCTCCTGCTGTGGGTGACCAGAGGCACCCACATGTATGTGTTGTTTTCCTGACTTCTCTGTTAAACCCTTGAATCCTGTATCAAGAGTAAAAGTTAGCTGCAGGCACAGCTGAAGCTGGCCAAGCATGTGTTCATAACACATCTGGGGTTTTCTTCAGTGATTCTCTATGGAATTGCACTCTGAGAACATGTTTGTTGCTATCCTTACATTATGTTTTTGTAAAGTCAGTGTTTCTGTGAAAATAAACATAAATGGCAACATGTTAGAGGGAAATAAACAGAATAAATCTAAGGAAAGTGGTAATGACCCTGGTACCTACTTTCAGGGATTTGCATATTACTGAAGATGTAAAAGGTGGGCAGCAGGGAAGCTGCAAGGAGCAAGGGCACGTGGTATGATGAGTGTAGTTTTTAGGTGTCTTGAGCTTTGTATGTTTGGGTCAGAAGTGAGCAGTTTCAGGGTGTATAGGGCTGTGTTTAAACACGTTTCATGATGGCAGGCATTCTCTGCCTGGTGAGAGCATTTGCATGCCATTCTGACACAGTCCGTCTCTCTTCCCAGGGTGAGCTTGTGATAAATACCCCTGTGTCATATAAACCATCTTAGAAAGTTACTTTGACTGCTCCTAAATCATGCCGGGTGTGGTATTCCTTGTCTGTGCTTCATAGCTGGAAATTAAAAAAAACCATGCAACTCTCCTCTTGTACGAGACAAAGCTGTGAACTTTTTTTAGAAGTATTTTTTACTTTGCAGAAGGGTCATTTGGGAGAGACCTTGAGTTTCTATAAGGACTTTAATAATTCAGTGTTATTTATTTAACTGAATAACTTAGCTGAATTTGGCTGCTTTATTAATTTATTACAGTCATTATCACAAAGTATCTTCAGTTGGCCTAGATGTTCACTGCAGCTTCTTTCCCACTGAAATATTCTATTCTAACCTGGCCTAGCCTGGTCTAGTCTAGTCTCTGAATAAGCTATAATCCAGGTGGCTATACCTTTGAATTTAACAGTGTAACCTCCTTCCTAAAAGTCTAAATTGAAATTGTACCAACCTTGTATTTCTAAAGTGTTTTGTAAAAATTGAGAGCAATGTGCTATCAAAGTTATCATATAGGAGGAAAAAAGAGGGGTTTTTTCAATCACTGTTCATTTTTATTTTAGGATTATTATTTCTTGGCATCTTCACAGTTCCCATAAATTACCATGTTCTTTTTGAGCAGAATGGAGTTAGAGGGTGAGGATCATAGTCAAAAGGACTCTCAAAAA
Source organism: Empidonax traillii (assembly GCF_003031625.1). Lineage (NCBI taxonomy): Eukaryota > Metazoa > Chordata > Aves > Passeriformes > Tyrannidae > Empidonax > Empidonax traillii. The sequence goes on from NW_020955195.1 coordinate 2,913,063, forward strand.
GACAGGAGGACTCTCAGCATATGGCAATTACTTTCACATCAGTAAACCCTGCCCTGAAGTTGCATTTTCCATGGTTGTTTTCAGAAATCTTTGCACAATCATATGCACAGAAAGTGCTTTAAATGCATAGCATTCTTTCTTATCCTTCTCCAATTTCCATTTGAGGCCTCAAGTGGGTAAACCTCCTCAACACAATCCTGGAAACTTAGCTGAAATTGAACTGGAATGACCCGTGTCAAGAAGATACCATTGCTTCAAACCATTCCTTGATGAAGCAAATGCCACCCAGCAATAGGAACCAGAGTTTGTTGCAGATTGGCCCATCAGGGGATTAGATTGGCGGTGATCAAGATTTAACAGAATCAATTGGGCTGAGAAATAAAACCATTCTCTGTGACAAGCAAAGAGATGAATATAGCTGGCACTAGGAGCGGCTGTTTCACGGCTGCTTGTGGAGCTGATTGTGGGTGGTTAGAGAGCACAATTTGCTTCTGAAAGTAATGATGCTGGCACCAAAATGCGCCATGCTCTCAGATCCTCTCAATTCTTCCACAGCTCTGAAGGTCCTGTCATGGAAAGGACATTCCAGAGGAAGAATCTGCAGGGAAAGAAAATGTTTCTTACGGAAAAACTCCGAGTGGTTTACTTGCTTTTCCTTGGATAGGACGTTTTCCCATAGTCTCACCACCCTTACAATAAACCAGAAAAACAGACCCTTGAGTTTAAGGATGATTCTAAAAAAAACGTTTCTCCTCCAGCATTTTTGCTTTCTCTATTCAAGGGGTCAGAGTTAGAAAGGTGATGAGGAATCTGTTTATTCTTGCAACCAGTTCCTCTCAGAGTTGTTGATCCCACACACAAGTTTACAGTCACGTTACTGCACTGCAACGTAACTTTGAGATAGGAATGAAACTCCAGTGTGGGTTTGTACTGTGGGATATTCCAAGCCATAAAGATTTACTGTCCAGCTCCACAGTTGCAGAATTAAGAGTACTTCTGAAAATCCTGGCCTGTGACTCTCGTGATATTTTAAAGGTCTGCTGGCAGTTACAGGAAAACCCAGAGATGCATCAGTGTGTAGTGCAAACAGTTTTGTTGGGCCAAGTGTGTATTTGCCTCTGGTCTGGCAGGATGCAGCAATCTCAGCTCTGGCTTCATCTGGCAACTGCTGAATTGAACCAGTAACTCTATCTAATTTGTTTTGTTAAAAAAAGAGTGGGAGAAGTTTTTCAGCTTCCAATCCCTTACACTTAGGAAGGCAGTTTGCATCATAACTACTCTAGACTTGCAGTTCAAAATTGGCTTATCTCCTCTCTTTTCTTTCTCATATCACCACAAATTCCTATCCTCTGCTCACTCTGGGTTTTTTTAGCCTTTGATACTATGTCTAGTTTTTCTGATTTCCACTTCGGTGTGTAAGCCCCTTTTTTTTTTTTTTTTTTACTAAGGCAATCTGCCTCAGGAATGACCAGCAGCTAGCAAGAATACAACATCAGCCATCCAGCATCCAACAAAGTCTCCTGAGCCTTTGACTGAGCATTAACACAATTCCTCTTTGTGACACAGGAATCTCACCCAAAACCAGTGTCTTAGAAACAGTACCCTAGCTGCCTTTTATTAGTAGTGTTTTGGTATAGATGTCATACCACTTTGAGGTACTTCAGAGTTATTGAAAAGAGGTAATTTGATTCCCTGGAGAAAAAGCTCATGCCTATAAATGCCTTATATTTGTTGCTTTGTGTGATTTAACTAAGCCCTTAATTTTATTATTTGTGGTGGTAAAAGCCTCTGCACTGGCAGTGAGGGCTGTGAACTGACAGCACCAGGGAGGAAAGAGAAAGGAGAATTTTTCACTGTGAGCCCTTGGTAGAGGCAGAGACCCTTTAATAAGGGTCCCACGGACAGTTTTTCTGGATAACATATATCAGTATCTTCACAGGATCCCTTTCTGACAGGAACAAGGTATTAATGGAGCAGGACAACCCCTGGGCAACCCCTGGGAGGGGCTGCTTTCCCTCTATGAACCCTTTCTAGTTTGGAGTATTCCTACTGCTTTACCCTGAGTCAGGCTGGTCTCCACCTACCTAACCTAGGAATTAGTGAAGCTCTATCTTTTCCACTTCTCTAAATGAAGCAGAAAATTGAAATACAATACTGATCACACACTAATCAGTGCCTACTTAGAAATACACCTGGAATGGTCTTCTGGTGCCATAAAGGTTTGAGTTCAGACTTGCAATTTAGGACTGGACAGGTCAAACCATAGGAAAATAACTGAAATGTGTAAACAACTGAAAAGAAACTACTGCAGTGGTATTCAGGATTCTTATTTTATGCAGCACATAGTTGTGCATTAAATTGAGTGTTGAACAGTGGGACTTGGGTAGGAGATGTGGTTGCCAGGCACTCTCCTCCTGCAAGGGGGGGGGGGGGTTTTTTTTTTTTTTTTGTAACTCTATACAGTTTTTTTATTTTGTGCATTTATTGTATTGGAAGATGCCTGACAGTGCTCCTGAAGGGCACATCTCTGTTTGCTAAAGCCCCTCAGCTCTGACATTTCTGTGCATATCAGATACTGCATGGCTGAGTGCAGGGATCCATCTACAGAGAGGTTGCAGAAACGTGACTTTGTACTTAATTCCATAAAGGTAGGCTTGGGAGTCGAATTTTAGGTATCCAGGTTTGAACATTTTCTTTCAGATATTGTCAGGAACAAAGGAAGTTATTTGCTGAATTTTGGACAATGAGAACCTTTCCCCTCCCCTCCCCTTCCTTCTTCTCTCCTCTTTCTGGGAAGGGAAAATGCTTCGAGTATGAATTCAGTATAGGGAGTTGCTCCTCAGTGTTGTTTCCATTTTAATTCATTAGTATGTAGTTGTTCCCACATCTTGCTGTTCTAACCAGCCTTGCATCTCTACTTCCTACACGTGCTTGTGTCAGTAACCTGCTGGCTAAATGGGAGCTCGAGATGTGGAGCCTTTGTCACGGCATGTTCTTTTGACACTATCAGAGATCTCATGACCTTTTGATTTATTAACCAGAGTTCAGCTGAGGGCCATTTTTCCATGAATTTATCCAGCTACTAACTTCCATTACGAATTTGGAGATTTTATGGGAAAATGAGCTATTACCCTGTGAGCTATTACTGCTGTGTCATCACTCCTGCCTTTAGCCTGAAAACCTGCTCCCAACGGGGTGGGGATGTCATAAACCGCAATCTATAAAATCTTTAATAGGCAATCATAAGTTATCATTTTAATCCATCTCCTGTAATCAAAGCCAGACCTCCAATAATGTGCATCTGTAGTTCTTTCCTCTCAGGCATCCTAAGTGTTTTTACTGCAACTGTGGGGAACAAATGCTGATAATTTACCTTGTAAACCATGCAGGAAGCAAGGAAAATTAAAAAGACGAGGGATTCAAAAGGTTTTTTCCTCATTTCAGAGAATCATTTTCTCTGGCCTACAGAGCATTGTGTTGCAATTATTTGACATTGTATGCTATAGCATGGTCATTAAAAAAAAAAAAAAATCCCTTAACAAATCTCTTACTAATTAAAGGGATTCCTTTGGTATCTAGGACTGTACTCCGGTCTGTAAAATCATCATGTGGCCACAGAAAAGTTCTTGGGACTTTTAACTGAGGTTTTAAAACCCCCTAATTACTCACTGAAGAAAATAAACACACGTGCTCCCACCCCCCAAAATAAACCCATCATTAGAAGACACCAGTTTTGATGAAAAACCTCATATAGCAGTTACCAAGGCCAACCTCCTGTTGATTTGTGGCCTCTCTGTTGACGTCAGCCCCAGGTCTAACTGGCTAGACTGTCCAGTATAGGGTGGTTTGAGATAAGACCATTATGGACCATTGAATTTTGCAGATTTTTTTTGAGTGCTCGCTCCTTTATTCCTGCTCTCAAACTCTCCTCACAACATACACAGTTAAGCATGAAGCTCCCTTTCCCAGTCCAGGATATCAGATGCCAAACGCTGCCGAGCCTCGCCTGCACAACAGGCAGCTGCTGATGCGTGGTTGTGAATTTCTTTGTCAAATGTTCCACTCGGTTGTTTTGCTGTTGAGATAAAATAGTCCCCTGAGCTTCAAAGCAAGGTCTGAAATGAACAGAGAACTCTTAGCATAAGATCCGGGTGCACGACTGGAAACACCTTGTAGTGATACGTCGTGGTTATTCCTGTGAAAATGAGCGTCTGTTCAAGAACAAATTAGCTAGCACCAAAAGACATTGCTTATCCTCATCCTGGTGTCAAACTGCCTTCTCAGCCTCATGCAAAGGGAAGCTGGAGTGCTTCACAGAGTCTATTCCCAGGCGTGTGGGGTTGAGCGAACGTGCAATGAAGGTGCCGTCTTGCAATTAGGGCATGTAATGACTGCATGCTATAAAGCCCTAGTTTTATAGGTTAAGAATGGTGTAGGATTCACCTTAATGGATAGAAGTTGTTTAATAGTATCGATGATGAATAACTCTTCTGAACTTTGATGCTAGATCATATTAGTTTTGATTGTAGATGTAAGCTTATGGATGTGATATTTTTTGCCCACGACCTTGCACTAATTAGAGTGGGTAAATATAGTTGTATTACTGGGATCAGTCATTACAAATTCTTAATTAAAGTTGGATTCTGACAAAAGGAGAAATTTTGTTCCAAATCTTGTATTTATCAGTGCAGTTAATTCTGATCTATACCATGTTTTCATCTAAGTGTTAAGAAGAGTGTGCTTTTTGACACTTCCGATTTTTTTACTAACAGATGCTGCACAAGTATTGCAAAATTGGCTGTTAAGAGCAGTTTCCAAGAGTATGATCAGGCGATCCCTGGTGGGTGTTGAATACACCATGGCCACAGCCACTGAAGTGTGGTTGCTGATCATTCGCTCACTGTTAGTTCACCAGGAACTGCCAGAGTATTGGCAAGCAGCCACCCAAGGTGCATTGATCAGATTGCTGGTGCTAGCCTGGTCACGCTCAGATGCACCCCTCTACTTGTGCCTGTTCATAATTTTAGGTTTTTCACCTTTAGGGAAGTATGTCACAAATTCCGCGCTGTAGACTGTGTGGAGCCAGAGCAAATTCCTGCCATGAGAGCAATGGAAAGTTTCAGCAGCTCCCTTCCTGTGACCACCCAAACTTGTTTCATGCAGAAAGCCTCCCCAGAGAGGACATCCTGATCAAAGAAAGGCTGGGGCATGTCTCTAATAAAAATAAAGACTGCCACAAAAGGAGACCTAAGCTCTACTACAGCTAACCACCACAAGGTCAGGGGAATAACTTGCAATGGTCACAACAATTTTAAGACATTTGACATGCCTTGTTGTGGAAATTACCACAGAACCAATAGAAATAGGTGTTGTACCTCATGGTCTCAGGTGGAAGGAATACTGTGTGTTAATGAGTTGATTCTAATTGGCATGGGTGACTATGACTCCTGCTGATCCCAGTGTCCTTGTTATCACAGGCCAGATGGTTCTGTGGGTAGTCCTCTGTCTCAGGGAATACACAAGCAGTCCAGAGGAAGGGAGACAAGAGGAAACCCAGTACTCCAAAAGGACTTTGAAGTGGTACACAGAGCCCACTGTGAGTTCTTGGTCAGAACAGGAACCACTGGGATATTTGGAGTATATTTATATTTGTGTGTGTGTATGATACCGTATCATAAACCTTAGCAAGTGTGTGCATGTTTATACTTAAACATTTGTGCTTCACTCTTCAAAAAAACAAATTTCACAAATACACCATCAGAAACAGGCCAATTGCAGCAATAGATCCAACCAGAGAATTTGGGTGGGAATCAGTTTTGTGCTGAATGGTTGGATCTCTTCCAACAGTGCATAAGTGTAGTGGGCTTCACTGTACAAAGCAGAACCAGGTCTCTAAAAGAAAAGGAAAGGTCTCTTACTTTCTGAGATTCAGTTGCCCAGTCTTACCAATACTCTGGCAGAAATGTTCTGAAGTCCTGGTGCATATCACACACACACACACACACAGAAGTTTTGTGTTTGCAAGACATAGAGCATATATTTAAAAACATGTAGAGATATATTCAGTGTCTTGCCCAGTCATGCTGAGTTCTGCGGTGAGAGCCAGGGTGTGAATCCCATATTCTTAGGCCAAGATTTTTCTCACAAACCTGTCTTCACATCATGCAAAAATCTATCCTCTTTTTTTCCATCTCTGTTCCCTGTCCACGTCATGAGTGCAATAGCATTCTCTGAAACGGATTTTTCAAGATCTGGTTCTGGATCTACTGGTTCTCATTAAAGCATTTCTAGTTCAGGCATGCATAATTTATGCATCATTATATGATAGAAAATGCTGCAGCCTGATATAAAGAAGGATATATTTGCTGGCACACTTCTTTATTAAAAAAATTAACAAATGTTAACAAATAAATAGACATTTATTTGAAAGCATAGATTTGCTTTTCTTTAGTATGGTTTACCTTCCAGATCAGGAGAGATGTGAACAGTTAACCTTACAGACCCTGACAAGAAAAAAACCAAAACATCAAGCACTGGGTACGTTTGAGTGGCCAACTGCAATAGATCCAACTCAAATGCCAGGGAAAGCCAGTATCTTCCACTCACAGAGAGCTCAGCTGCTTCTATTCAGTCTTGAAACAGAGAATAAAAGGAGGCATTTGCCTTTGGAGAGAGATATTGGATATTCACTGGAGGCATCCTGCTGGACAACTTTGTCCCAGGTGTGCAAAGCCCACAGGTAACCAATAGGTATTTCCATTCCAAGCATAAGTAACCAAGGACCAGCTGTGAAACAGGGATGCTGGGGTTGGCTTCTGCTGTGAATATTCAGTTGAGGGCCATGCTAAGCTGAGAGGAAAGTTAGCATGGTGTGCAAGAGCTTTGCAAACCAAGGCTGAGCAAATAGTTAACTCCCACCAAAGAGCACGGTATTCCTCCTTAGTCACTTTTCTGGGGACCTGGTCACATGAATGGAGACTCTATACTACCCACATTTGGAAAAAGAAGCTAAAAAAATAAAAATTGGTTTAATGGAAGATAAGAAGTACAGAAAAAAAAAAACAACGAGTTATTCAGTTAGTAATTATCACAGGCACTACCTATAAGCGCTGTAATTCTCAAAGAATGTCAGCATCCATGTGCAAATGAAACAGATCTGGTCTGTGCCTGTTATAGTGCAGTCAGCAAACGCTTGGACTCGTGTCACTAGGATAGAAGTCTGGGATTTTGCTGAGCCAGGTCCTGACAGTTTTCACAATTAATTCACTTAGAGCTGTAATTTAGAATTTATAAAACTCATTGCTCACGTAACTACTGTAATAGTTACCCAGTGTCAAATGAGATTGGCTTATGAGAGCATGAGATATTTTGAAAGTCAATAAGAAAAATGTATCTGCCTTGTACCAAATCGGCAAGAGTAAAGAAGAGTTAGATCTTGTGTAGCTTTTAGGGAGAGAGAAAATCATCTATGGAGCTTGCAGAAAAGGTACCAGTGTCATCTGAACCAGAGGTTATCATGCCTTTTGTGGGGAAATGCAGAAAGTGATTACTACACTTGAAAGAAAAAGTACCTCCTTGCAATACACGTCTATGTGTCTACTGCAATAAAAAACTGCAGCCTACTGATATTAATGTCAATAATACATTTTCGTATGTGACAGTCACCTTTTAATAAAGTCCAAGATGAACATAGAAGGCAAGTGAACTATGCTTTGTGTATTGTTGGAGCTCAGTTGTGCTGGCTTTCCTGATTAAAATGTTTTCCAAAACAGATCCTGCAGATCAGTATTGCATTTTGTGCTGATGGAATTTACTGACACTTTCAACAGGCTCTTTCACTGACAAAGGTTTGTTTTGGGTTTTCTTTTTGAGCATGGATTTTAAATTTTAGTCATTCAAGCATTAAAGTAAGTTTTTAAAAGCTAACTTGAGGTACATACGATCTGAAAAGAAAGTAAATAATTCATATTCCTTCCAGCTAAAGTGTCCAGAGGCATTATATTTTAGAATCGTTTGCTTTGCTTTAAGTTTGTAACACCTCAAAATGGATCCAAGTATCTCTCAGGTGTTGAAAGTAATTTGCAGTTATAAATTCTAAAGTTTTAAAGCTCAGCTTACCTGAATGCACATATATTAAACCAGGCTGTCCTTGGAGAAAAATGAACAAAAAAGTCTTTTAAACTACCACTGTTGTGGTAGATATGAGTGAACTATCCACGGCATAGCATGGCTTATTCATGTGAGTGGCTTTTTGAGCATCACTGATTATCAAGGATTAAGAAAACTTCCAGACCAAGACAACTTTTTATGGAGCAAAGTCCCTTCTCACAGTCAACTCTCTGTAGGAAGAGTCCCAGCAATAGCAGAAAGGTCCATAATGATGAGTTCACTCCCCACTTGGCCTGTGGGGCCTTGGCTGTGAAGGGTAGTAGGGCCACTGTGATGCAACTCAAAGCCTGGGGTGTGGGCCCAAGAGGAACCACCACAGGTGCAGATCCTGGTGGTGGTAGCAAATATTCGAGCAAGAGCTTTGAAAGCCAAGGTAAATCAGGGTTCCCATATGAACAGCAGATGAACACATGTCAGTCAGTCCTAAGTGGTAGGCAAGCTCTGTTCTGGCCTCAAGCTGCACCATGAGAGGTCCAGGCTGGACATCAGGAAGAATTTCTTCACTGCAAGGGTGGTTAAACAAGGAGGTGGCAGAGTCACCATCCTTGGAAGTGTTCAAGAAATGACTGGATATGGCACTTGGAGCTATGGTCCAGTTGGCAAGGTGGTGTTTGGTCAATGGTTGAAGATCTTGGAGGTCTTTTGCAAACTTTGAATTTATTAACCACCACTTGCCAGGCAGAGCTTGGAGACAATCAGCACAAGACGAAAACATCCTCTTTTTCAGTATGGCAGCACTTTTCACAAAGCAGTCTTTTTCTTTGCAAACTTTCAGTTTGGATCCTCAGATGAATGTTTGCTAAACACTTTTAAAGGACAAGGGAAGAAATTAAAGTCCTTAACTGTCAAACTGTGAAAGTCATAGGCTGTGAACAGGTATTTGTTGTACTGCACATTAATATTGTTCTTTACCATTAGACAGAATCATCTTATCACCTCTCCTGTTGCTAAAACCCTTCTTCTGCCCCATGGGCACCAAGTACCTTTATTTTGTCTTGTATGGTCCGACTAATTAATATATCTAGTAAAAATCTAAAGCCCTATTCTAAACTTTTGAAGAATGCCATCTCAGTTTTATATTTGGTAAAAAAAGGCTCAAATGCTAAAAATCATGTTGTGTTTTTTTTTTTTAACCCAACAATATCGTTTGGCCCAGTAGAAGACTCCATCTCCTCCCACAAACCTCAGTATAATCACATCATAGACTTCATTACCACAAGATATTCAGAAAAGGATGAGTGTGTAGAGCTCAGGATGACCACTGACTGTTTAAAATGGCAGCTGAAGGACATTACAGAAAAGAATGACTCCACACTTGCCTTTTTAATTAACATATTTTCTTAAATTAGCTGTTAGTGGTAGAATACTAGGCTCGATGGATCTCTGAGTGAGGAAATTTCATATTGTGTGCTTTTAAATCATCTACTGTCAAATATCTACCCTTGAATAAGCTGGGGTTTTTTTCAATTCACTCTTCAATTATATCTTGGTTAATTTTAGAAAAATAAAGCTAGTGCTGTGTTTCACCCTTATAAACAGGAAACATGAAATCTATGGGATTTTAAGGTTAACAGCCAAAAATGGAGAGCACAAGTCCCTGTGTAAACATGCACTTGCCACAGAATTTCTTTCGGAGCAAAAATAAATCAACAGTCAGAAAATAAATATGTAGACTCTTGAGTCTGTTCAGAGCAGGTGTCCAAATGGATGTTCCATTAGTACTGTTTGGCAGCATAAGCCTTTTTTAAATTTGGCATTCTGTGGGCAACATGTCTAATTGCAAAAAATATACTGCCCAAATATTTCATTATCTTCCTGTTATTCATGTTAGCTCGTTCTTATCACTCACAGTTCTACATTTGACAGCTACAAGTAGTGTTTTCTATTCATGTTCATCTTTCTGGGGGACCACAGAGCAGAGTGTATAATATTTGACCAAAATAGAGAAAAATGTGTTTCTTTGCAATGTGCACACTCTTCTTCATCCTTATAAACGTACAAATGTTATGAACCTCCTTCAGCATTGCATGCGTTGGGTGTGCTCATGTACAACAGCACAGAGCTTGTTTTTTTTGTTTCAAGGAGGTATGTGCTGTGGGATCCTTTCTGTCACTCTAGCAGAAAGCACACCAATTAGCTAATTGGTGGTTTGTTTGTTTTTTTTTTTTTTTGGTCATTCTGATGACTCCTTTCTCCAGATGCCAACTGGGACTGAGAGAGAGTTAAGAGGCACCTCAGACACTTGCTCTGACAGCATGTTTCAGAGATTTCAAGATCTAATCTGGTCCCAAAAGCTCATTCCAGGGAACAGGTACTGATTTTATCAGTAATAATCATCAGAGATTATCATGCAGGAAACCTTTGGTGGGATAACTAAAAGGACCTACGTTATTGTACCGAGTTCTTTTTTCAGTCAGCTCTGTGCAACCACAGTACTGTAAACAGAAGGACAACGTGGTCCTAGGTGTATCATAAAAACTAACTTGTTAGGACTAAATTTACAGTAAGTATTATTTTAGGAGTATTAAAATTGCCAAGCTCATAACTAGCATATTCTCTGTGAGTGTTTTTTTGGTGTTTTGGGTTTGGTGGGTTTTTAGGGTTTTTTGGTTCAGGGTGGTTTTTTTTGGTGTTTTTTGTTTGGTTTTTTTTTGTTGTTGTTGTTGTTTTTTTGTTTGTTTTTTTGGTCTGGGTTTTGTTTTTTTTTTTGGTAATGTCCTCTTTCTTCTCATATCACTGTATTTTGCTGGTCAATTGCTCCCCCAAAAAAAGGTATTTTCACACCTCTAATGTGATACTTGATGTGCAATTTCTTTGATTCATATCCACATTTTTAGAGCATTTTTGAGAAGCAAGATAAGTTTTCCTGGAAGTACAATGGATACTGTTTTACCTTTTTTTCTTTTGGAAAGTGCAGCTGAACATGTCCAGTAAGGGCTCCTTCACCTAAGAAAGAACTGGTCTTCCCCTACAGTAGTTCAAGATGCTTTTTCTAACTGCACATGAAGAATACCTTGCAAATGTTGGGACTTCTTTCCAGCCTTTGGCTCCTCGTTGTTATGATGATATGTGGTGACTTCGTAATTTAAAAAAATTATTATAACTGCTAATCAGAGACCAAAACCATAACGGAATAATTGAGCCACAATGTGTATTTTTATAAATTTGTGAGCACACCTAAATTTTGACATGTGCTTTGCTTGGTACATACGAAACCTCAGAACTGCTTGCAGATTCTTCATCTCAAAATTACTGTACAGGATAACAAATTTTAGTCAAAATTCAGTACTTTGTAGAAATTATTTTTCTTCCTTTGTTTAAAAAATTCTTTTCAATCTTTTCAAAGCTGTTTTTCCTAATTATAATGGGGTTTTTTTATAAATTATTTTTTTAAAAGTGTGAATGTGGGTGACCCAATTCCTGTTGCAAAAAATTTCACAGGCATTTAAATTTTGGGTTTGCATAAGAATTTATATAGCAAAGAGTGAAATATTAATTTTACTATTTTTCAATTGCCAGTGCTGTGCAACTTAAAAGCACTTTCATCTTCCATACAAATGCAAAATAAAATGCAAGTACTCCTTCCTATGGGTAGAAAGCTAGAACACTACCACCTTTACCAATGTATTTAAGCATCTTTGTAAAAAAGACCAAAAGATTGTAAGGTATTGAGTGTTTGCATTTGGAAAACATGACTCATTACACGCTAGCTGAGTCTGGCTCTCACTATTACACCAGTTGTCCTGCTTACTGAGAAAAGATACAGAATACCATGGGAGTGCATGTGGGGGTGAGTGTGTGTGTGCACGTGTGTGAGTGTACAGGCAGGACTGTTCAGGTGCAAAGCACAGAAAGCAGAGGGAGCTCCGCCTGCAGCTGCTGGATGTAGTGATGGATGCAGAGATGGATGTAGTGAAGGATGGTGATGGCTCAGGTGAGAGCAGAAGGATGTCTCCAAGCTGTCTGCAATGCCTAAGTGTGTTTTTTGTCCTCCCACATACAAGCGAGTTTTAGCTACAGGTTGCACTTAGGCTGGGCAAGGTTTCCTTCAAATATACGTGACTGGTAGGGGGGGATTTGGATGGTAAGAACTAAGAAACCCTCTTCTGAAGGAGAATTAATGTCCACAGGCAGATCAGCTAGGTAACTCTCTGAGAAGACTGATATTCTGACGCCAGGGCAGTGCCAGCCTTGGGGATGTCTGATGTCTGTTGTTCTACTTAAGAACAGCAGCCACCCACAGGGTTTCTTGCGTGGCTAAATCCATTGCATTGTGCAGTGCTGTGTGAATGGATGTGAGAGCACTCCTTCACTACTGAGCTCACACGCTGTTTAACTTTTCAGTGTACTACCTGGTCATCTCTGAGGACAGCAAACTTTTTTTGGTAATAATTATTTTGATAGTATTCCCTGCAGTGGTGCTTAAGGGGGCATTTTTGTGGATTTTCAGGTGCTATATGACTAAGACTCCTATACTGAAAGGGCTTTCATATCAAGATGCAGGGAGAAAAGCAAAGACCGATAGCTACTCAAACCAATTCAGGCATGGGATGTGGACAGGAAACGTTGATTCAAAAATAAGAAGTAAATTGTAGGCAGAATGCCTTAGGGTCTTCAGGAAAGATGTATTTTATGAAGTAAATGCCCAAAGAATGGCCACAGCAATTCTTTTAAAGAGTAGGATTTGGCCAACCAATCTAATGAGAAGGAAAGAATTCCTGCAAGAATGTTTCAAGGTCTCTCCTTGTTGGAGTTCAGTTATCTTACAGATAGAAGTATCTGCATAGATCTTCATGGATAGGTTTTCAAAAATAAGTAAATGAATCAGTAACAAAGTGAGGAACATAACCCACCTCCCAAAGTTTCGCACAAAGTGCCTGATTCCCCCAGTGAAAGAACCCACCTACAAGAATAAGTCGTGAGTTTTAGGGGCCTGAGGAAAATTAGTGCGGCAATTTCCATCGTTATTTGTGCCAAAGTGAACTGCAGAGGTTATCTCTATGCATGTCTGCATTTTTAAAACTGAAGCTGTGTCACTGATTTAAGGAGACAACATTGAAAACCATCTGAGAATGAATATTTTTCACCTTTTTCACATATTAGTTATGCTTATGTAAGATTAATGGATAGTGTCTTGGAATTAATGTGAAGCATCTCTGGAAATTACTTTTACTGCTACATGCTATTTTGACTCCACTTTTTATACTCCAAGCCCAAGAGGACCCCCTGCAGTTTGGTGATGCTTTCATTCAAGATGCAGTGGATGAAGAAGTAACAACTGTATGCAGCAGATGCATTTTCTCCAGCCCAGGTGAATGCCTGCATGGGCTGTAGCCTGTTCTCTGGATATAAGCTCTCTGGACTGTTATCTGTGACTTCTGTTTCTGGGGTCAGGCTTCCAAAACACTTCAGGGTTGCCAAACAGCGTGCAATGAACCCTTGTGTGTCTTTTAGCCTCACACTTCACTTTATGACTCCTTTTCTTTTCAGCAAAAACAGAGCCTGCATGTAAGTCACTCGCTGAAAGCCCTGAGAAAACTCAAGATGTTTATTACCAGAGTCACTTACTGGCTTTTCATCAGGCTTCGGTGAAAAGCACAACAATTTCAGTGTATATTGCCTGTTTCTCAAGACATATTAATCTGAATCAGCTTTAGAGGAAGCCACAGCAAGACAAGACAGAGAGCATGTTGTGATTGCTGCTTCTTCTGTTCTCTCCCAACACAGATAAATTATACGCACTTTGGGTGGTATCTGCTTCTGAGATAGATTTGAAAATGCATTCTTAGGGATATCTTTTAACTTCCACCATACAGACTGGTAGGAGAGGAAGGTTTTCAGTTTTTCAGGTTTTTCAGATATCATGGGCAGGTACATCCTCCGAACACAAAGGAGTTGCCAGTGCTCAGGGTGCCTACAGGGGCTCGGGCTTTGACTGGGGCTGTGCCATGCTTTACCACAGGACTTTGGGCAGAGGTGGCATGCATCTGTGTTACTCCCACTCTGAAGGGACTTTGAAAGCATGGTCCTTCTCTGTGTTTCAGATAGCTGTTGGAGAAGGCTCTCTGATTCCTTAAGGCTAATGATGAAAAAACAGAGAGGTGCCGAGGGGAGGAAGATCAGATTCTTGCTTCTACCTATTCCCAGCACTCCTGTTGAGATGGGAGCGTGGTAATATTGCTGTCTGACAGACAGATAGTCCACGGGGTGAGTGGGGGCACTTTCCTATCCTCTTTGCAATCTTGTGCTCTCAGGGCACTGGGTGCACAGAACTTCAGCGCTGGCTCCTCCTCCCACTCCCTGAATGGTTGTACTCACAGCTGATTGTCCTGGAAATCAGTGTGGCCAGGCGTTTATTTGTGCTTTGGTGAGGTGTAGGTATGCTGGGAATGCACGTCTCTTTACGAGAAAGGCGTATCTGAATATTATCAGATACATCGCTTTTGAAGGCTGCAAAGGCTGATCCCTGGGCTTACCGAGCAACTACAGAAGGAAAGGACTCGTTTTCCTCCTTGTTCCCGTGGCAACGCTCTTTTTCGTATTCAGCACCAGACTCAGAGCTTAAAGAACGTGATTAGAGGAGGGAGGTGGTGGTGGGGATGGGTAGATGCGCTAAGGGATAGCGCATCGTGTGATTGATTCTGAGCGTCGTTTGCTGGACATGTCACCCTTCTGAATCCCCGCGGTAACACCTCCATTCCCAGCCAAAGGAGCTTGTAAAACGAGAAGGGGGTCTTCTTCCCCACCTCTCCCACCTCCCCTGCTCCCTCCCATGCCTCCTCCTCCTCCGCAGCCCTTTGCTCTCGGAGTGGTCGAGTGCCCTCCCATGCACAAACCCTGGAAGTGAAGTGAAGGTGGTTCCCAGTGACGGCATTGGCACTGTCTCATCCGGGGAATCCCTATGCCGAAAGAAATCCTCCTGAGCGCCGGAGGAGCAGAAAATCTAGATCCATTAAAAAAAAAATAAAAATAGAAATAGTAAAAAAAAAAAAAAAAATTAAAGGAGGAAACGGAACTGCCACTGTCCACAAGGCAAATTCTTAATCGTTATTTTACAGATACCACTGCCTTCTGCAGATTTCTCGGGGGGGCGTGTTGGGGAAATAAATAAACACAACTCATGCACATAAAAACTTGCTGAACAGCAGTAAGCTGCTCTTTAGCTGACGGCTTTGTTTTTTTTCATGAGTTGCTTCAGAAATGTGGAACAAATGAAGAGAAAACTGCAGGCATTCTTTAAGTCCTCCACACCCCAGGTAAGCTGCCAAGGGCCAAATGCCCATCACACAAGTCATTTTAATGCAAAGGATTTGCTACAAGACTATATTCTCTTTCTGACGAAAAGAATTGTCAGAAATACTTTCATGTGTCTTTGTTTTTGTCTTCCACAAATATATATTTGCTTTTGTACTACAAAAGTATCTACAAGCTGGGGTCCCAAGTTGCTATGTGAGAAAAGTAAAATGCATAAAGAATATTTGTTCCCTGCAAGATCTTAGTTGGACATATGAGACACTAATTTTGTATTTATTGTTTTTCCATTAAGAAAAAGAATCCTAAAGGCAACAAATATTTCCAGAATGGCCTTTCATTATCCTGGATCCAGTACAAGGATGTGGCAAAATCCCATGATATTGCTGAACACCAATTTGTTTTGCTGAAACTCCACCTCACTCACTCCATACAGAATGAGAAACAGGTTAGGTGTTGACTTGTATATAGGCTCTTTCCTCTCTTTCAAGATAATTAGAGATTATTTTTTCAAACATGCAAAAAGTTTCAATTCGTCTTCTTCCCAGCTTAAGTATCAGAAACAGAAGAGCCAAGCTGAAAATGTGTACTAATATTTACCATAAGAAAACTTGAAGGCTGGATTACATTTAATTCAGAATTTTAAGGTGAACTGAAAGTTACTCTAGTCCAGATTAGAGCAACTTTCAGTTCACCTTAAAATTCTGTTTTTAAATCAATGCCTTAATTTGATCTAAATTTTATTTTTAATTTAAATGATAGGAGAAACTTCTTGTGTCCATTAAAGTCTTTTGCTCTAGCTATTGCTTCAACTTTTGAACTTTTTCTACAAACACCTCAAGTTATTGTTCCTATTTCATAACAACAAAATGTAGCACCTGCAGAGATAAATACAAATTTCTTATTATCCAAAGCAGATCTTAACAGATTTTTTTTTCATACCCAAAATACAATCCAGAAATAGATTTCTTTCTATTAGATTAGTCTGGAATTCTTATAGTATCTTCTTTTCTATTTTATCTCCTCACAACCAGTATACTGATTTGCCAAGGAATCTTATTTATTTAGTATTACTTTTAGGGAATTAATGTGAAAATACAGATAATCAAATTCTTTGGTTTTCTTCTTTTATAAAGGTCAAACAGTGCTATCTTATCCTTGGTATAAAAAAGATACTGGATGATTAATTAGTTAAATTAAATTAAAAAAAAAAAACTCAACAAACATTTCTCTTGCTACATCCAAAAATATGTCTTCAATAAACTAGCCTTTTATTTTTCTTTCTCTTTCTGTTTATTTAAATTGGTCATTACACTGCTGATGTGTCATTGGACTAGTGTGATTATCTCAACATGCATGAAGATCAAAACTGACTACGCATTGCTCATCTTCTGCGTAATTTGTGTTTTCCAATTGCGTCACTTTTTTTGTGGTTTAGTTTTTCAGTTTTGTTATTGGCATGTTTCTTTTTTCATTAAGAAAATTTTACAGCTGGACACATAGTGGAGGTATGTGCTAGAGGTGAGCATTCAGGCTCAGAACTGAAATTCCCTATAGCTGTGATCATAAGTCATGTTCTTTCTTTGAAGAAGACAGAAAGTCCTCTTTACTTTTTCTCTAGAAGTAATAATTTTCCTAGAGAACTTCAGACTATTGAGTAGGTTGCTTAAACTGTGGTATTTTACCATGGGTCCTCCAGGAATAGCAATCCTACGTGTATGAGCCACACAAAGCAAATACTGGCAATATAATGCCAGCTGGAAAACTGCAGTGCGATTAGCAATGTTTGGTGCAGAGTTACTGCATAAATTGAAGCTAGTCTCATGCCCAGACTTTTACTAAGTGAACAAACTGTTTATTTCAGTATCCAGGATCATATATGCCACACAATCTGCATATCCCCTTTGGGGCTGGGACTGAGAGATGGCCATGTGTTTTTTGTGAAACATTTTCCTTTTCGTAAGAGACCATGTCTCTCCTTTGTGACACTGCTCTGTCCATTCAGACTGGACTTCAGTGACAGAACAGTCTGGTTGAAGGCTTGTCAGGAGGGCTTGCATCAGACCCTGTCTTTTTCAGCCAGAAAGGAGGAAACTAGCTTGAGTGGTCAGCTGCTGCAGGACTAGCATTTGTGCAGTCATGGAGAGGACAAAGAAGTCATCACATGGCTTTGCACTGAGATGCTGCCTCCTACTTCAGGGATTTGTTATAGAAATTCATCATACAAAGTGGAAAAAAGCTGGTAAGATTGCCTTTTCTCACAGAAGACCATTTCTGGAACAGCTGGACTGTTTAATGTCAGCTTTCTACTGTGCATGGGAAAGAATGCAGTATTCCCCTACCACTGAAAAAAACAGGTTCAGTGATTGTATTACCCAAACCTAGAGGCAGTCCAGAGTGTTTAGGTGTTTAGCTACTGTCATGTTCATCTTCCAGGAAGTAATAAAGAGATTCTATTTTCCTTTGGACTACTTCTGTGAAATTACAATGTTGTTTTCATCCTTAATGCTCAAATATTCTGTGTGCAGAATGCCATTTTGCATTTCCCCATTGACGGTGAATTCACAGCCTTTTGCAACCAAGCTTGTCCTTGCTTTTCCATTCTCTGGAGAGTTCAGTTTTCTGTTTAGCTATGTGAGGGCTCCATCTAACCTTGCCCCTGGATATCAGTGTCAGAATCTGAGGTTGCAGTTGATAGTCTTAAGTAAAAGTGAGCAAAACTGCTGTACCAGTTAGCTGTCAAGTTTATAAATCATGTAAAGACCTTCTGAGAGTTTGGAGCGAAGAAACCCCTGAGACAAACATGGATGAAATGGCAAGCAAATATACAAGAGATAAAAGCAAACAAGACAGTCTTGAGAGTACTAGAAGTGTTCTAGCAGGATTATATTGGAATGAGCAGAAAAAATATTCATTGAGATACAAACAGAAGTTACTGCAGGGGGAGGTGTTTCCTTTATTTCTTTGTGTCTCCTTCTAGGCTTTGTGCCTGTTCATTAACCTGTCATTCTTAGTACAGTACATTCATTCTTTACTACCACCATAACATTTTCTTAAAACTCATCAAGACGTGGGTTTGACTGGCTAACCACAGGTGATTCACTCCTGAGAATGGTAGCTCACAGCTTCAGCAGCTGCAACTGCACTTACAGCACTCTACATGAGGCCACAAGTACTCAAGATGCATCAGGTGCTCTTCAGCTGTACTGCCTGGTCAGGGGTGGGACCTGGAAACACTGGTTGTGCATTTGGAAAAGCTATTTTACAGTCATGGGTCTGAACAAGAACCTCCTGGGATGCAGGCAGAAGAGTGCCTGCAGCTCCAAAATCTCCTCCAAGGGGAACCATAACTACAAAAATTTGTGTTACCTCTTCAGTCCATCCCAACAACAGCATTCTTGATGGAATGTGAATAAGCAATTTCTGATGATTTATGTGGCTGCACATTAGAATATATTTCAGTCTACAGCATTTGAATTTGGATTCCCCATCTGGTTGCTTTAGATATTGTGGCACGTAGGATATGCAAGGTTTTCCTTGAATGCTGAACTCATTCTCTGTGCCATTCACAAAAACTGAAAATAGTTTTCAATACAGACAGGTCTTACATCACAGAAATAGTCATAACTTTGAAAGTAGACTTCGCATTGCAAAAGAGTAGCATTTCTATATTCAGCTGCAGTAGAGTAATTTTTACTTTGCTTTTGAGTGTGGCATGCTTACCTCCTATGTGCTTCATCATCCAAACGCTGTAACTAGTGTCAATGTGATTTTCCTCTGTTGTGAGCTTGCCAAAGTGGGATGTTAGTAGCAGTACAAGGTCTGGATTTGAGTGGTTACAGAACATCAGGTTGCACAGGAACCTTATAGGCACAATTTAAATATTGCTCAGTAATTTATCTGGTCCTGAAAGGAAATTGTTTTTATCTCTGTGTCTGTGAAGCAAAAGGCAAGTTGAGTGTGAGGTGTTAAGCACTTGTTTAGCTTTAACACCAAAATAACAGGTCTTAGTGCCTAAAGCAGCTCTAAGACAGATTCATCTCTCTGAAAGATTTCTTTTAAGATTCAGAGGCACAGATTTGGAAACCTCTATGTCTATTCTTTTACAGTCCAGTTTACTGTGAGAGTTTTACATGGTCAGTAACTTTTCTGTTGCTTGCTGACCAGGTACTGTAATTTTCTGTGCACAGGTTCAAAGATCAGAATAATTTAGCAGAGAATAGCTGAAATACAAATACATGCAGAACAAACTCTCTTATTAAAAAAACACCTTTGATATCACCAACCTACCCACTGGTAACCTTAAGGTACAGTGGCCAGTGAACTTGTTTCATTACAGGTGTACAAGTAGACATAATCTAGCAGAAACACCTAACCATCTCATCTTATAAAAAATTCTTCCTCTGCGCTCAAACCTCACAGAAGCACACTACCTACCTGGTACATCCAGCACTTGTTGGAGGGAAACATAAATTCAAACAGCCTTTCAAACTGTGAGTGCTTGGAATAGCAGAGAAAATACTGTTCTTTGTAGCCTGCCTCCTGTAGCAACAAGGTTTGGAGCACAATTGTTGCAGAGGTGATGCAGGGAAAGGTTTCCTTCTGGTCAGTGACTGTAGCCTGAGCTGCACGTTTCTGAAAACTCTGCCACACTGGGAGATTAGAACCACTTCTGAAAAATATCTATTCTTGCCATCTGGAAGCCATTTTGCAGAAGTGACCACAAATTGTAAGCTACTTTTGAAAGACAGTTCAAGGAAGCTTCTTTCAGGGTATGAGTCAGTTTCATAGATGAAGGCAGGGGCAGGACCTTAAAGGTAGCGAATACCTTTCTTCTAACAGGTTAAAGGGATTAAAGTTCATTAGACTTTAGCCTAAGAGTGCTGAGATTGCTCTACAAAGCCTTTAGTGCCACACTCAGAGGTGTAAAAAGCCCAAGGATTGGGTAATTTTGTTCCCACATCTGGCACAGCCAGCTGGGATAATAAAGACAGGATTTTGACCTACTGCTCCCTAAATCACTTGTTTCATCAGCTCAGAGGGCAGTTTCCACGTACCCCCAGGCTGGAGAGGGTCAGGCAGGAAGGTGGAGTGACTCATCTCCTGACATACTCACTCCTTGCAGAATCAAAGCATCATCTGGCAGCAAGCAACCAAGGTGAGCACATGCTGTATTATGTGGCAGAAGGAAGGGCAAGTGGTGAAGGACATTTCTCATAGCTTCCCACAAATCATTTTACAGTCACCCAGCTTGCATCAGAAAAAAAATGGACTAACCTATTTTGCTTTCTGCAGAGCAGCTCCTCAGAGTTAAGGTCCGATGGCCAGAAGTGTGTGAAACATCAGTCCTCACCTGGGCAAAAAGAACCTGGATCTGCTGACACCAGGGTTTTTTTTTTACCTTCTCTTTTTTACCTTGAGGCTATTCCTTCCTTAACCTTTATGTCAATATCTCTTTTGACCAGTAAATGTCTTCCTATAACATTAATGTTTCTCATCTCCAGTGGTGACTCACACTGAGTGCAAGGCCTGCCCGTATGCCAGGATCCTCTTCCCCACGAAGTTTCCCGACAGTGTTGTTCTGTTGCAGAACTGTACTGCAAGCCCACAACATGCCAGAGGGATGTCTTTTCATCACAGGGCTTAACAAATTGCTTTGTAGTGTAATAGCGTCACTTTTGGATAACAAATCAGGGCTGACTCACAAATTCATCACAGGAATGTGCTTCTGGAGCTGTTCTACTGCCTACAGAAGAAGGAGGAAGGTGAATGTCATCAAAAATATCATAGGTTGCTGGAGACACATAACACTTTTCATAAGAAATCTTTCAGACACATATGGTAGAAGTGAGAAGATAGCGGAGGTAGATATTTCAAGGGAAATAAGCTCCTAAGATGAAAAAAATAAGTTTTGGCATTAGAACCAGTAAGATAGCTATGGTATAGATTTGGTCATATCACAAAAATTTGTTAATCCTGTACCTTAAGGGAATGAGGCATGTCTTTAATTTCAGCCAAAGCAAGGTCGTACGTGAATCATGATCTATGGATGTAAAGAGTTGGATCAATAGCTAGATAAATAGATGATATATTTATACACTTGGATTTTATTTAGTGCAGTAAACTTGCCAAGAAAAACCAATCAATGAAATAGCACCCATGTATCAGCTGCATATTAGGGACGGGGTCTCTGTCTAAAGAAAATTGTTATGGTTCTACTGGCAACTGTCATCCCGGTGGTATTACTATCTCCATGGTTTCAGATTTCCACCAGAAAAGAGCACTGGATCCTCTAGCCCGATGCATAGCAAATACCATCACATTCCTCTTCACAATCTGAACTCCTATTCTGACTGAGCTGAAGGGGGTCTTATTTGGTAATGATTTAAAGCACAGAGAATCCACAACATCCTTTGACTTGTTTGTTTTAAGCATTAAAATTGAAATGATGATGATTTAGAAAATAAAACTTCTTTTCATTCTGAATCTGCCTTCAGCATCCAGGCACTGCCTGAGTTCAGACCTTGCTATGTGGCTTGTGTACCTTTTCCTTACTGGCTAAAGTTTTTCATGCTTTGTCTGCTCTCATCACCTTTTCTCTTTCAGTCAGCTGACAGTTGTTTAGGGCCAGACACCATACCACTTCAGGTTTTCCTTCGTAGGACTGTTCTTGACACAGAATTGTTTATTGATCTAACTTTTAGCCCTATATACAGCTGGATCACTCAACTGAAAGAGTGATGTGCAGGAAAGATCAGGGACAGAAAAAAGAAAGGGAAAGTATTCCTATGTTGTCAAGGGGTTAGGTAGTCCTACATCCTTGCCTGCTAAAGTCAGTTATCAATGTTCTTCCTTCTGAGGAAATACTTAATTAATTCATCTCTTACCTTTCTCTTTGCTAAGTTAAAGAAGTCCAATTTCAGTCCTTCCTGAGGGGCAGATTTTCTGTATCTCAGACATTATTTTAGATTCTTTCCCTTGTATTTCCCTTGTATTGCCCTTTTGAAAATGCCGCTGGAAACAGGCACTGCCTTGCAAAAGCAGCAGGAAGAAGTTATCCTCACTGCCTTGGACTTTGCCATATTTCACACAGACATGCTGTACACAGACTTGCTGCAGCCCAGTATACAAAACACTAAGCTCATCTCAAAAAAACTGCCTACAGGCTAAGTTTTCATCATACCAACAGTGATTTGCTTTTCCATTTTGGGAATAGTTTCTTTTACCTCTTCCCACTTCCAGTTTTCCTGAAGCCTCAGTTGGTCACTAGGCCTGAAGTAGAAGGTTTAGTGTTTTATTTCCATGTTTTTTCCCTATTTTGGCTCTGAACCATGGATAAGCTCATGAACTTTGGAATTAAAATGTCTAGCAGCAGCCAAGCATGTCATAACAGTCAGGTCAGAGCCACTCACAGCTCTCTGCCCAGGCTTGCAGAAATGAGGGAGACTGGGACTTCTTTGTCATGCTTTGAGCCTTCTAGCAAGGTGTGTCTCTCCCCTTTGCCTGAACTTGAAAAGTGAAGGTTGCACTGCAGTGCATTCAGTACACACACAGCTTGCTGTTTTCTTTTAAAGGGAATGTCAGAGCAGGAGTGGAGAAATGTGCCAGTAAAACATGGAAAAGTAAATACTTTTCAAATGCTGTTTGCCACTCACCAGGACTTAATTTAGTTCTGTATATCAGCTCTCTGAGTGTGTCTGTTTCTTAGAAAATCAAGAGGCCGGCAAGGATAGCAAAAATACCAAAGAAGCTGTTAAAATGTCAGCCTTTGCCAGTTGTTACCACATAGCCACCACTGACAAAGAGGAAGGTAATTGCAGTACTTGCATAGTGCCAACAGTGTAATGAGTGATTTGTGGATATTTTCGCATGCTGTGAGACTCACCCTGTTCCCCTCTAGGTTTGGCTTCTAGAACTGGGACTCTGCAGACCCACACTGCTGTGTTTATGAGACCAGATTCAGCTGCAACTTTGGGGATCCAGTGTCTCCTTCAAGAAACATTTGAGAAAACCACTTCAAACAGAAAGACGTTGCATAGTCTACACAGTGGTTTTCAAATGTTTATTAATTCCAGCATACGTTAATTTCAGCGTACTACATGGCTGCAGTACCTTCTCTGAATATTGGGTATGAAAAGACATGGGGGGTCGCTCTCACATCAAGACAAGATACTCGTTACCCTTCATGGGGTCTGTGTCAACTACCACCACAATTTAAGGAGTTTTTTTGTTAGCCAGGATGCAGAGAGGACAGGTAAGAAAAATGGTGGCAAGTCATGACGTCTCTGAATAATCCCTGGAAAAACAGGCGACATAAAAGGACAGAGAAAGGAAGGAAGGCTAGTAGAGGAAGGTGATCAAGAGCCTTGTGCAAGAAAGCCCATTCAGCCATCCCATATGTTTCTGAGGAAGTAATGACCTTTTGAGACTGTATCTACTTGTCCAGGATTACATCAGAGACTATACATTTCCTGCATGCCTAGCTTGTTACTCAGCTTCTGCCTTGGAAAATTAGTTTATATTCATTTTGATTTTGGTTCACAACAGAGTGAACTCCACTGCTGTTACACCATTACACCTGTAATTTTTGGCAATACTCCTGTTAGGGGGACAGTGGTGGGGGCAATGATGCAATATATTTAATGATGCTGTCGAAACACACTTCATGAGTTTTTATGAAGTGTGTTTAGGTGGAGGATGTGTCTCATCACTTACTGGTTGCAAAGTAGTTGCATTCTTATCAGTACCGCCTTTGCTTTGGAAAAACTGGAAGTAAAAATTGTGGCCTACTGCTAAGGAAGGGTTGTCTGTGTTCTGTGCTCCTGAATTCAAGATAGTCCCTGTAACAAATGTGTGATGGTGTGCAAGTCACAAAGCAGATATCACCCACCTCCACAGAGCACAGCTGCGGAATATAACCAGCTAAGGTCCTTACATCCAACAGAATCCAACAGAAGTGCTGCTGCACTGCCTCCCAATGGAAGTTAATTTTAGGCTACTTTTTATCACTTACAATTGTGACTTGGTGGTCCCATTGTCCCAAGGAGCTGTGCAAGCACATATTGAGAGATACCAAAGATATGCACGTCGAGGAAGAGACAGGAACCTGCTGAAACTGAGGTAAATTTCAGAGTTGTATCCACAGCAGCTGAACAGACTCACACATCTCTGCATGTACTCCCTTGCTGGGAATAGATGCTTTATCTGAGGCAAGTGCAGAGAGCTGCCTTGTCTACCTATAGCAACTTTGTTCATTCAGCTGCTCCTTTTAGGTAATGATGATGAAGCCAAAACAACCTGATGGACGGAGCTGTGTTTCCAGAAGCTATCTGCAACATCACCTTTCCCCTCCTTGAACTCCTCTATCAGTCATCAGCTGGAACTGAATCTCACAGTTGAATGAAAGCGCTCTACAAAAATTGAGTCATAAAACATTTCCAACCTCTCTTGGATTATTGCTTGAGTAGCTACATGTGGTAAAATTACAGAATCATATATGCTGTAGGAGCCACATGCCACAGGCCGTCCTTCATTGGCAGTCCATCCTCTCTTTGAGAGAATGCACATTAATCTTATTAGTACCTAGTACCAACCCAAACAGAAATACTAAGTTTAGGCTGTGTGATGTTGTTTTTGCAAATCAGTTCCTACCTGTGAAGAATCAAAGGTCTAACAGTTAAGCTCCCTTTGTTTTGTTCCTCATTGTATTTAAGAAACACATGCATGTTGTCATAACACAGTTGGTGGCCCATCAGTCTTGAGAGTGGTTAATGACCCTTGGAGAATAACGTTTTTATGTGGAAAATGCTGTGGAAAGCCACTCTGGGGCTAGATTCAGCACTCCAAGTGCCTCTAGAGAGGCTGAAGAAAAAATGTACGGGCTAAGAGATGAGAGGTGCTGGAGAGCCTGGGAGCTATTCCAGCCCCTTTCCCCACTGGTTATCACGTTAGTGAGACAATACTTTTGAACCTTCCCACTGAAGACACAGATTGCTGTCTTTACGAATTTGGTGGACGATATCCAACTCAGCTTCTGCCCCAGAGGACCCGTTCTGCCTCTCTGCCTGCAGCCTTAACCCTGCTAGAGAACTGCAGAGGCGATTTGGAGCTAAGGAGCCATCTGCTCTGTGGTAAAATGTCTCTCAAAATATTCACTTAACCATATGAGAAAGCAAAGTACATAGACTGCTGCTGAAGCAGTAGAAAATTCTGGATGGTAAAATCAGAGTGAGGGAAAACATGTGTGCGAACAAGGAGCATGGGATGTGTTGGTGTAACTGAGCATCTGTCTCAGAGCCAAGGTTAAACTTGCCGAGTCCACAGGCTGAAAGATGCACCTGAAGGGTCTTTGACAGATCCCAACCCAAGGCTTTTTTAGTTTTTTCAGCTCCAGAGAAATGAATACGCAGGAAAATGGATACTTTTTGAAGAGCTCTCTTCCGCATTACCCGCACACAACAATGCGCTTTCCTGGATTACACTGGTAAACCTCCATAAAAACAGAGATCATGAAGAACCAGCTGCAGTTAACATTGAAAGAATTGTTTTCACCTGGAAATAAGTTAGAATAAAGTTCCTTGACCTGTACCCCATTGATTTTAAGCTGAGAGGTCCAGATTTCTTGGTAGTTTGCCTCATTTGAACACACTGTGGGGTTTTACTCAGCAAAATGGCCAGTCAAATATCCCAGAAGAAAGACAAATAAGCTGTACTTACAAAATGGAGATTTGTATCCTGTAACACAGTGCAAGGAGCTAATGGATCATGGCAAAGTTCTTATTGAGATGGGACCTCCAAAGCACTGCTCTAAGACAATTAGGGTTAGACAGTCTTGGGGAATGAACTAGGAGCAGGGAGACTGTTGTGGCTTTATGCAGCTTCAGGAATCAAAAAAGATGTTAGAAATTTGGGAAGGGAGGCAGAAAAGAACTAAAGAAATCACCTGAAGTCAATAGGATTCCCTTTACTCTGAGTTCATTTGAGAAGCATGGTCCATTTCATATGTTCAAGGGAATCGATTTGATGTCATTCTCTAGAGCGTTACCTGCAGAAGGGGTCATAGACTTTTCTTTTGTGTAGCAAACCAAAGCTGAAGGAAGAAGGCAATGGCTAGGAGCCAGGGACAGAGTAATTCAGACTAGGAACAAAACCTGAAAGGTTTATAGAGAGGGAATCACAATTCACTGAGTAACATGGTGGATCTTCCTGTATTTGCAGACGCGAAAGAAAACATAAGAAATACTATCATTCAGTTCAAAGTTGCTGAAATTCAGTGGCTAACATGAGATCAAAGTAGATGTGCCTAGGTCTCTGTGATGTGCCTAGGTCCTTAGAAATAACTTGCGTTTGAATACTATGGCAAAAATTACGCACTGCCAACTGTTTTCTAACTAACCATTTATTCATTTGTGTAGAAAATTTTACAGTTCCAGCACAGGTATTGTAATGAGAGATGCAGTATCTGTTATGTTCTGCTCAGTTATTGTAGTAAAAGCCTGCCTTCTGGAAGAAATGAACAGTTAGGGAAGGTAAGTGGCAGAGCTGCAATGACATGAAGAAGAAAAGCATGAAGGATTCCCAGAACACCGGATGTATTTCTGACTTCAGCGCAGAAAAATCAATCTTATTTCTTATAAAATGAGCAAAGTAGTACTGCTAGGAAATCTAGGGTATGAGTCTGGAAGAAAAATGGTTTCACTTTTTATTCCCATTGCAGTACTTGACAGTGTTAAATTATAGCATTGAACATGCATACAAAAGTTCCAGCAATTATAATGTGAGGAAAAAAATTCACTATGCAGTGAGCTAGGTGGCAGGAGGCCAACAAGCCTCCTTTTTTGCATCTCACAGTAACATCATACATCTAAAGCAGAGTTCTGTCACTCCATCAGAGTGTACGTGAGTCTACAGACCGGTTCTGGGAAAAAGCAGCTTGTTGGTTTGTTCTGAGTGTCCTCGTACACTACCAGGAACAGACCTTGATGTCAAAATTTCCCATCTCTCTCAAATAAAAGCCTCATTTTGTTTTACTGAGAGTAAGAAAGGCCATTTGTTTGTCCTTCTTCAAGGTTTAGTCAGAGCTTGTCCGTTTGGAATGACCAGTGTAGACTGTGTGACCCCAAACCAGGCAGCATCACAGCTTATGGGAACAGGAGAAGGCAGAGAGGATCTTCTGTAAACATCTTCCCTGGGGAATGCGAGTCCTCTCTCCCCAGTCCAGCTCTTTGTTGGCAGTCCCCGGCTTACTCTTCCCAGCATGGCAGCAGAGAGGGTCAGGGAGTTGGAAATTGCTCTGGATTCTCTTCCACCATACTCTTTTGTTCTTTTCCTCCCCAGTTTCCTTTTCCAGTGTGCAGCATCTCCCATCATCAACAGAGCAGAGAGATGGGTCTGTGAGAAGCCTATCACCCACCCCCCCAAGTTCAGTACCTATCCTCCAGAGCGGCAGCTAGCAGCACAGGACTCATTTGCAGTTGGCAGATGAAAAGCAGGAGGTTAGGAGAAAGTTAAGGTCAGGAGCTCAGGCTGGAAGAAAAGCAAAAGTTTTGAAAGCTTATTTCTGTAGCAGGCTTTAGGGAATAACTCGCAAGCTGGAACTTGTGAGAGTTGCTACAGCATCCTTTCCCTCTTCATCCAGCTATGCTGTGGTCATAATTTTAGTTCCTAATAAACCATTTTCCCCATGTATTTATGGAGATTTCCCCATAGAGATTTCCTAATTACTTCTTGCAAGACATTTCAAAATTTTTGGAAAAGGGAAGCTAAGTCAGAGACAGCAGGAGTAGTAAGGCAAAGCATCAGGACACAGAGACTAGTGAAAGCATGATGTTACATGAACCACTTTCTATGTGATCTTCATCCCAGCTGCTTTCAGTAGCAGATCTTCCAGCTTTTACATTACAGTCAGCCAAAGCTGATGATTCAGGTCCAGAGAAGAGCAAGAAGGCTGGTCAAGGGACTCGAGCACAAGTCTTGTGAGGAGAGGCTGAGGGAGCTGGAGTTGTTTAGCCTGGAGAAGAGGAAGCTCAAGGGAGATCTCATCACTCTCTACAACTCCCTGACAGGAGGTTGCAGCCAGATGGGTGTCAGTCTCTCCACCCAGGCAACTATCAGTAAGACAAGAGGGCATCGTCTGAAGCTCTCCTGGAGGAGGCCTAGGCTGGATATTAGGAGGAAACTCTTTACAGAGAGGGTAACCAGGTGTTGGAATGGGCTACCCAGGGAGGTGGTGGATTCTCCGTCCCTGGAGATTTTTAAGACGACACTGGATGTGGCACTGAGTGCCATGATCTGGTAACCATGGCGGGCTTGGAGCAAGGGTTGGACATGATGATCTCAGAAGTCCTTTCCAACCCACCTGATTCATTATTCTATGATTCTGTGATCACTAGTGAGAAGAGACTGGTTGAGTTAAAAGGTCTTTGGCTGACATACTATATAAAAGAGATCCATTTCTGCATGAAAATATCAACACATCTGAGCTATGACATTTGCAAGTGTGACAGTTCTGCAGGTACACAACAACTCAAGGAGGAAGTCAACTTTTTTCCTATTTGCAGCTTGGACTAATGAGTGTGTGGTTTTCATATAGCTGGTGTGACACACAGAAGTTGCAAAATGACAAGGGATTGATGCTTCTGGGGAGCTTGAAGATGTGTCATGCCTTTAGTGTTTATCAGTGGGCAGGTGAGGAGAGCCCTGACCCAGATTTTATAACTCTATTTGGCTCCTGTTACAGCACCATCATCATAAAACAGCAGAGAAAAAGTTTGCTAGGCTTTCTTGTGCATCACTGTCATCTGGTCTCAACCGGGGCATCCACTGGTAAGTTACATTTCAGCCTGAGTCTGTTACACGTCACCTCTCCCCAGGCACCTAGGAACTTTTTACTCCTCTGTTTAAATGAACATTACTTTTGCTAACAGAGCCGCCACTGCTCCATGTTATTGACCAGGACAATGTGGTTATGAGTAAGCTCTCTGTGAGCGTCATGGTGCGCATGCACAAGGAACTTGCTGGAGGCAGCAGGCCGTGTTGGATAGGACTTTGAGCAAGCTGGTCTAGTGGAAGTTGTCCCTGCCCATGGCAAGGTGGTTGGAATTAGACAATCCTTAAGGTCCTTTCCAATCCAAGCCATTCCGTGATTCTACGATAGCTGGAGAACATGTATTCTCCCACCAAGCTGTCACACGTTGTCAATAGAAAGAGAGCGACTCCTTCATCCACCACAGTCTTTCTGCCCTGCTCCCCATCCCATGCTTCTGGGCAAGGACTGCTCAGTCCTCTTAGTCATCTCAATCAGTCAAGAACGAGGCACCGGCTCACACCAAGGCCAACCCTCAGCAGTGTCACAAGCCCTACTACCGTGGTGCACAGCATGCACCGTGCCCTCCGTTCACTTAAGAGTTGTCAGGAAAGAAACAGCTGAATTAGGGCTGCCTTGAAAGGGACACTCATGTCTGCGGTGTGCCCACATTAAAATGCAAAATTTCCTTGTGAGAAATGAAACTCTCATATCTTCCTGTTCCTCAGGATGTCCTCCACTCTGAAGCTTGAAGCTTTTTTTAAGTCTGATGTTCTGCTTGTTTTCCAGACAAAATTTTCCCCTCAGTCATGGAGAAAGAGAGCTCTCCAAGGCACATTACCAGGCTCCTCCTCAAACCAGGGTTTTAATGTGTGTATTGATGGTAAAAAACACTTTTTACATCCATGAAACATGGGATCAGGTACCACACAATGCTCAAGAGGAAGTTTGTTATTTAAATGCATTCATTTCACTTTATTAATTTAAATGCATTTAAATAACTCTTAGTGGAAATAATAAGAGCTGGTGAATCTAATAGCAACACTTTTTTTTTTTTTTTTTTTTTTTTTGCATGTTTCTGCAGATATAGGCATCTCAATCTGAAAAGAATGACTTATGGTATTTCCTTGTTGTGTTCCAGTGGATTGCCTATGTGCTTTGATAAGGAGGAATTGCGTTATCATTACAATATTCTCAATTAAGCTGATTGCAAAATTTCAAGACATTCCTGGGAAGCTTGGAGGCCTGAGCCCAGAAAGTTAAATAACCACCCATTTTTTCTGTTTGCATAAACTGGGCAAGGGATGCTTTTGCAACCGAGCAGTTGAAAAGGCATGCCACAGTTTTTTAGTGTATAATACAAGATAAATTAACAACTCAGACTAATAGAACATATTAGCCCTCCTAACTCAGGCACTTTTGAAGTCTAGGGGAACCACACTGTTGCTAGTCATGTAAATTCTTTTCTCAGCTGTTTACTGAAAAGAGAGGTTCTGGAATAAAATACATAGCCATGCTCCTTAAACAACACTCATTAAAACTGGATACATATCTCTTGGCTATAATTCAAAAGTAATAAATAATTTCAAGTTAACGTTGCCTTCAAATTTTGTCAATATATTCATGTCACCAGTACAGCAACATCCTAAGAGCTGCAGTACAATGCAATTATTTGCAACCCACGCAAAATTTTACAAGGATACTCCTGTCAAAATATGTTGCACACTTTGATGTTCTTAATTCTATTGAGAAGTACTTGACAAGGTTTCCATTTGACTGTGTTTATTTTGTGTACTTTTGAGTGGTGCCATGTTACTAAAGAGTCATTTCAAGCAGGTCAGATCTCATCAGGAGAGCATCTCCCTCAGTAATTTGTAACTGAATGTTAATGATTGTTCTCTGTTTATGACATTACTAAGGACTAAGGCTATGTTTTTAGGCTGGCACATAATCAACTTCTACTGTGCTTTTGATGGAAGAGAACTGACAGTGCCTTCTAGCTTGAAAATCCCCTAGATTTTCAATATTGTATTAGGAAAAGAAAATTAAATCTGCAGTTTTAAGCAAACCATTTATGACCAAAAGGAAAAAAAATTACAACTGTGCTGTGGATCTGTCCAGACAAGTTAAAGCAGAGGCGTATTGACTTTCCTAGTATTCTTTTTCCCCACATTCTTCTCCTGAACATGTTTGCTTTAACTTGACGGTATTGTCAGAGGGGGAGAAGCAGAAACAGTGCCAGAGAAGTGGGCTGGCATCGGTGCTTCCACACAGCTGGAATGATTTCCCTGTGAATCACCCATCTCACGAATGAAAGTGCCCATCCCTGGCTCAGGAGGTTGGGAGGCAAAAGGAAAGACAAAGTGTTCCTCTCTGCTGCCTCTCACAATGAAAATATTTTTTGTATGACCTTAACTGCTCAGTGACTGTAGGGAAGGGGATTCTCTTTCATCACAGTTTTATGTACTAATACATTCATATTGTTCATTTTTCATGCCACTGGCAGGGAGGCAAGCTACTCATTGAGGACTTTGGGGAAGACTCTCATGATGAAATCAGTGTGCTCCAGGCACAGTGTTTGTCTTCCAATTGCTCAGTAAGGAGATGCCTGAAAAGGGTTGTTTCCTGCTTACGCCTCTAATGGCCATGGTCCTGGGACAGCAGGAAAAGTGCAGGAGCAGAGCACAGCTTGACGGATCTTTGATCACACCCTATTCTCTCCATTCCCATGGGTTATCTGCAGTTCCCTGCTCCCTGGTGCCCTGAGATCAGCAGTGCTGAACTGAAGAGGCTGTGTTTTATCCATGTTTTGGCCTGCTGTAACAGAATAAATTTTGGAGAAGCAGAGAATTGGTGCTGCAGATGTCATTTCCACTCAAATCTGTCAACTTATCATTCTCTGTTGGAGTAAGGCAGGAATGCAAAGAAAGTGGTCTGGAAGCTGAAGCTATAGCTTTGGATACCTGCACAGTCCATCCTTCAGCTCAGACTCTCTGCTGGAACTGTCACTTCAGCATCAGCACATCAGAGAAGGGGTGAGGGATAAGGAAATTAATTCATTCACTCCCTACTATCAGCTGAGAGCCAGAATCCCCTGCACACAGTACGTGATTTTGGTACCGAACTGTTCTGCGCCAGTGTTGAGTACTGCCAGACTATCACAAGTGCACGCTTTGTGCACACAAGCCTGCAGGAAATGGAGCTGAAACTCCAGAAATGCCACACATATACTTTTAAGTTTTGCTTGAATTTAACATCAACATTTACTGAATCAGGGAAAAAAATATTTCACTATTCCAGACATGTTTTTGTTAGTATAGAAAACCCAGCACTGTAACAGAAACTGTTTTTCTTCTATCCCAAAAGCGGGAAAGCATTTTAAAAAAGCTTTGATAAAAGTAGAAGAAATTTGAATTAAATTAGCAAGGATGAGTTAATTTAAAAGTGCCAGTAAAACATCAAGAGGGAGTAAAATATCTATGCACAATATTGTGCAGTTTGCATTGCTAAGGTCCTATCACTAGAAGGCAGAAACACACACCAAAAAAAAAAAACAAAATAATTTTAACAGCAACAAGAAACTAAAAAATATTCCATGGTTCACGTGGAACTGTGTCCCAAGAAGCTCTGGCTAGAGGTTTGAAATGACCAAATGAATGAAAGAAAAAGGTCAGTATATAAATTAATATATAAATATAATAAGAAAAAAAGATCAGATGCTCTTGTGGATGTCCCACAGTGTCCAGGGTGGTAGTAATGTTTGCAAAATATTACAGAAGAAAACCTCTCTGTAATCTAAGCCAAGTATGAAACAAGATTTTTGCTATTTTCCCGAGAACAATTTCTAAAATGTTTTTTATGTGGGAATATAACTATTAAGAAGGAAGCAAAAAAGTTCAGAAATAAGCCAGTAGAAAGCTTCTGAACTTCTCGTATTTCCTGAAGTGTTCCCATGTGGATAGCTAGCTCAACTAAAATATTTGCTTCACTGTGTTCCGCTCAGGCGTTTCCCCTAAAAAAATTGTCGTTGAGAGATTGCCACTCCTTGTACAGTCCACTGGTTACTAACTGCTGCTGTTGTTTTGTGTGGGCACCAGTGATACAGCTAGGGGCAGTGTGAGGAGCATCAAGGATTACAGAGCCCTGGGAACAGCAGTAAGGGACTCTGGAGCACAAGCATTTTTTTTCATTGATCCTCCCAGTCAAAGGGAAGGTGTTTGAAAGGACCAGTTGAATCTGGCAAACCAACAAATCCTGCAAAAATGCCAGGATTTTGGCAACTTGGATCATAGGCACTCACTTTGAGGAAGTGGGTCTGCTGGGGGCTGATGGGTCCACCTGTCAGAGAAGGGGAAGAACATCTTCAGTCAAAGGCTTGCCAAGCTGGTGAAGAGGGCTTTAAACTCCAGGTGCTGAAGGAAGGGAACCTCAGGCCATCCCACTCCTACCAGTTTGATGTCAGTACCAGTGAGAGAGGCCCAGAGCTTGGAGAGGAATCATAGGTCAGCAGGGGAACACCTGAAGAGTGGCACAAAGGAATCAGTGACCCTCCAGCCAGTAAGTCAGCTTTATCAAGGGCTGACCTTAAATACCTCTGTGCAAACACACACAGCATGGGGAAGAAACAAGAGGAATTAGACATGGGCTATGACCTTATGGGCATCACAGAGATGTGGCTGGATGGCTCCTACAACTGGAGTGCTGGAATGGGAGGATACAGGCTCTTTATGAAGGACAGGCAGAGGAGTGGAGGAAGAAGCATTGCCCTCTGTGTCAAGGACCCACTGGAGTGGATGGATCTCTACCCTGGGATAGATGAAGAGCCAACTGAGAGGTTATGCATCTGGTGTAAATGGAGGGCAGGGATAAATAATACTATGACAGGTGCATGACCTAGAAGATGAGCCTTCCAAGCAGATGAGTCTGTCTATAGACAGGAGCAGCCTTACTTTCACAAGCCTTGGTCCTCATGGGGAATTCAAGCACCTTAGCAGCTGTTGGAGGAACAGCACAGCAGGTTCCTGAATATGTTGATCATAACTTTCTTCTCCAAGTGATAGAGGAGCCAACAAGGAGAGGCACTAATCTGGATCTTGTTCTCACCCACAAGGGTCTGGCAGGAAATGTGAACACCAAGGGAGGCTTTGTCTGGATCCTTGTGGGGATGAGAAGGGTGCACAGCAACCTCACTATCCTAGACCTCAGGAGAGAAGACTTTGGCCTCTGCATGGATCTGCTTGGTAGAGCATCATGTGAAAAAGCCCTGGAGAGAAGAGGGGTCCAAGAAAGCTGATTGATATTCAAGGATCACCTGCTCCAAGTTCATGATGCAAGATTTGTGTATCCTTCTGAGTAAGAAATCAAGCAAAGGGGATGAGGGACTTTAAAAAATGAGCAAGAAGCTTCTAGGAAAACTGGAACAGATTAAGGAAATTTATGGAACGTGGAAAAAATGACAGGACACTTGGGAGGAATATGGAAATGATGACAGAGCATGCAGGGATGCAACAAAGACGGCTAAAATTCATTTGTCTTCAAGTACATCAGGAGTAAGAGGAAGACTAGGCAAAAGGTAGGCCTATGGCTGAAAGAAGTGAGTGCCTGGTGACAAGGGAAATAGTGAAGACAGTGTTACTCAGTGCCTTCTTTTCTTCTGTCTTTACTGATAAGACCACTCCTTAGGAATGCCAGTCCTTGGGGGCAAGAGAGAAAGTCTGGAGAAAGAACAACTTTCTCTTGGTAGAGGAGGGTTGATTTAGAGATCATTTAGGCCAACTTGACACCCACAAATCCATGGGCCCTGATAGAGTGCCCCCATGAGTGCTGAGGGAGCTGGCAGGTGTTACTGCTAAGCCAATCTCTGTAATCTTTGAAAGATCCTGGAGAACACAAGGGATGCTGGAGGTTTAGAGGAAAGAAAATATCACTCTAGTATTCAAAAAAAGACAAAAAGGAGGACCCAGTAAACTTCAAATCAGTCAGCTTCACCTCCGCCCCTGGAAAACTGATGGAATAACTCATCCTGGATGTCATGTCGAAGCATATGGATGAAAAGGTTGCCAGGAGTAACTAGATTCACCGTGGTGAAATCATGCTTGACCAACCTGTTAGCCTTCCATAGTGGAGTGACTGGCTGAGTAGAGAAGGGAAGAGCAGCGTTTTTTGTCTGCCTTGACTCCAGCAAGGCTTTTGACACTTTTGGCAGTTTCCCTTACATCTTCATAGGTAAGCTCAGGAAGTGTGGTTTGGGAGAGAGGACAGTGAGGTGGATTGAGAACAGAGCTCAGAAGGTTGTGATCAGTGGCACAGGGTCTTGCTGGAGGCCTGTAGCCAGTGGGGATCCCCAGGGGTCCGTGCTGGCCCCAGGTTTGTTCAGTTTATTCATCCATGACCTGGAGGCAGGGGCAGAGCGTACCTCAGCAAGCTCCCTGTCGACAAAGAGCTGGGAGCAGTGACTGATACCCCAGATTGCTGTGCTGCCAATTGGTGAGACCTGGACAGCCTGGAGAGCTGGGCAGAGCAGAAGTTAATGAAGTTCAACAAAGGCATATTCAGGGTCCTGCAGTTGGGGAGGAATAACCCCAGGCACCAGCACAGGCTGGGGGCCGACCTGCTGGAAAGCAGCTCTGTGGAGAAGGACCTGGGGGTCCTGAGGGACAACGAGCTGTCCATGAGCCAGCAGTGTGACCGTGTGGCCAAGAAGGCCAAGACTCTTCTGATCTGCAGGAAGAGTGTTGCCAGTGGGTTCAGGGAGGTGATCCTGCCCCTATACTCTGCCCTGGTGAGGCACATTTGGATTGCTGTGCCCAGTTCTGGGATCCTCAGGACAAGAGGAACATGGAGCTCCTGGAGCAAGTCCAAAGCAGGGCTGTGAAGGGACTGAAGCATTTCTCTTATGAGGAAAGGCTGAGGGAACTGGGCCTGTTCAGCCTAGAGAAGAAACAACTGAGAGAGGATCTTATCTATATATAAAAACATTTAAGGGATGGTGTAAAGAGAATGGGACCAGACTTTTTCCAACTGTGCCCAGCAGCAGGACAAGTGTCAATGGGCACAAATTGAAACAAATTGAGAACAAATTGAGTTCTATATGAGTAAGAGGAAAAATTTATTTCCTTTGAGAGTGACAGAGCACTGGATTAGACTGCTGAGGGAGGTTGAGGCCTCTAGTTCTCTTGAGATGTTCAAAACCCACCTGGATGTGATCCTGTGATCTGGAGACCTAGATAGTCTCCAGAGTTCCCTTCCAATCTCAATGATTTCATGATTCTATAATTCTGTGAAATGTTATAAGAAAACTTTCTTCTGTAATAATTTTTAGTAGCTTAAAACCAAAACATTAGTTTAATTTTTATCCACCCATGTAAGTTTTTTTTTGACAGGCTGTTTTTCAGGTTCAAATGCTCATATGATAGGATCAGATGGCTGATTCAATTTTATATTTACTTTTAACAAGAGGATGATCTAAGAATTTGTTCTAAAGTCAGTTTTGCTATATAAACTTTGCATATGCAATCAGAGAAGAGTAGCAGGAAATTCTTAGCTGGATTTCATAAATCCAAAAAGGCATAGATTGCAATATGCCAGTGAAATTTTCTTTTGCAAGCAATTTTATATGAATTCTGATGCAATACACTGATACTGAAGCTTCTGGCTGTAAAAAAGGATTTTAATCCTGTAGCAGCAGAGGGAGCTATGCCGACACCATCAGCTGTATTCCCAGGCTTCTGCAACTGTGAATGGAGACTTTTGTGTGCTGCCTGTTCATGACATCTGTAGAGGTTAATGTGTTGGAAATACACTAAACTACGATAGCAGCCTCAGGGAAGGGGTAAAACGTGTGTCTGAGGGGCGACGAACAAGATGAAAAAGTAAAATAGGATACAATGTTCAAATGCTCCTCGGCACTAAAAAGCCTAAAAGACCTTGCAGTTTGGTGAGATGCATGCTTTTCAGGCGCTCTGACATTTTTGAAAATCACATTTTTATTTCAAGAATGCGGGGAATTCCAGTCATTACTTTGGGAGCCCAGGCTGGCCTTTTTACCATCACCTACATCTTCCTACATCTTCCTTTTCACAATGGCATCAACTCACAGAGCTTTTTGCCATCTCCTCAAAAAGTATACTCTACTGGCTGCTCTGAGGTGTAAGCGGGCATTGACAGTAAGACCCATGCTTAAACACGTGGTTGAGTAAATAAGAGCTTCATTGCTCATACTTAGACATACATTCCAGTCTTTTTTAATTCCCCTTGAAGAGATTCGCTTGTAAGCCTGTTAATGCAAGGCAGTAAGTCCTCTGAGAGCTAAATATCTGGTAAAGCTTTTAGGTTTTACGCATAGCCATATGCACTCTTCACATATGTTGGATGACTTCGTATGTGTGTACATATTTCTGTGTGTATAGATTTGTATGTGTGTAAAAAGATTCTCATGAAGCTGTTTAACCATATATATATTCCTTTTCCTGTCTAACTTTCTAACTCCCTCCTAATCCACCCCAATTTTGAGGGGGAACCACCAGGGGAAATATGTAAATACAAACACAAGCAGTGTCTCAGAGGTCACAACAGAGCCTTTGGTTCTTAGTTCAGCAGAGTGAAATTGTCCAAGGCAAAGGAAAAACTAAAGAAAACACAGCCCTTTGGAAAATATAAACATTAGTGTCCCCTCCTACCTCTTCATGAATCCTGAGGCAGGTCTTAAATAACCAAGTTTTCAAAATTATTGAGTTGGGAAAGGGAGGTGTGCTCATCCACAGGGATCCATTTGAGCCTGTAGCCTGCTCATTCTTGCAAATTTTCATGGCAACCAGAAAGTTAATATGGGGGGAGACAGGGAGGGGAAGAGGTGTAAGGGAAAAGGTGAGTTTCTCTTTTAGTGTTGCAGTGGCAGAAGTGTGGGTGAGCAGGGAAAATATAAATCACTTGTACCACGGGTGCTGTCAGCACTGCCTTGCATTCCCATCTCAGGAGGCCCAGAACTTTCTCCCGTTGTTGTTCCCCACTGATCTGAGGCAGGGCAGGATCTGACCTGCAGCAGCAGGGACCTCCAGGCTTTGGAGCACCACTGTGGTGGAAACTTCTAGCTTCTAGTGCTCAGTTTCTGGTTCTCAGTATGTTTAGTAGCAGGTCTTTTCTTGACTCAGTCCAGGGTTTCTTTTAGACGTCTGCTTTGGTGGGAGACTGCTTCAATCTGTTTATCCAGGAGCCTGCTACACACCTGTGGAGCTTTTACTGTTTGCTTGTTTTCAAAAGTGGGGATCAGACAAGATAAATTAGGTTTTAGTCCTCATTACACATGTATTTAGCAGTCAAATACTGCAGAATTTAGTGTGACAGATAAAAGATAAAGATTTAATGTGCTGATTATTGAGAAAGCATTTGTCATAAAAATGTATATCTCTAATAAAAAGTACAAGGCAAACTTATATACATGGAAATTATTAGACTAGTTGAATTTCAAGTACTTCTCACAAAGATATAGTGGGGATGCCAGAAAAATGGACTCTTGACTTCGTATGAAATTACAAAAACATAGGTTTTGTTCAGACAGAGTACTTTAATGTTAAATTATGTGTTCTTTTTACTCAGTACACTAAGGAGTCAAGAAATAAGAGAGAGATCCACAGTAAAAGAAGGTTCTCAAGCTGTCTGCAAAACATGTTTTCTGACGCATTTCCCCGACTCCTCTCAAAGTCCAGGGACAAGATGGGGGGTCACGGTACTGCAGGAAGGAAGAGCAGCAGTGAGCACACAGGGGCCCATGTAATCATAACTGTGAGAGTGTTTTGATCCCCCTGGAGAGGATGGGCTTCAGCAGCTGGAAGGATCTGTACCTTGCAATGCTTAAACTGCTGTCTTGTCCAATATTACTCTTGACCATTATTCACAGAGGCACTGAAATGAAAGGATTGAGAGGACACCTTATGCTTGTTATGGGAACTCATTGAAACCTAGCAGATATGGATGCCCTTCCAGCACTCTAATGGGCCTCACAGCAAGATGGTTAAAGCATCAGCTGCCCTATTAGTTTGGTAAATCCATGCTTGCGCTTCTGGTTTCCCTCACAGCCACTTTCTCTCTGTGAACTGATGTTTCCGTCAGCCAAATGTGAAACCTCTTGAAATCAGGAAGTCCCCAGCTCCATACAGGTACCAGCAGTGTGAATCATGTCCCCAAACTCATCTCTCATTAGTGGAAACTTTCTCAGGTTGTGAGATTCAAATGCCACAGTTCTTAATGAAGGTTCAGGTACTCCCGTACAAATCACCCCACTTCATTTTAATGAAGCTTGTGAAACTTGCAGTCAGTTTTCTGCATTGTTACAAAAGGTTTTGTCTGTGTATTTCCTGGGTTTTTTGAGAAAATAGAAACGGTTCATAAAATAGAAAGGCCAAACAGTGGAGATAATTTGAAATGTGCCCTTTAGTTGTACCAAGCTGTTACCACTGCAGTAAAAGTCTGAAGCACTGACACAACTCACTACAGCTGAGATTGAGTGCCCCTCAAAATCTTTACCATATAGTCAATAAACAAGAGATAAAATCAACAGCTAATGTCAACAGTGTATTTCCATTACACACCAAAAAAAAAAAAAAAAAAAAAAAAAAAAAAAAAAAAAAAAAAAAAAAAAAAAAAAAAAAAAAAAAAAAAAAAAAAAAAAAAAGACAAAGAAGCATAGTTATGTGAATTATGTAAACATTGTTTGTCAATCATGAGTGATAAAGGCTTATGGGGCTTTTGAGAAGTGGCTTAATTCCTTAACCATCCATATCTAGACAGCCCTATAAATCTGGGCATGAAATGGAGGTGAGGAGGAAGGGTTTCTTACTCCAGTGTGAAAAAATGTCAACAAAACCGATTTTGATGAATACTCTGGGTTGGTTTTTTTAACACAAAACTCAACTGTGTTCATGAAGATCTTATTTTCCATCCTGGGCAAGGCAAGAATTGGAGCTTGAAATCCCCTGCATTCTACAGATCCTGTCAAAAGCTCTCAAATCTTAAAAGCTGCTCTCTAAGTAAAAAGAAAGCTGCAAGTTTCAAGTGGTAGCTGAAACTAGGAGAAGGAGCTTGTGCTGGCATTGCCAGCATTGGAAATACTGGTGTGTGAAACGGCAGAAATCGCACCAGGAGTTTCTCCTTTCTTGAAAACATATCTCCATTACAGGGACCTTTACCAGGACAGAGGTTAGTTATGCTGGGCAAGGATCTCAGGTCCTCCTTCAGAGGGTTAGAACACCAGTGTACAAATATGAATAAGTTTTGAGATCAAACATTAGCATACTTACCACATTGGCACAAAAAAACCAACAACAAACAAATCCAAGAGCAGATTCTTCACAGTTTACACACAGCTGGTCTGATGCAAATGGCAACATGAAGATGAGTGTTTGCCTTAATAAACTTCAGGGATATTCTTTGCCACATTTATGTGATGGAGAGTGAAGGAGCATCCTTTGAGACTGCTTGGAAATGTGTTGGCTCAAATTTACTCTTATTCCTAAATTCTTAGTCATTATGAATCATTGACTTCTTTTGACAAGCCGCACCCTCACCTATAAAGACATTTATTTGTAGGCTTTTAAAACAATGTATGGATTAAGAAAGAGCTGCTTATTTTGGTTAACCACCAGACAGTTAGACTGCACTCACAATGCATAAGCAAGCAGAATGTTCAGTTATAAAGTTTGGCTGCATTCTAATATAAACATCATCTCTACCCCAAGGCTGCCTTTTCAGGGGAAATTGGGATCATACCACACAGCATCCCCAACTATCATCATGTCTCTATCTAGGCTTCTCAGTTGAGAATAAATAATTATCATTAAAGCAGAGATTTGCCGTTTTTCTTAGAAAAATAATGAACTACCATTCTGTGCCCTGCAATGTGCAATAGTTTGCTAGCTCTGGATGTGAAATAAAAGCATTCCTCTTTGAGCTGGTTATAAAAGGACTATAAAATGTTGGAGTTGCTGATAGCATTTAGATGGGACAATATTTTCCCAGTATTTGAGAGTTTAGCCACTTTTACTGTGTGTGCTTCCCAAGGGCCATGTCTACACTTCTGTGGAATACAGGTGTTAAACTACCAGAACAATCTGAAGGCAGCTAGCCACAAACAGAAAATTCTCCAGTCATGGAAACACAATATAACACAGGCAGACCTGGAAACCAGATAGATACTTCTGTCTGCAGTTCAGGCTGCTGTGGCGAGGTTGAGTAACTTCATATCACCGTGCAGTCTTCAGGATGTTTTTGTGCTTTTCAGTCAAGATGCCATCTTTTGAAGGAAGAACAGGAATGCTCCTATTTAATGAATTTTGTCAGGGTTGCTGGAAGTAGCACTCCCTAGGTGCCTCCTGGTCCCACTGAACTGGGATTTCTGTTCTGGCACAAATTTCAACTAATGCATTGTTGCATCTATGT
Source organism: Empidonax traillii (assembly GCF_003031625.1). Classification (NCBI taxonomy): domain Eukaryota; kingdom Metazoa; phylum Chordata; class Aves; order Passeriformes; family Tyrannidae; genus Empidonax; species Empidonax traillii. The sequence continues at coordinate 2,954,719 of NW_020955195.1, forward strand.
TATGCTTACTCTGAGTCTGAGGCAGTGGGGAAAGCATGAGAAACTTTCAAAAGCAAATATAAAATTGCCCAGTGTTGCAAACACTTGGGAACACAATGAGAACACGTCATTGCCTGGTTTGTTTCTATTCTCCACAAGTATTTGGTATGCAAATCATTCCAATCTTATGAGCCCTTCTTTGGAAATCCTTCTTTTGCTTATAATTGAACTTCACTACTAATATAGAGGGTCAGATTCAAGGTCCATTAAGCCAAGTAGCTTTACTTTGGGTGACTGTTCAATGAAGGAAATGCCACTTCCAGAATTAGAGCCAAAGCAGTATCCCAAAGCACATGGGGCATGGTCTCCGCGACAGAGTTATGCCTGCTGATCCTGGACACATCCTCAGGAAATAAAGTAATAGGTTAAACTACTCCTTTTAACGGTTTTGAAGGCCTGCTCCTTCCCTCTCTCCCTCCCCGCCAATTCCTTTTGCACCTCTCATTTGAGGAAATCAGCAGTGCTTGGGAGGGGTTTATCTCCTTACCAGTCTTGAAGTTTTCATTGTGACATCACCCTGATGGCTACAAACTGTTTCTAACACCCTTGCCTCACCTAATGAGCTAATGAATGTGGAGGCAGTGGCACTGCTGTTTCAGATGCGGAGATTACCCTTCTTCCCAGTTCCCCTTTAGTTAGAAGAAGTCCCTCACCTACCTCAGGAAGCAACATAGATGTGCCATGTAACACTGGGAGTGAAGGAAGAACACTTACAGAAGTCTTGACCAAGGCTGAATCAGCCATGAGTGTAGGGCTTCACACAGGCTCTTCCTGATGGATGAAAAAATGAACTGAGAAAGTGAACATGCTTGCCTGGTTTAGAGGAAAAGTGGAGTGGGATCCATCTCCCCTCCCTTCCCCTCCCCTCTTGCTTCCCTTTCCCCTTCCACTTCCACTTCCCTCCCCTTCCCTGGAGAAGAGAACATTAATTTTGAGAGCTAGTGGTCTGGTTTTTTAAGTGTGCTAAGCCCTTGGGAAGTAGAACTGAACTGGGCTAGGATCTCATAGCTGTGTATAACATAAACTCCCTTGATAAACCAGATAAGTCCAACCTATCTCAAACAGCACACTCGAAATATATTATTACTTCTGTGCCTCTCATACTCCACTGTGAAAATCATGTAATAGCCTCTATTGTCATCATGGTGATAATTGCATGTTTATGATGCAGAGAATAGAATAAAGAAAGCCATAATAATTGAGGAAATAAATAGCACCTAATTTTCATCCAATTCTAAATACTGTGTAACTACCGGAGAATGAAGGAAAACTGGAGAAAGGGCAACACATAAACATTAGAATGGGGGACACTTCTATGCTTTGGAATGAGAGAGAAATAACAATGTATTCTTACTGCATAAACCACATTACTTCTCCCCTGAGCACCACATAAATTTGAGGTCAGGCTGTTGAAACCTGGATCATGATCCATGCACAAAAAACAACTAAACTGTGGACTCAGGCGTTATCTAAAATTTCAGTGCTTAATAATGCAAGTTTAAAGTTCTTGTTTAATTGTCCATGCAAATATATACTGAGAGTAAGAGCCTAATCTTTTTCCTTTTTACTTTTGAGATACAGATCTTGATAATCTCATATTTGTAACTTATACAGCTGTAACTCTGTCAGGAAGTTTTAGTGGTAACAGAAACCCCAAGATGAAAACTGCAGATACCTTATCTCCCAGTTGCATGTAGTTAGGAGGACCTTGAGAGAACTGAAAGTGGAAAGTTCATTGAAGTGCTGATTTAATAGCAGTTTTACTGCTGTAGTCCTTTGTTCAGACTTCATCTGCAGAAGCTCGGTTACGTCTTTGAAGATGTACACGAATATGCGAAGATGTGCACAATTCCTGGGCAGGAATAAGAACTCATGCCTACCTGTGTCTGCTGTTTTGAACTCCGCTAGGATGACAAAGCCAGCCTTCACCAGTCTGCTCCACAGAGCTGGATCCTGCCCTTTGCTCAGCAAGGTCAGCAGTAACCCATGCAGGGAAGGGGGCAGTGAGTTAGGGGATGTTGCTGTGTCATCCCCTATATGTGTCAGGAGACTCTCTTCCCGTTTCTAAGATGGGGTTAGTTTGTTTCTTGCCTGTGTTGGTCTCCGGGGCACATACAACCAAGGAGTTCTACCTTCTTGGGCTGACATTCACATTTCCCTTCTGCCTGTGATCTGAATCACTGCCTCTGCTTAAAGCACTGAGATGTCTCACAGGCAGCGGAGAGGGATGCTCCGTCTGACCTGCAACATGACATGGGGAATTTGTAGGGAAACTGAATGTTCCTTACCCCCTGGCAGACACTGCCCTGGATCACCGCAGTGTACCGGCACATGATCTTCACTGTGACTAGCACCTTTTGGAGACAGAAAAAGGGAACACTTTCCTACTACATCATGCCATGCCAGATGTTCCTCCACAGAGCTGTCCCAGTGCTCCCTGCAACTGGTCACATCTGCCTGTGTATTCCCCTGATGTTTTTACCTTGGCAAGAGCTTCTCGGATCCTATCCCACCATGTGAATGTTGTCCTTGGGAAGGAGATTTCAAGGGAATGTGAACAGATGCTGTTTCAGTGAAGTTCCTGAACCTGACTGAGAAATTGCCATTTCTCAAATACTTGACTGCTGCACATAGTTTCTTCTTTTAAACCTGTGACAGTTGAATAAATCTGAGTGAAAAGAGAATAAAATAGTTTCTGTTCTTGGAGTTTTTTTCATTCGACCAGTCTCAAAACCCTCCCACAGACCTATACAAGTTCAGAATACTTTGAGTTTGTATTGCAGAATCACAGAATCGATTAAGTTGGAAAAGACCTCTGAGATCATTGAGTCCAACCTTTCATTGATCATCACCTTGTCAACTAGAACATAGTACCAAGTGCCAGGTCCAGTCATTTTGTGAGCACCTCCAGGGATGGTGTCTCCACCACCTCCCCAGGCAGTCCTTTCCAGTGTTTAACCCTTTCTGTGAAGAGATTACTCCTGATGTCCAGCTTGAATGTCCCCTGGTACAGCTTGATGCTCTGACCTCTTGACCAGTTGACCTCCCAGACAACTGTCTCTAGACGCCTGAGAGCAGAGACACCCCCCCCTACCTGGCCACAACCTCCTTTCAGTTCACTGTAGAGAGTGGTAAGATCTCCCTTGAGCCTCCGTTTCTCCAGGCTGAACAATTCCATCTCCCTCAGCTGCTCCTCATAGGATTTACGCTCAGCTCACCAGCTTTGTTGTCCTTCTCTGGACATGCTCCAGCACCTGAAGGTCTTTCTGCAGTGAAGGGCCCAGAACTGGATACAGGAGTTGAGATGCAGCCTCACCAGTGTTGGGTACAGGGGGACAATCACTTTTCTGGTACTGCTGACCACTCTATTCTTGATACAAACCAGGGTGCCATTGGTCTCCTTGGTCACCTGAACACTGCTGGATCGTGTTCAGTTGGCTGTCAACCAGTACCCCAAGATCTTTTTCTACTAAGCTGCTTTCCAGCCAGTCTGTCCCAAGCCTGCATGGGGTTGTTATGGCTAAAGTGTAGGACCCAGCACCTGACCTTGTTGAACCTCATGCCACTAGTATCAGCCCATAAATCCATCCTGTCCAGATCCCTCTTCAGAGCCCTCCTACTGTCCCACCCAACTTGGTGTCATCCATGAACTTACTGAGGGTGCACTCAATCCCCTCATCTAGATCACTAGTAAAGATATTAAACAGGATTAGTCCCACTACTGGGCCCTGGGGAACACCACCAATGGGTGTAGCTCCATTCACCACCACTCTCTGGGCTCAGCCATCCAGAGAATTTTTAACTCAGCAACGAGTGCACCTGTCCAAGCCTGATATTCCAGAAGAATGCTGTGGGAGGCAGAATCAAAGACTGTGATGAAGTCCAGGTAGACAGTGTCCACAGCCTTTCCCTCTTCTGCTAGGTGGGTCATCCTGTTCTAAAAGGAGATCAGGTTGGTTGAGCAGAACCTGCCTTTCCTAAACCCATGCAGGCTGGACCTGATCCCCTGGTTATCCTGTAGGTGCCATGTGATTCTACTCAAATGAGTTATGGAACTCTGTTCCATAACCTTCCCTGGCACACCAGTCAGGCTGACAGGCCTGTAGTTCCCTGGGTGTTCCTTCCAACCCTTCCTGTGGGTGGGTGTCACATTAGCCAATCTCCAGTGGCCTGGGACCTCCCCAGTTAACCAGGGCTGATGATAAATGATGGGGAATGGCTTGGTGAGCTCCTCTGCCAGCTCCCTCAGTACCCTTGGATGAATCCATCTGGTCCCATAGACTTGTGAGTGTCTTAGAGGCACAGCAGGTCTCCAGTAACTTCCTCCTGGACTGTAGGAGGTCTATTCTGCTCCCTGTCCCTGTCTACCAGCTCAGGGGGCTGATGGCCCTGAGGGTAACCAGTCTTACTGTTAAAGACTGAGGCAAAGAAGGCGTAAAGTGCCTCAGCCTTTTCCTCATCCTTGGTGACTGTGTTCCACCCCCAGCTCTGACAAACAATGGAGAATTTCCTTGGCCTTCCTTCTGCTGTTATGTATTCATAAAAAGGCTTTTTATTATATATTTTTTTATATTTTATATGGTCAGATTGAGTTCTAGCTGAGCTTTTGCTTTTTTTAATTTTCTCTTCATATGATCTAACAACATCCTTGTCCTCTTCCTCAGCTGCCTGCCCCTTCCAAGGGTTATAAACACTGTTTTTTAACCTGAGTCAGTGCTAAAGCTCCGTGTCCAGCCAGGCTGGACTTCTTCACCCAGAGCTTATCTGTTGGCACATGGGCACAGCCTGCTCCTGTGCCTTCAAGATTTCCTTCTTAAAGTACATCAAGGTTTCCTGGGCCCTTTTGTCATTAAGAACTCTTTCCCGGGGGTCTCTCTGAACCAGTGACCTGAATAGGCCAAAGTCCACCCTCTGGAAGTCCAAGGCAGAGGTTTTGTTGATGCCTTCCTTACTTCACCAAGCATTGAAAATTCCATCATTTCCTGGTCACCATGCCTCCAGCTATCACAACTCTCACTAGCCCTTCTCTGTTCATAAACAGCTGGTCTAGCAGGGCTCCATGCCTGGTAGGCTCAATTACCAACTGTGTCAGGAAGTTATCTTCCACACACTCCAGGAACCAAGGTAGTTATTTTATGTCCTCTGGCAGAAGAACCAAGTTGCCCAGCGAATAGTAGCCTTAGTAGTAGTGGTATTTCTTGTCAGAGGAAAAATTTCTTCAGTTTTAGAAAATGACGTCTGTGTTAATTGTCTTAAATACAGCTTCAGACTGTATACACACCGCAAAAACATAGGAAAAATCACTCTTGCTGTTCCAAAGTGCCTGAGACACATATTATAGCTACACCAGGAGTATTTTACTGGCATCAAAGTATGAATTTCCCATTGCTACATTTGGCACAAACTAGGATGGCTATATTCTAGTTTTTACAATCTAATTACACCTGTACCAAGGTGACCTGACACATCCTGTCAGCAGAGACTGTCCTCCTTCACCCCCCTGGATGAAACTATGGCAAATGAGACCTGAAGAGCCCAACTGGTCCTCACTGAGCATTATGCACCTCCTTCATCTGTCTCAGGGGCTCCCATGGAGTCCCAGAATTTCTAAGCATCACTGACAGAGCTGTCTAGAGACCTTGTTTTTCTTTAACGTTACAGTTTCGAGCACAAGGTCAAGAAAGTGGTCAATCCTTTCCTGACTGGGACTTCCCAGTCTTAGTTTAGCAACAGGGTGGGAAGCAGGCAGGGAATAGATCCGATCCAAGTTGGGCTTCTGAGTTTTTTGATCTTTCCTTGTCCTTGTTCCAGGTCCGTGTTTAGCACAGCTGACATCTCTAAGATAAGGGATACCCCAGATTGCCATGACCTCACACTGCACCTATTAAGGACTGTTTCACTGTGTCCAAAGACTGCTTCATAAACAGCATCTTTGCCTAAATGATGTCCTGGCTGCCAGATGTGGAGGTTTATCCGTTAGTATACATGGAAGACGTGACAGCCTCTTGGGATTTTACAGGCTGAGTCATTGGATAGTGACTAAGAATGATTATTCATCGGTAGCTGACAACTAAACAATCTTCCAGCCTTATGGAACAGTATCCATCAAAGCTTTGCAGAAAGTTGACTTTAACCCCATATTTAGCTATCAGGTTTTAGGTTGCACATTATGAATAACATTGTGATTCAGATGTCTCAGAGATGTTCAGAAAACTCTTACCAGAAGAGACCCTTGTCATAGTTACTAATCACGACATTCCCAGAAGCAGATCCTCCCATACACCATGAGGGTTGAACACAGGTGGTGGAAAGCAACCTTCTCCATCCATTTCCCAAGTAGGCAACAGAGGAAAAAAAATTAAGAAGAAACCTGTAGCTACTTCCTGTGAACAGGAGTAAGGGCATTTATTCAGGACTACCAACTCTGCCACACAGCAAGGATATTAATTTTTCATAGCTCTGATTTTCAAAATAGGGTGATCTTCCTTTGCTATCTCTGCAGTTTCTTGCACTGGTGGAAGAGCTGTCTCCATATCCTGAGTGAAGACACTAGAATCAAACATGCAAATCCTTTACCTTATTCATACTTGGGGCGGTTTCAAAGGGATGGGTCACAGAGGTGGTTCTGCAGAACAACAGGCACATGAGGGTATGCAAAGGAAACTCCCTCCTCTGTAACTACCTGCTCTGCATGAACATGCCCTGCCTAGAACACTTCAAGGGGCAAGGACAGAGACCGTGCAGAAAGGTCTTTGGCACATAAAGGCAACTTTGAAAACAGGTACCACTGCTGTAGCCTGAAAGGCATGTTTTTTTCCAGTCAAATACATCTGCTGCACCAGCATCCAAAGTGTACACAGTCTGAGTGGGAATTTGGCAGTGGAAGAAAAGGGAAGGAAACCAACAAATTATTTTAATTCCAAGTACAAAAAAAAAAAAAAAAAAAAAAAAAAAAAAAAAAAAAAAAAAAAAAAAAAAAAAAAAAAAAAAATTAAAATTTAATCTTTAATTCTTCTGAACTCCAATAAAGACTTCTTTAAAAAAAGGAACATTGTTTGAAATTAAAAACTCAAGCTTGTATCTAAACTAAAGTCCTTTTTACTGTGCATTTTTTAAAACTCATCCTACTTGAAATCTGTAACTCTCCTAAAATTACTATCACGTTCACATGAGAAATAACTAAAGTGCCAAATATTTGTGGGATAATTGCTGTTTACTTGACATTTGTTGCTGCCCTGATTTCAGCAGGCATATGCTTGCACAGTTCAACCATTAAGCTTAACATCAGCCACTTTGCAAAGTTAAATAATTCAGCTGTTTGCATTTGCTTACTAATTGCTGAGAGCAGCCATCCACACAAAGGATTAAGTGACTATTATTCTTCTGAATAATAAAAGTCTTATTCTGCAGGAAGTCTGAAAAATGTCATTTGGTACTTTCATGTATAGCATCTGTAGGAATAACTTAATGGAATACAACAAGCTAAAAATATATTTGGGCCTACATGTCAAATTCCACCCTGGTGTGCTTTTAACTCCAGAAAAGCATTTTGGAATGGAAGTAGCAACTGGCTCTTAACTTTCATCTACTACTACTGAACTGCTGTGTTACTACTAGAATGAAACAGCTCACTTAAAAACAAAACCAACAAAACAAATAAGCCATCAAGTCCAAAAGCATTTGAAAGCTTGCAGTGGGCATTAATGAAGACAGCAGACTCTTCTATGATAGGAGTGCTGAAAACAACACAGCAGTATATAATCAAAAGAATACTTTATGAGTCATTATAAATCTGTCTTGCAATGGTGCCTAGAAACTAGAATTACATTCCTTTCCTAAACACTTTTAACTTAGTGGAGCTTATTTCAGAATTTTTACAAGCAGCTAGGACTTTTAAAAGGTTTGCTTCCCTTTGCATTGATAACTCCTCCGTAGAGTTCATCAGTAAGAAATCAAGGAATACATCTTGAGGCAGTAATTTTCAGAGTGTTCTGTTCAGTTTGACTAATCTGCTATGTATACATCTCAAGGGTTCTTTCCCTGGTTAAATAAATACAGAGGCTTTCACTAACTCTTGCACTTGCTGCTCTGCAAGTAGCAATGACACTAATTTAGCAAAGGAAAAATAGTTGCACTGAATTTAGCTATAAATTATAAGATGGTATCTCTGCATAAATAAAAGTAATTTTATTTCCTTTGTAGCTTTCACAAAGGGTTGGTATCTAAGGCTGTGATTCTTTGGTGCATCTTAGTGACATCCACGAGGCCTCATAAGCAAGGGGCTGTGTCTGTACAGCAGGGTATGATGTTGTGGTGACACTGCTCTGGATAGCAGGAAATGCAGCTGAACAAGTGCAGTGCCACAGCTCCACAGGTGGCTTGAACTTGGAGTAACTAGCCATCCAGATGGGCAGGTCCATTAACTAGTGCTGGCTCAGAACTGGCTCCTGGACCATCACTCAGCAACTCTCTGTTCTCAGTGATGCTTTCAGAAAGACATCCATTTCTAAAATTACATCTCACAACCTTTTACCAGTGTGTGCATCCCTGGGCATGTTCTCCAGAGAGGTATAGAGCAAGTATATATCTATATATATATCTATATATCTATCTATATATAGATAGATATATCTGGCTGAAGTGTACATGCATTGTGATCTCTGACCCTGACTGACACCTTTGGTGGAGGTGACACTGGCCAGTGCTACTGGAGGAAGGATGGATTCAGATGGATGGGTTAACCATACAGGAACTCCCAGAAGCAGTCATCTCTGCCCTTATTGGTGGGAACAGCAGCCTCCAGGCCAGTTTTACACTTTCAACAGTTACTTTGCTTCCCGTGGCAGCAGCAGCATTGCCTTGGTGTAGCACCTGTTGCTCACCTTCAGGCAAAATTCAGTGTTGCCCCAGTGTCTGAGAGAACCCTCCATAAATATCAAATTCTTGTATTGTTCTGCAGTACTCACAGACCTGGATTTATGAGTTAGCTACTTCTGCACATGCCTCAGCAAGCTTCATAAACCCTCACGGCTTATAACATCCGCTGTAGGGTGTACATGTGTTTGCTGCAATTACTGTAGCCTAGGGTATGCTGGAAAAAACCTCACTTCAGAGAAGCTCTCAGACTTTACCCTTGTTTTGCTTTCGACCATAAAATCCATTGAGCTTCCGTTATTCCAAGAAAAGGTTTTTGGTATGTTCATTCTTGTGTAACCACTGGTCCTCAAAAAGAGTGTTTCTTTCACATGATTGTTTGTCTATATACCTGTGTCCCCTGCGAAGCTCTCCGTGTTGCCATCTTCTGGTAACAAAGCTGGCTCAGGGCAATGTGTGGCTTGTGAACAGTACTGGTAGTTTTGAAAATGTGTTTTGAAGCCCTTTCAATCCAGGCACTACCTATTGTTTAGAATTGAGTTGTGCAGGAGCCAGCTTCTGACTTCAGAACTGAAAAGGGGAAGAGCTGGCCAGGCTTTATTTTAAGGTTACATTCTTACAAGATCAGTATGTGATTAATGACAGCTTTGAGCTTGTTATAGGCATGATCAGTCTATGCTGTAAATGACTATAAACAAAGCAGGAGAAGGTAATGTAGCTAATTCTAAACAATGTTTATAAACAACTTGTCAGACTTTATCACTGTTGGTTAATGTCTACTAATAATGTATTAATGCTTTATAAACTATTTATAAATGGAACTGTAATATAGGAAGAAACTTATGCAACTCAGTTCTGTGCTCATGGTTAAGCACAGAATCTTCTGCTCCTCAGCCTGCACGGATATTTCTTCTAAAGTCCAGAGAAGTAGTGCCGCACAAACGCTAAAGGTTGTTGGCCTTGATAAACGCAAAGCTGCTATGCTGACAGGAAAACAAAAACAAAGCTGCTATGCTGACAGGAAAACAAAAAGCACACCACTGAGTAGGTTCTGACTTGGTACCCACCTTGTACTGATTGGATTCCCCGTAAAACACTGCTCTGATCCCTCTCCAAATGACTGAATGCTGAGAGTTTGCAATATTCAGTTGCTGGTCCCAAGACTCATGTTGGATAAATATACAGAGGACAACGCTGCTGTGTAATTATAAGTAACCAGATCACACTACATTTGATCTCCTAATCCATGAAGACAGTAAAGTGCTGCTGAAGGGGAAGTGATTCACTGGCCTTAAGTAAAGAAATGAGCGGACAACCCCTTGAGTTGCTACCAGGAAATTTTAGGCTCAGGTATTTCAATGGGACTTAACACAGATGAATGCAGCCTTTGATCCCTCCCTTCCACACTGATACCTGCAGCGTCAAAATTAAAAAAAAAAAAAAAATTGTTGATCTCACTTCTTCCTGTAACTCAACACTGCTTTGTGCACAGTTCAGTCTATTGGATGTGTAATAGGAGTGTGACATTTTGTAAAATGATATTCACTAAAAAAAAAGAAAAATAAAGACCAAAATTGTACTGTGATGAATACTTGAGGACAACAGGAAGCAATAAATGTGTTTTAAATTGTTAACTAAACCCATTTTTCATATTTGTCCTTTATAGCCAAATCCCCAGTATCCATGAGTGGATCACACACTTTGCAAATTAACTAAACCATGCTAAAAAGTAAAACAGACTCGACTTCTTTTTTCTTTCCCTAAATTTATGATCCATTTTATGACTTTTTTCCCCCAAAGGTAGCTTGTTGTGCTAAGGCTAACCTAATTTACAGGCAGTGTAAACTGTTTGTAGAGTCGTTTTCCCCCTATCCCCCATATCTGGATTACACAACATTTGCTCTGGATCTCTGACAGTTGACAATGCCTCTACCCTACCTCAGTGCCCTGTGCTCCAAAGGAGTGACTTTAATGACGTACAGCAAAGACCAAACATCTGCACAGTGCAACAGCTCGTGATCTAGAAGGGGATCTCTCTCCTTGGCATTCCCCAGGCTCCAGCCAACACCACACTGAGTCCCTGCTTCCTTCCCTACCTTCTCACTCTGCTCAGCATCCCATAGTCAGGGAAGGGAAAGCCAACATGAAAGTGATTGCATTCCCTGAGACAAACGTTTTTGTTTCCTTGTTTTTTTCCAGTTCGATGTGAGTTGTATTTTGTTGAGGCTGATAAACGGGGCAACATTGCTATGTATTAATGAAGCCCCGCAAATCTCTGCATTCAGGATCAGCTTGAAATTAACAGATGAGGGACTGTATGACCCACTGAGTTATTTCTGATGATGCAGTGTCACTAAAAAGAATGACCTGTACTGTTTGTCTTCGTCTGCCAAATGCTGTCATTAATACTAGACAAGACAGACTGGCTCTTTTAGATTGTAATGCAGTTTCTTCAGAAGTGATCTGAACATCATGTATTACTGAGCTGCACTTAGGTGAGGAACACAAATGACTAGGTACATGCAATATGTCAGCACTGGTGAAGGTAAAGAAGAAAGATAAAAAGGCGAGCTCTTCCAAAAATATTTTGTAGTAAAAAAGCCTCAACTTGTGTGCAGTTTGTTTTAATTAAACGTCTGTCAGAGGAACTTGAAAATTCACTGTCTCTGCTGCAAAAACGAGCACTAGGAAAGAAATACTGCATGAACCATGTGAAGCAAGTAAATTAAAGGAATATTTTTTAAACTATCTCAGTGATGTAAGTTATTGCCAACATTGGGAAAATGATGGGCCTATGAGACTAAAATTTTTTGCCAGTCAGTGAGACACAGGTTCCTGGGTGCCTACAGACCCTTGTCTGAAAAGATATCACAGTGGAGTTAGGAGAAAGTGTCTCCCAATGTGGCAGAGTACAGGATACTGGGATATTGGCAGGCCATAAGCCTGGACCAAACTATCTTCCACCAGCTGAATGTCACCCCGCACTGGACACATCAAAGGCAGACTTCAACTAGCTATGCAAAGACCACCAGAGTTTGCCATAAGAGGCTGCAAAATGTAGCAGATGAACTTCTGAGTCCTCTTAGAGATCTCCTCAAGCAGATGGTTCTTGTGATGTACAAAGAATAAACTTTGATAGAATTTCTGTGTTATCTCATTGTCTGTCCAGCCCCTCTGGATAAAGTGTCGTATATGACAGTTTTGGGGGATTTTTATTAACTACTGTGTAAAGAAAGTAAGGGGGAAATGTGAAATATTCTCTTTAATGTCTCTTTTGGTTGTGCTTCCCACTAACAAATTGTGATGTTTGACAACTGAAACAGCTCTGTTTAAAAATGTTCTAGTCTGGTTTTATAGGAGACATGATGGCATCTGACACCTGAAAACAACACATCAGACAGTTAAACTCACCTCAGAATCAACAAAAGCTCTCCTTCATAAAAATTAATGGGATTATCCGTCACTCCACACTGCTCCTTTCATCCTTCCCACTGATTTCTGCTTTAGAGATTGACCGGAAAACTCCTCCCATCCGCTCATATTCTCCCGTCCAGAACTTTCTGGTGGACTCCACTCTGTGTGAGAATGCGACTCACAGGTTAGCTCCTTGATGAGTTTTATTCTAGGCCTTCTGCTTCTGTGAAAATGCAGAGCCTCACCAAGTCATTTGGGTCTTCTCTTTGCACTGTGCTTTCCTGCACATAGAAAAGCTCTTTACCTAGGTCCCTTACTGTCCTGGATCTGGATACAAGGATATTTTGCAATGACTGTTTCTCTCACCCCGGGCTGATTTTTCCTAAACCAGCAAATTACTGAAACTTCAGCACAAACAGAAAGCTACATGATTGTCATTCTTGAGACCTTCTGATGAAAGCAGAGGGACTTACGACATATCCGTGCATTTGACGAATGTTGCTTATATTTAAGTAAGAAGCTGAGAGTTTCCACACCAAACACAGATAGATTTATCTGTAGTGTTACTCAGAGAAACATGTGTTCCTCTAGTTCCTGAGATCTCAGAAGTCCTGTGCTGATGTGCCTGCCACACCTGCTGCAAAGGTCAAAGCTGTAGCAAGTGGGATATCTGTCTTTTTTTAGGGAAGTGTGGCACCACAAAGAAAGCAGGGAGGGGACAGAAGCCATATAAGTCACAGAGGTGCCTCCTGGTTGATGGACAATGCAGTGGAAAGAAAAGCTGTCTTTCCTCTGGGCCACGTATGCCTTCCTGTGATACGCAGTCAGCACACAAAGATCTGCCATGTGCTGTGCATCACAGGTATAAATCAGAAGTCCCACACAGTGGTGCAAAGATAAAGGCCTGATCCTTTGCTGCATTGCAGGAATGGTCATTTATGTACTCTGAGTCCAATAGCAGGGCCTGGGGAACAAATTTTTGAACCACAATTTTTCAAGGAACTTCGGGGTCTCCACCTAAAATTGCCTCCCTTCTTCTGAAATTCAGTTGTGGCTACATAAAACCCACTAGGAATTTAATCTCATAATTAAAAGGTTACCCAGTTTTCCTATACAACACTGGGTTAATTCACTGGGGAAGTTCTCACTCTATCACACAGTGAAATAATGGGTTGCTGGCTCCATCCATCCTTCAGTTCAGCCTGTTGTGAAGTTATCAGTCTTATTTCTCTGAAAAATAGTGTGCAAGGAAATTATACTGCTGCTTCGTCAGTGATTAATTTTGCTAAGTAAAAGAAATGAGGCAGTGTGACCATTCAGTGCATCCTACATTTCAATTTGATAAATTAGGCCAAAGTGGATTCAACTGTATTTTGCCTGGATTTTTCCAGTTTCTTACAAGTCAGGTACCATTTCCTTTGTAGGTTTAACTTCAATTTCCCTTCCCTTCCCTTCCCTTCCCT
>NW_020955195.1:2969429-3011125 GCF_003031625.1 Empidonax traillii
CTTCCCTTCCCTTTCCTATAGTGCCTCAGCCTTGCGGAGAAGCTGTTCAAGCACAGTTAACTTCTTTTTACCAATCACAGAATAGCAAAGGCTCCTCATATAAACATGAGACACAGTTGTTTAACCTCATATATGGACTTTCCTGGCTTGGCTTTGAGGGTTGACCTCTGCCTGGTCTAAATCTTCATAGATTTAAATTTGCAAGACTTTTGTCAAGGCACTTTTCCCAAAGTCATAGGGCCATCTGAATCTCTTTTCCTGGGCTAGCAAAATGCTTGGGTTTCTGCTTCAGTGTAAGTCCTTAGCTGATATTTATCTGCTGACAAAGGCGTGCAGTTGCTTTGCTGATCTGAATCCATTGTACAGAATGATAGCTGTGTTCTCTACTGTCTTGTTCAATGGAGCAGAACATGCACCAGCGAGTGGCTGCCCCAGAGGACCCTAAAGTGCTGGGCTTGATCAGGCTGGTATAGCATTAGAGCTGGTCATTCACTGCAAAATCCACCTTCCCGCCGAAGTCCTGCAAGCCCAAAGCTTGTGATGTGCACTTGTGCCTTGCACTGTGATCATGTATTTCACTGGGATGCTGTTGGTTTTCAATTTTTCTCTGAAGGCAGGCAGGTCGCTGGCTGCAATCAGCAACCGCTCAAACACGGGGAAGCTCTGCAGAGCCCGTAGGCGTTAAGCACCCTACAAAAATGATAGCCATTTATCTTTTTTAACAGCGCTAAGGATGTTGCTCAAACTTGTAGGAAATTTCCACCCAGGTCAGAGAACATCACTCTTCGCCCCCACCTTGTGTTTTTATTTGTAGCTCTCACAGGACACGAACTGTTGCAAAATGACCCGGAGCTGCATCACAGCATAGCAGCAGCAGCAGCAGCAGCACAGCCTCCTCTTTTAACTCCAACTTCCCCCGGCTCTCTTACTGAGTGAGGGTCCTAGCTTCAGTGCAGAGAGAGAACTAGCTCATACCTTTGATTTGGGAGAAGATATTTAAAACACAATCTGGTAAACAAACAGAATGCCTCTGCAAAATACTCAACAGCATTTTGTCGATTTATGATCTCTCAAACTTATTTCAAAACAGAAGGGGATAGAGGACATGGGCAAGAAAGTAGCTGACTCAATTTTTGATTTTTTAACTCTTACTAATAGCAGTATGCTTTCTAAGGATTTTGACCCCTACTCCAACATCAAAATAAAACACCCACATTTTTGAAATTGCTCCATCCCCACTCTGAGGAATGTTCTTTTAAAACATAGAAAAAGAGTGTTTTTCTACCTGTTTTGCTAGATTTGGGGAATGACTCTGAACACCTTGGTTTTAACCAACCAAATGGGAACTGAACGCTGTGGGATATATACTGAAGAAATGTATTTTAAATAGGCTCAGCTGGGACTTTTGTTTCCATTCCTGTGCTTCTCCCATTATCTGGTGAAACTGAAAATGTTCAGAGAAGCACACTGTCTACCTATGAAAGGCCAAATCCTTACTGGCAAAACTACCTGCATGGGGGTTTCTGCTGTCCTGGGACCAGCTGTTGTTGTTTGGTATGAGTGTAAGACCACATGTCACTATGTCCAATACAGCCAAATGATGGAGGGTTGTTTTCCATTCCATCAAGAACTGATTTATCTCTGAGCTGTTTGTGCTTATTTTTCTGGAAATTTGCTAATGCATAACCCAGGAGAGTGGTACGTGCTGTTATTCAAAGAATTCTCATGATGAAGTGCTTCCTCCGGTTTAAAGGGCCATCTACTTCATGTCTTAGCAGATCCCCAATCTGCTGGACCTGTCCTTCTCATATCAACATCCTGCCCTGTTCCTATAGGGAATCACTGGTTTCCCATACAGACAGTTGAAATTACTCCGATGGTGACAAGACTGGGGCAGTATTAACTTTCTCACAATTCAGTGTTCTTTCATAGAAGTTAAAATCAACTTGCCAAAGCAGCTCTGTTATACACACAGGCAACTATGAAAACATCTCTGTTCAATCAGGAGTAAAACAAGAGGACTTTGTTCCGATATGAGCAGCATTGTATTGATATCTCATGCTACAGGTGCTGCACAACGACAGTAACTTTTACTTTCTGAATTCACTTCCTCCTGCTTAGGGGAAAGGGTACCACCATCCCAGGCACAGCATTGCTTTCCCTTGCATTGTGTCTGGCTCCAGTGGGCTGACAATGTGCCATTTCGAATAACATGCAGGTAAGATAACCCTGAAGACCAAGTTCACTAGATCTCCCCAAATGATTTAGGTGTCTGCTTTACTGAATTGACACCCAAGGGAGACTTCACAGACATCAGCTGCTGACTCCTGATGTACAGAAAGCAGCGTCCCTCCTTGGACTGCAATGCCCAGTCCCACACACAGATCTGCCTTCCACCCACTGCCTGTGTGTTGTCTTCCTGTCCACTTTTTCTCTGACATCATGAGTCTCTCCCAGATATCTGGCACCTCTAGAAAGGGCAGGATTGTTTTACCCTGTCACTGGCCTGCCTGGTGGGAGAGAGGAAGTGGTGGGAGGTCTGCACTGGTATAGTACAGCAAGTCTATTGTCTCTGTTTCATTGTGCTTCAGGATTTCTGAAGGGCATTCGAAAGGGGATTTCCCTTCTTAATGCATGGTCCTGTCAATTGAGAAAGCAAAATAGTTTATCACACCCTTATGTTGGAGGGTTTCACACCTGGGGGAGGAGCTCCACTGGTTTAATACGAGTCTGAGAAAAAGTACTACCAGAGAACTATGTTTCTTCTTTACATCTTGCTGAGAAAAATTCATATTAAAGCACTGGACTCGTGTGGTGAAAAACTGGATTATATCCCGGGTTTCTGCTAGTTTACTTTACGTTGGTACATGCAATCAAGTATATAAAAAGAAAATTATGAAGCAATACAGATCTCCCAACTACTGTCTTTCTTTTGAAAATGGAGCTAATTATGTGTCCCTTCCAGCAGTTTTTTTGCCAGCATTTCAGAATAAAAGTTGAAACATGCTTTGGGTTTAAACGGCTCCCAGCATTATTTGAACCTATTTTTTGGCTGAGGCCTCACATTTGTAGTAGTGAAAAGAAATGAGTCACTGATGTCAGTCTCAAAATTTCCTTAATCCGGTAAAGGTCTGTGCAGAAAATAAGGACCGGATCCTGTGCTCCTCAACCTTACCTCCCTGTCCCCAGCTGTTTGTTGGCATTTTATGCCAAACCCTGTGCCTATGCACATATGACCAGACAGATCAGGGAGCTAATGTGCCTTAAAAGTTAGAACTTACAGCCTCCCAGGATAATTTTTCAGGGTTGGTTTTCTGTCACATGATTTCCCTTGTCCCCTGTTGCCAGCACAAGGAAAAGAAGGAGTACAAGAGCAGAAGGGCAATACAAGCTCTTTAGGAAACAGATTGCTGGGTATCAGTCATTATCTTCACAACAAGCATAACTTCACATTCTTTCATGCTAAAGGACATAAATAATTCCTGATATAGAAAAATCCATTTGCTTCATTGAGTACCTTACATACAAGCCATATAAGCGTGAATTGTGGGTATGGTTTTAGACCCACATTTTGAGCAGTGGGAGTGGGTGATTTTTGGTGTAGTGAGTCCAGTCCTTAGGTTATCCAAAGCTCTATCTCTGTCTTCTCAAACTCATATAATTTTTTCAACTTGTGCTTGGAAAAGAAAGTAGCATTGTCATACTCCCAAACAAGCATGGTAATCTGCCCCACAGTTCCAAAGTAGAAGCAAAGTGGAAGATTCTACTGTCTGACAAAGATTATCTTCTGTTTCCTGTTTCAGGGAAGAAAATGAGCAAAAGTAAAGGTCATCTGTGTTTATATTAACTATACAACAGTTCCACTATGTTTCGTAACAAACTTGGGTCATTATTTATCCACTTGTCCTTTATATCATTGCTTTGAACTCTCTGGGTTTGCTTATCATGATATTTCTAAAATCTGTAAACAGTAAGGGAAAAGTATTTCTAGTTTTCTAAATAGAGCATTAGGTCATTTTATTATCAGAGAAATATAACGCTGCCCATCTGTTGTTGTTTCACATGTGGAACAGCAGGCAGCCTCCTCCTAACCGTTAATTATTTCAAGGAAGTCACTGCAACAACTTTGCCATATGGGCCCGGTTTCATTTCTGTTCTTCGTGATAGCCTTCCCCACAGCCATCCGTGAAGTACTGGCAGTGCTGCACTAAGAAAACAAACCCGTTCACGCAAACCCCCAGCTGACAAACCACTCTTGATACAATTCGCTGCAAGTTATTTTAGGTTTTGTAACTGGGGCAAAGGTAGGGTTTCATTTTCACCGAGGGCCTTAAGACGTCTCTCAGCCCAAAATCGAGTTTGCGTCTGCTGTGGAACCTTTGGAAAAGGTGAGATTCTCCACTTTCCAACCCTGGGGTGTCATTACCTGTTATATCAATGTACTGCTTCCCGCAGCAAGATGTCTCCCTTGTTGCTCCCTTATACCATAAAATACAGGAGGGCATTAACGAGGACAACTGGAATAATAGTTAACCAGATCCCAAAATCCTCGATCCCTTTGTGGTTCACTGAAAACATGCTCTTCCAGGTCAGAATGTGAAGAAAATGTTGAGGTAAACAGGTTCAGTCACAGAGTAAACAGAAAGCCGCTGTGGTTAGAAGCCCTTCCAGGCAGGCATTGTGTTTCTGCAAAGTATCAGTGCGGTGCTTAGCAAAGTTTGCTAGTCCTTCCAAGTGCTACAGTAGTGCAGAAAAAGAAGATGCTATTTCATTCAGATAAATACAACTAAGGAGCTATCAAGTGCCTTAGTCCCCTCTTGAGCTTAGCTAAAAGAGCAAATTGCATGTGAACTTCCTGCAACCTCTCACCTTCTCGTATACTATTGTTCCCACTTCCCAAAACTTCCCCTGTGCAGTACCAACTTATTCAGGCACATTCTGTGCCCTTAGAATCAATCACTTCCACCACATGAGTAGCGTGCTGTACATCGAACACCAAACTGTGCAGTAGGATGTGGTGCTTGCATTTCTGTCTAAGCCTCAAAGAGACTGACATTGAAAATGTCTAGAAAAACTCAATTATCAGGTTACTCCAAATGAAAATGGGAATTACAATACAGCTTTGGGGGCAAAACTCAATTTTTTGAGTTAAATTTCTTGAATTGAGGTTACTCTGAATGAAAGTGAAAATTAGGATACAGCTTGGGGGCACTTCTTGAGTCTATATGGTGTCTCTTTGCTTCTCAGGGTGTCTCAGAGATCTGTATGCTCTGCAGCATGTTGGGTCTAGCCTTGGCCATGGGGGTTTTCTGGAAGACCTGTGGTCTCTCTTTCCTGGGAAGACTAAGCTGGGGTGGGGACTGCTTGCTTTGTTTTGCTTTGAGGAGGGATTCGCCAGGGAGTCCTCCTGGCAAAACTGACCTTCTTCTAGGGGCTTGTGATGTTCAAGAAGTCCCAAGCCTCTTTTAAGGGTCTTCCAAGAAATTTGTCAGCAGAGAATTCTAGGCATGGGAAAGAAAGACTGAAAAGATTTGATAGGCCAGCAGCATTCCCCAGACCGGATTATGAGAAAGTTTGCAATGGACTGCCTGTGCAGCGATTATACAGACTTCGCAAAGGAACCCATGTGGACCAGTCACACTAGGGTAGGTTTTCTTTAAGGACCAGCTGTATGGGAATATGAGGAATGGTCGAGGTTTATCCCGAAAATCTGAGAGCTCTACATGGCTGATGTACCTATATCAGGATATAGCTTTGCATATTTTCATGCAGTAGGTGTAACTTCCTTTGTTGTTTTCTACAAACAAATCACATGCACGAAGAATACAATAAATGAGGTACCTGGGAAAAAAAAAAAAAAAAAGAACAAAAAAAAAAAAAACAAACATGAAAAGGAGTTTAGAAGAAGCACTCACTAGAGAACTATCCAAATCCCCTCAGCAAGAAATGGAGAGGACAAAAATGGGAGGACAGGTAGCTTTGGAATTGCTCCACAGCATGAGAAGTATCTCCTGGGAAATGCATGGGCCATCTTCCCCTTCCTGAAAAAGGAAGAGTACGCTTCTAGCTTCAGAGAAGGCAATGAGAAAGTGAGAATTACAATGAGATTCAGCCCTATCCAGGTACCAGCTTGTTCCTCAGACAGATTAGTCTGCTCATACTGCCTTGATGCCTCATCAAATGCAGGCTAGGTGCTGGTTTGCTCCAGGTGGATCCCTCCATGGCAGCATTTATGTACAGGCTTTCAGAACCCTACCCTAGTCACTGAGAATTTTACGACCAGGAACTTTACTGAGAAAACCACTGCCTTCTTTGAGGTCTTACTGCAGGTAACTGCTATGCCCCTGCGAGTTTAAACATTTTTCAGTGTGGAGACTACCTGGGTTGTTTTAATGCCCTGGAGAAGAAGCATCCTGTCTTTTTTCAATTTATGTAATTCCCAATGGCCCGTAGACGTCTGCATGGGCTTGGACCACTTTTAATGTATAAAACAATACCCCACAATAAAGTGCAAATTAATTGCAAGTGTAGATTAAATTTTTGTTTGTTTGTTTTTGTTTTCACATGTGCGTCTGTGCACGTGACTGTGACTTCACGTGGACGAGGGTGCAGGTGAGATGACTTCTAAGCATGTTGGCACTGTTAAATATATTCCATCCTTGACTATAATCCCCCCATAAGCACTGACCAAATATTTGATGTAGCAGCAGGGACGACTGACCAAAAAACGTGAGCTGTACTCAGATAGCCCTTTACCTTAAACAGGATGCTGCTGCAAACACAGTTAATCTCTCTTGCTTCTTTTTCTCTCTCTGTCTCAAAAGGTTTGTGTGCCTTTCATCCAAACAGCTTGTTACATGCTAAGAAAATCCCTTAGCCTAAATCTTGATTCCAGCTTATTCACACGTCAGGAGTGTAGGATGTGCTTGTCCCCATACTCACCGCACATTACATAACTTAATAATGAAATTTTAACCCCGAGGACTCCATTGGGTCTCTTAAATATGATATTTTCTCTTACTTATGGGGCTGGCAACTGTTATTGCACGAATCACTCTCCACTTAGATGCCCATTACACAGCTCGCTATCAGCACCAACTCTGTTTTCAAAGATGGGAGCACTGCTAAAGGCAAGGAAAAGGTTTCCCAGCACTTTTTTCTGATCTCTTAAAGGGACTTTATGAAACACGTAATAAGTATTTAATAAAAACATATATAAAAACGAATAAAGCACCAATAAATTGGAGTAACGATGAGTAGGTAAACAAAGAGACTATAAAAGAGGAGGAAATAGAATGAAAGTCACCTGCTTTCTATCAGAAATCTAGTTTAGAGCTCAAAATCCATTCCCACAAAGACAAAAATACATGTGTGACACGTGAGGAAATTAACTCTCCAGGATGTGCCTTGGGAGTGCTCTAGGACAGAGGCATTTTGGAAAGAGGTGATAATGTCCTTAAAAGGGCATTGAGATTGTGGAACTCCTGTGTGTGGGTTCTGGAAAAAAAAGATATATTTGAAAAAAAAAAAAAAACTAAAAAAACAAAAGCTCTTGGAAAATACGATCAAGCAGGCTAATTGTAGACACTTGGAAAATGGAAAGACATTCCATTTTTTTTTTCTTTATTTTTAAATAGGAGCTTTTGTGATCTGGCTTCTGTTGATGGCATGAGGAAATATGTCTTGATTTTAATGTCTGTTGTGTGCAGTCTTCACAGTCACAGCTTGAAAACCTTAAATAAAGAAAACCACCAAAAAGTAAAGCCCAAATATTCCACCATACTGCTTATCGGTCATCAGGAAGTGTCCTTTTTCCATGGATGGGGCCATACTGCTGTTTCCATCCCTACTCATCAAATAGCAGCTTAGGAAATACTCTTGTATCTAACAGACAGAGATATCAGCTAGTAAACTTCAGTTGCAACTTCTGATTATAGTAACCAAAATCACACAAATGATGGGGAGATTGTAAAAAAGGTGGCTCTGGAGCCCATTGCCAACTCCAGTGAATCCAGGGTAGACAACCCTTTTTACTGATGACATATATGCAAGGCTTGGTGTCATCTTAACTGAGATTATAACATTTGTCGTAATGGAAGTACAACCAGATCTCCATCTACATACCTGACCAAATTCCCTGTGAAATCCATCTTTCTTACTCTAGTTATACTCATCATCTGGCAGTAACAACTCTGTGAAAATGGTGCTGAATGGTAGGCTTTCAGATATAGTTCTTTATCCAAATCAACTGCAGGAATAATTTCTTTGTTTCATGTTCTGTTTCAAAGAATCAAAGGAAAACCTTGAAGGCTGTGACCTTGCTGTGAAATATCTCCAGAATGTTGGTCACTAGGGTCCCATCTTTTTCCAAGGCTGTTGAAAAACTAGAGGAAAATAGATTGTTTAAATTAAAATTAGAAGCTTGTGTGCTTCTTCTCTGCAGTTGGAACTTTTTTGTGTCGGTGATTTTGTATTATCTTTATTGCAGGATTGCCCTGCTGCTGATAACAGCAGCAGTTTTTTCTAAAGCCTTGATGTGGTTATCTGTTGTCCTTGCTATTTGGCGAATCTTAAGGATATCCTAAACTGACTCTTGCTTTATGCTCCATCTGTACTTGGCATTTAGTGCTGAAAAGCATGATTTGTAAAGTTAGAGACCCGAAATCCAATTTAAGGAGGAAAGTGGAATCTTGCACAGTTTTCTTCGCTTGGTGTAGCATCTTTCCATGGCCTGCAGAGTGTCACAGCCCCTTGTGCCTTTTGACGTGCATCTTGATGTGAGCTCTTCTGATGTATAATGGATTTCAGCTTAGTCCCAGAAGCACACAGTAAACAGCAACAGGGAGAAGGCTCTAGAAAGTACCACAGTGCTGTTTCTGAAATTTGCCATGCAGCATCTCACCTGCTCTAGCTGTCCAGAAAGATCTATCACCCATAAAGCATTTGACTCTTTCACTGTGTCTTTTCTGGGCTTTAATGATTCTTGAGACACTTAGTAAAGAACAGCAAAACACAGAGAAAAGCCAGGATAAATCTACAACACTGAGCCTTGGGTTGACTTTTTGAATCACATCTGAAAACTGCAGTTTAGTCAGCAAAAGATCTGAGTTGGTGCACAAACTGTATCCTTTTCTCTTTTCCTTAGTCTAAGCCAAGAATTAATCATGGCACAAGAGGTAAATGAGTGGGGGATTTCAGTGTAAACTGTGCTAGTGAATTGGTAAACATTTCTGGTATTGTTGCAAATAACCAACACAAGTGTAAGGAATGAAAGTTTAGCTTTAGGCCAGTATGTTTACCATTATGACTTTAAACTGTTTATAAGAAGAAGAGTACTTTAAATGTTCCTGAGGAGATGGGCAAAACCACATGGCTACTAGGGGTTTAACTGAGATAAAATGTTTGCCTTAAAATCTGGAGAAACATGGTCACTTCGCAGGCATGGTTTGTCATTTAAAACATTGCTGTTGACATTGTGTTGTGACACCAGCCTAAAACATTTATGGTAACTCCAGAAATGAGGTGTATTAGAAGCTGAGAGGCAACATCTGGATTCTTCCTTATCACTGGGTCCTCAAACCAAGCTAATTCAGAGTTTTCCATGTTAACTAGCAGTGTGCGATGGTTCAGACTTGGCTCCCTGCCAAATGCCCAACCCCCCAGTAGCAGTGCCTCTCTTCCCCCCTTTCTACTTCTCCCAGGGCAAAGGAAAAAAACTATGTAAATTGAAGAACCTGAAAACCAAGCTAGTTATAGAAAAAAAATATATATTTTATGTATATTACAGTTAAGATGCTATGTACACAGCAAACAGGAATCCAAACATCCCCAAAAGGGATAGGGAAAGGGGAAAAAAGGGAACAAAACGAAACAAAAAGGGACACCAAATAGATATGTGCAATCAAACCCGAGAACTAGTAAAATAACTAGTAAAACAAATCTCACCACGTCCCTTAGAAAGCAGGATTGGCAGACACTGCCAGCACTCTCCAAGCTTCCACGTGTCAGGTTAGTGGATGCTGCAGGCCTCAGCCTTAGATAAGCAAGACCAACGCAGGGACCCACTGTTCCCGAACTCCGGCGGAAGAGAAGAAGAACGAAGGCTTCTCCTCCCTTCTTATTTATACCACAATTTACGTAAAAATCGTATGGAATACTGGGAACACTGCCCCTTCCTTGGTTACAAACTGGTAACCAGGGAAGGCCTAGATTAAAACCACCACACAGTGCAATTCCACCATCATCCTTCCCTTCCCCTGCCCCCACCCCCTCTCCAACCCCACCTCCCCCTCTCCTGTTTTTATTGGAGTTATTAAGATGTGGATTTAAATGCCTTTCAACAAAGCCCTCGGTCCAGGATGCATGTCAGTAGGTGAAGGTGTCAGTTTTCATGGTGACCAGTAGAACACTGAGTGGCTTTTCCCTATCAAGCCACTGACTAAAAGCTTGGCAGAGCTGGATGCTGTTCTCCTGGGGGTTGTGGACTGGACATCCCACACCCCACATGTCTACCAGGAGACCTGGTCTGTCAGCTCACCCCATGGTGGGGAGCTTGGAGTCTGTAGCTCAAATTCTTCCTCAATATCACTGGGTCAAACCACCTTTTACCACCATCAAGGGGTTCTCCAAGAGACTAACAACATGTTCTGAGTTGAGGTTATTTTCTATCCTGTTTTACCCCTGCAGATGAAACTAGATATTAAGTGGAAGAGAGTACAGATCTCTAACCACATCATGCAGTGCTGCCATGGAACAGCAAAGACCTTGGTTCCAGTGTTCCAAGGTATTTTTAAACATCCTGTGAGGTTTGGCTCCCTGATTTAGGATTTGTAAACATGTGGCATTGGCAAGTACAAAACCAAGCTATTGCTGCCAAAACAGGTGGGGAAGGATGTCAGAAGGACGAAGTCCCTTACCTTGATGAAAAGGATCTTCACAGTTCTGGTTGAATTCCACTCAGCAGGAGTTCACACACAGAGAAAAGGACGAACATCTAGCTTGCAACAGGTATGACCACAACAGCCAGGAGTTAAAAGTAACAAAAAGGTCTTTTGCTACTTTGTAAAACTGAGTGCCCCAAGAGCGCATTGCAGACTGACATCACGGTTCATTAGCATGAGATACACAAGGGGAGGTGAAAGCAACGTTGCCTTCCTCACCTGAGAGCTCTCTCTTTCACTTACTAACACCTTGATCGGATTGCTGTTTATGTCAGGATGGTACCAAGCAGGCTCACTGCAGTGACCTCTGAAGAGCACTGAGCTGCCAGCAAACAACGTCTCCTTGAGGAATACCTAATTTCAATAGGAAAGAGCAAGGACAAATGAGAAAACAAGCACCCTTATCCCATGTCGCTGGTTTTGCCCTACAACCTTGCCTTCTCCACAGTCATATCTGATGCTTGTCTTTTTCTGTATGTGCCACAAGAGAGACCATATACTCCTGTGTGGATGTAGCCTCTTTCATGCTGCCCCAAAGTCACCCCTTAACAGCCTCTCTTTTGTTGTGCTCTCACCGTGTTTGTGACCTTTGTCAGCAAAGGATTGCACTACTGAAAAGCCTGCAGCCCTCACTGGGTTTCTCTTTCTTTTGTCCCTGTGCCTCAAACACATCTTAGTGAGCTATTTTCAAACTTTTGACCAGCACCCAACCCATTAAACCTCCTCAGTATTACAAGTGCTCTGTTACTGAAGCAATATGCAGGAAAATATGCTCCATGTCATGGAGCAGTGCCTGTGGAATGAGGAAAGTGCTGATGAGCTGGAGGGCGAAGATGCCTTTAATGCAAAGGATTTGAGGTAGATGTGATCTCTGCTAAGTTCCTGACAGAATTCCTCTCAGATTCGGAGACCATGTCTATTGTGGGTCTTCTGGATAACCCAGAGCTTGCTGAGAGTATCTGGGATGGAAAATATGGTTTAGTCCTATCATATGGATGTTTTTCTAGCCTTTCTAAATTATTTTCATGTAGAAGTAACCCTTCAAGACCATGCTACTTGGGCCAGTATTTAGATTGAGCAGCCAGATTTTACATTTCAAGTCTCTG
Source organism: Empidonax traillii (assembly GCF_003031625.1). Taxonomy (NCBI): domain Eukaryota; kingdom Metazoa; phylum Chordata; class Aves; order Passeriformes; family Tyrannidae; genus Empidonax; species Empidonax traillii. Next base: position 2,981,476 of record NW_020955195.1, read on the forward strand.
TCTCCTGCCCAGATAAAGGCCTACAGTAGCAGTAATGGAGTGTTTTCTAGCTGCTGTAAATGTGGGGGTTTATTTAAGCTACCATGCTTGCTTTAGCTGATGAGCTGTTGAGGAAGAACTATCAATGGAGTTATAAACAACCACTTTTGTAGCAAACATCTACCTAGAAGACAGAGAGCTCATGCTGACCCAGGGGCACCACTGAGATCCTAGCCAGGCCCGTAGCAATATGTTTGCAAGGAAAAGACAATTAATTACAGACTGACAGGCTCAGTTAGCAGGATTACAATACACCACTTTATACAGCAAAAGACCAAGTTAATTATCTCTGGTATACAGGATAGTTGGATGTGCCTAATGGCCTTTGCTCCTTCCTGAAGGGAGAGATAATTTATTATTAGTTAATTCCAAATCTGAAACTGCTAAGAAATTTGGGGGTTATTTTTCCATTTTCTCTGTTGAAATGACTTGGAACTTGGGATCATTAATTCTGCTATTGTTTTCCTTGTTTTCTCCCAACGATAAGACTAAAAAAAATAAAAATAAAATCAGTTTGACCAGGCATTTGTATATGAGCCTGTGTTGATGACAAACATATTCTAGTTTATATATTCATGATTTGTATAAATTTGTGCATGGATTTATATCTATATACAAATATACCTGTGTATGGAGCATGTACAACCTTGGTCAGTTTGAGCTTATGGAGAGAGCAAAGGCAAATTCAAGGGACTTACGGAAAGTCAAGAAAAACAAATGCATAATCCTGCACCTGGAAAGGAATAACCCCAGGCACCAGCACAGGCTGGGGGCCGACCTGCTGGAAAGCAGCTCTGTGGAGAAGGACCTGGGGGGCCTGAGGGACAACGAGCTGTCCATGAGACAGCAGTGTGCCCGTGTGACCAAGAAGGCCAAGAGTCTTCTGAGCTGCAGGAAGAGTGTTGCCAGTGGGTTCAGGGAGGTGATCCTGCCCCTATACTCTGCCCTGGTGAGGCACATTTGGATTGCTGTGCCCAGTTCTGGGATCCTCAGGACAAGAGGAACATGGAGCTCCTGGAGCAGGTCCAAAGCAGGGCTGTGAAGGGACTGAAGCATTTCTCTTATGAGGAAGGGCTGAGGGAACTGGGCCTGTTCAGCCTAGAGAAGAGACAACTGAGAGAGGATCATATCTATATATAAAAACATCTAAGGGATGGTGTAAAGAGAATGGGACCAGACTTTTTCCAACTGTGCCCAGCAGCAGGACAAGTGTCAATGGGCACAAATTGAAACACAGGAGTTCTATATGAATAAGAGGAAAAAATTTATGCCCTTTGAGAGTGACAGAACATTGGATTAGACTGCTGAGGGAAACTCCTGAGGTGTTCAAAACCCATCTGGATGTGACCTTGTTAACCAGCTTTAGCAGGTGGGTTGGACTAGAAGACCTTCAGAGATCCTTCCAACTCCAGCCATTCCATGATTCTGTGATTCTCATGGATTTCTGTAATGTAATCACTCTGCAGTCTTGCCTCAATAATGAGGAATGACTCGGCACAGTTTTTCTCTAAGCATACGTTTTGTGTGGGAATCCTCTTAACAGGTTTCCTGTTTCTTCGCCTTTGGCGCGTATCATGGACAAGCACTTCTCTTGATTCAGGAAGACATTTAATACTTCCTAACTCTTCTTGATTTCCAGGGAACTAATGGAAGTTCTTGGAGCTAAACGTGTCTGTCTCTACGTTGCTGAATCCATAAGTAATAGCTTATGTTCTCATCACACTTCAGTCTCTGTTCACATTAATCATATTTATGAAGTTCATCAGAAATATAAAACTACTCATTGGTCAACCAGTCATGAATAATCAAGTATATTTAAAATATAAATTGCACTTGTGGAAATTATATTGTGCCAATGGTCATTCTGTTCAGAGGGGTTAAAACTCATACAATAAGTTACTCACTGCAAATTATTCACTCATTTTTAATAAACAATTTTTCATCAGAGATCTTAGTCTGTTTTTTGTTTGTTTTTTTTTTTAATAGAACAGAGATGTAAACTGAAAATGGGAAGAATTCTACTAAATGGCTATTACTGAGGCACTGCTTTCTATGTCATCCAGATTTGAAATTGGATATTTTGAAAAGGTTTTATTTAGATGCTGAAGACCTAAAACAAAGGACTGAATTGGCTGTAAAACAACGTTCGCTTAGGAAAAATGGGAGCTATGTCAACCCCACCTTAAAGGCTGTTCAGGAAAAAGTCTGGAGGGGACAGAGAAAATCAAGTTAAATTAACAGTATTTTTACAGTCTTGATCACGTAATACATTTCTTTTCAAGTCCTACAAACATAAAAGTATTTGCTTCCTAAAGCTAGGTGGTAATGGACAATTTTATCTCCGGTCTGGGTCCACATTTGCAATTGTTAGAAGGTTACTTTGTTTCTGAGGAATGATGGTAACCTGAAAGAGAGACAAATATTTATTACCTGTAGGAATCAACACAGAACATCATAAATGGTACAGAATGACCTTACTGCAGGCATGTAGTGGTCACACTCTGCCCTGTAGGAGTTGTCCAACACAGCTCAATTGACTTACATCTCTGGACATACTCTGGACATAATACACCTCTAGAGATACTGGCCTTTTAATGGAGTCAAGTATTAAGAAATCAATTGAAATAAGTCAGTGATCTGCCTTGGTGGGATAAATCTTGTCAAAAGTAGTCCCTTCCTTTGCCTTCTTTCTGCAGTTTCTCTGAAACACATATGCAACCTAAAGGCAGTCGTGAGGAAACACAAGAAAAACCCGGGAAGCAAATGAAATGAAAGGAAAACAATTCAGTCACATCCCTCTTAGAACAAGGATGAGCCTAAAGCTTTTAGAGAGTACTGCAGAGTATAAAGATACAGGAGCTGCTATCTATGCAACATGATGATCTGGGAACAGAACCTAGGCACAGGGCAAATCCTTGGAACAGCTATCCTCAAAGAAATCTATCTGCCAGTTTCAAGAGCTTTTGTCTATCCATGTGTGAACATATACAAAAAGAGGTTTCTTTTCGGTTTAAGAATGGAAACAAATAGTGCCCTTCTCTACAAGAGGCTTTAGTCTCAGATCCTCAGAAGTATTTTTCTCTGTAAATTAAGTGCCTGAACAGTGGATGTAGACTTTACATGTTGGATCAGAAATGCCCTTAATCGGGTGCTCTGTTCAGGCGCTCCTTCGAGTCAGCAGAGCAGGTGAAGGCGTCAGCATCTCCCCAGTGGAAGCCGCCACCTGTGTAATCCTGCTGGCAGAGTGGTTCCCCAACGTGCTGTAGGCAAAAACAGCGGGCATAACACAAACCCAAGCCACGCAGCTTACGTGTGTAAACCGACCTGGATGATGTCCCTGAGGTGGGGTAAGCACCTCGGGGATGACAACATCATTATCTGGCTCACCTCGGCACAGTGCTTGAGTTTGTAGCTGCAAGACTTGGCACCAGCACCATCACCCTGACTGTAATGACTCTCCCTGCACCTGGCCCCCCTGGATCCAAAATGGAAAAATGTGCGAGTCAAACTGGCATCCTAAGAATGTCAAAAGGTAACCAAAAATAAAGTAATCTATAATGTGTTAGCCAAGAAAAGGTAAATAAAATTAAAACTCTCTTGAAACAGGGGAGAGCCTTCCATTATTTCAACTTGCTTTATTCTGACCTTATGTCTTTCTTTATAAACATTAAGAAACCACAGCTTTAGGGACTGTGGTATGCCTTTCTTCTCACAGGGAAAGCTACATTTCCTAGGAAATTTGCTGTAAGAGCTTTCCCTGTTCCTGACAAAGGCAGGCACTCTCCCACATAATAAAAATTGCTATTCATACCATGAGAAGTTTTGTTCAAGAGATTTGACAGACTGTGTCCACAAGACACTGACAGAGCACGGTTGGAACTCACAGTCAAACAGGCAAAGCACAGAATGCTGTAGATGGTGTGTGGAGGAACAGAGTTACTGTACAGGACCCACTCTCAAACAGCCTGCACAAAGCTCTACCTGCAGTTTTTGGCCATCTCCTGGACTGAAGTGGTGGTGATTTTAATTCTCACCCCCACCCACCTTCAACATTTGCATTTGATTTCTTGGTGACTTTTAATGATTAGCTCATGCTAAAGCTGAACAAGAAGTGTGTCTTTTTTGGTGCAGTTCTCAGGAGTTCAGGACTGGGAAATTCAAAACTGCAAAAAGACAATAAATACAGAGTTTTCACTGACACCAGGCAAAATACTGATTTCAGTGGAAGTCAAGCAGCATGACCCATCCTGTAATTTACAGTAATGTAACATGAAAGCAAAATATAGCCAGAAAACAGAAGAGTAGAAGAAACAATGTAGCTACCAGTGATCATTCACCCCCTAAAATTTACTATACTGTAGCCTCAAACTAGCCTCTTATTAGCCTTTTTCTAGTATCCACACGCAGATACCCCTATGGACTCAAGACTCAAAAAGTCATGGAAAGCCATCTCTGTCAGTTGTCACCAGTAACCAAACAGGACAAATGTTTTCTGCATTCATGGTGTGAAACAAACTGATGTTTCCCCAGCAGCTGTCTTTCCACTGCCTGCTCAGTTACTCCAAGTGCCCATGTATTCCAGCTTTGATTGCAAAGGCAGGCAGTTTCCCTATGGATTGAGAGATCCGTTTATTCCCAGGCAGAGGGCCTGGCAGAGATGCATACACCACTGAGTTAACCACCCCTGCCAGCCTGCAGGTGCACACACAGTCCACCCACAATCAGCATTTGCAGGGAAACATTTCTGAGGTGCCTGGTTGGCTGGCCAGCTGGCATCCCACAGACTGGGGAGGGCTGCTGAGTCCTTGGGTTGTGAACCCTTCATTTCCACCTAAAAGCCTGTTATATTACTATTTATTCAGCTTCAGTACACAATCGTCTTTAGACAGTGTGACTCACCAGTGGTCTGCTCTGAATTCTGCCCAAATTCTATTTGATGCCCTTTTGTTTAAGAAAATAGCTCCTCTAACCTTGAAGACTGATTTGATTTCTTGAAAATAAGATATTGATTTTTTTTTCTCTGTCCTCCTGCTAATATTTTCTTCCATAATGGACCTGCAATGTAAAAGTGGTAACTTAGAGCAGGACTGAGCTAGAACACAGTCCTGGTTCTACGGCACCTTTCAGCCTTTCTTCTATTCACAAATATACCTGATTAGTATCTCTGTAAAGAGCTCATTGGCTTTTCTTCTTCGTAGTCACTCTGTAGTGCTCTGGGCCCTCAAACAGCATGCATAAAAGAATCAGGTACAAAAATTGAAACTGAATAGTTAGGTCTGATTCTGAATTACAATCAGAGCTCAAAGCCACGAGCTGTGACATCTTTATTTACAACAGATCAAACTATTACTGCTCCCAGCTGTCCATCCTGTTTCTCTGCCAGAAGATGCTGCCCCCATTGTGGAGAGATAGGTGCACACACACCTCTGCCACAACCCAGTGAATTACCTCAGAGTGTTAACTAGGGATGGGTGGAAAGGCAGAGGGTGGTTACACCTTAACCCACGGTAGATGAAACCATCAGAGCTCATGAATTCAAACCCCTCATATCCCAACCGCGCACATGGGTAGTGTGAAATTCCCCTCAAGGCTTTACACAACTACAGGAGCAGTGCTACTGTGCCTCAGTGCAAAGGGGATTCCAGGTCCTTTTAGAAATGTGCTCAGTTTTATGGATTCATAAAGAAAACCAGTTATACGGTGACTGAAGCTGCTCCAGGTGTGCAGGGACTTCATGCCCAGCTTGCATGAAGTGGTTGGAATTGTCTGGAGGAAAAGCAGTGACTGTTTTGAGTATTTCAGAGTTAGAAGACACAAATGGATTGTATATATCTTCTTTAAAAGTTGTCAAAAACTCTAGTGCATTTCTTCCATTCACTTTCTGAACAAAACCATAAAATCAATTCTCCACGGATTTGCTGTGCTTTCAAGGTGCATTTGAAAAAGCTGCACTGTTTTCCTCAGAGTCCCATGAAGTTTTTGTAACTACCTACCAGCTTGATGTCAGAAGGAATCACACATGTTCCCCGTTCTACAAAAGTAGTTGACGACTTCAAGTGGATAATCGATTGGACATCTGACTTAGCAGTCAATTGACCACTCCAGTATCCAGTCTGATTGACTATTTTCCCTTTCTTTTCTGGTGAAGTGAAGCAGACAAGTGTCTCTTTTGTTGTGGTGGAAACACTGAGGTCTGATGTAACCTTTTAGTAGGTAATTTCACCTCTGAGGCAGGAAAAATGGGCCTTTTGCAGTGAACGGGTGCAGATCGAAGCAAATGAGAGATGAAGAGTTCATACGCTGGACAGTCAAATAAAGGCTGCAGCACAGATGACTTGAATCCAGTTGAGCCATCATTTTGGCAGGCAGGCAGAACGCCCACAGGCAGTTGTGTTCCTGCAGCTTAGAATCACAGAATCATCAAGGCTGAAAGGGACCTTTAACGTCATCCAGCACTACCATCAACCCAGCACTAACACTGCAACTCCTAAACCACTAAACCACATCACCCAGCAGCAGATCCAGGCGCCTCTGAAACACCTCCAGGGATGGTGACTCCACTCCCTTCCCATGCACATTTGAGAGGACAAGACTGTCACCTGTCTTCTGTGAAGTTTGGGAAATCAATCAGTTAGCAGCTTTTCCAAGAAGGTGAAAAGTCTTGAAGCACCATATTCATGAGTGATTGTGTACTCACAGATTTTCCTGCACACATCTCAGATGGTTTTTGGGAAGCTGATCCCAAGATTAATTGTCCATACAGGGATCAGATTGGAAACGGAGGCCCAAGGGGCAGCCAGACACTGACCTTCGAAGCTCAGGTGTCAGTGGGTGAGTTCAGCAACCTGTGCATGGCATTTGGCACGATACACCTATGACAGGCTGCTGAATGGTGGAAAGATACCCAGCCAGCTTTTAAGGACAGTGCAATCATATCCTCATTTATGTCACAACCACTTTAAAAAATGTGGCTAAAGTCACTGGGTCCCCTGGTTGCTTCTAAAAAGTGCGTCCTAAGCAAACTAGCTTTCTGTACGGTTAACACTGAGCTAGAGTAGAAGTTTATGATGAATATTATGTTCCTTCAGTATGCAGAACATGCAGGTTCTAATTTCTGTAAGTTCTCTCTTCATTGTTGCAGGAGTGCCAAGTGGGTGTAAATATAATGTGCAACCAATATAAAGATATAATGCACTGCCAGGGTGATGTGGAAGGGTCTTTAGCTGAATAAATGGTTGCCTTGAGAGTTCATTATTGTCCTTACAGTAGCAATACAGACAAAGAATTACGAATCACCCTGAGCTGCATTTCTTTTTTGGCTGAAGGAGATTTAGCATTCAGAAATAGGCTAGGAGGAAATCCAGGTAGCACAGCCCAAGTCCCACAACAGACCTTCTTTCTGTCCTGTGCATTTCCAAGCAGGTTTCATCACTGAATGGCTCAAACACATTCCTAGTTTTAGTTCAGATTCAGCTCTACCCACTGAGGTGCAGCTTTGCTGGAGAGACTGATATGGAAAAGAATAATTTCTGTTCAAACTGCAGGTACCCTTTTAGATACTGTTGCTTTTCTCTACTTTAATTTTGGAATGCCCTGTGGTGGCATCAGGCCCACAAGATCCTGACAGATGTACATTTTGTGTACAGTTCTCCTTAATTATTTGGCCTAATCTTCATCTCAGGAGTCATGGAGTGGTGGACGTGGTTTTACCTGCCTCAGAGATACATGGAGAGGACAAACTGTAAAGAGATTCATAGCAGAAAAACAAAATCAATGCTACTTGCAGAGTTTTTTGTTTATAACCACTTGTACGTGTTTGGATGTTGAACTGCTGCAGCCTTATTCTCCATCGCATCTGATTGCAGTTCCCCTGTTTAGATAGATCAGTAGGGGTTTTACCTCATACTCTTCATAGGCCAGGCTCTGGAGAAGAGCTGGGAAGGGGAAACCCTTTGAATCTTTAGGTCATCACACCATAAATCTCTCGTGCAGCACAGAGCTCTCCTTGCTGGGCAGAAGCTACTTGCCTGATGATTCCTGGGGAATGAGGCCACTGCTTTTTTCAAGCAAACAGTGTCAGTTGAAGCCTCTGATGGTCAGAAATGGGATTTTAAAAATTATTATTATTATTAACATCATCATCATCATATTATCATATTTTCACATTTTAATATTTTATTATTTTTTTATGTATTCTTTTCCTCTTCCTGTTTTTAGAGAGCAAGAAGAAGTGATTGAAAGTAAAGCCTGGGAACAGCTGGCTTCTCTTTTGGGTCACAGAATTATCCAAACTGTTTGCAAACTCGGGTCTGTAAAGCTAACAAATGGAGAGTCACTAAGTCCACCGTATACTTTAGGTTTCGTTTGACGCCCACATGCTGAAACTACCTCACTTGCATCTGCTGATACAGAGAGATCCTTGCTGGGTGAGGTATCACCTCTGCACTGCTTGTCTGAACATGCTGATTTTTCAGATCTAGCAGAGTTTTCTTCAGCTTTTGGGCACAGTGACATCTAAGGCTCCTTCTTCCACTTGCTTTGGCATGAGTGAAGTCACTTGCAAGTTCCCTCCTCATGTTTCTGTAACAGGGATGTTATCTCTGTAAGAGACAGACTTAGCAGAGGAAGTGTGAAAGAGAAGGCAGACAGAATGGCTATGTGCTTCCTCCATAACCCCCAGCACTGCTGCCTGCAGTCAACATAATCTTTACCTTAGGGGAAAAGAAACCCAGGAGGAACAAAAGCAACACTGGTGGAGCGTTTATGTGATTGTCTTGCTCCCTGAGCTGCTCTTTTTACCTGTGCATGGTAGTGCACAGTTCATGATAATACTAAATACATGTAAGAGTTATAATAGATGTTGGAGGCTTCCACTGTAATGCCAGAGTGGTTGAGCTGGCTAACTGCTTCCAAATATCTTAACTTTTCCAATGCAACTTCCTCAACGTGGTTATTTAACTCCATTTCTTTTTCTTTTTTTTTTTTTCCAACATCACCTCTAAGTCAAATAAGATTTGTTTATGTATCCATTGCTTGCCATGCACTTGGCAGGATTTTTGTTGGTTTGGGGGTTTTGTGTCTGTGTGTCTTTTAATATATCCACTTCCCTCAACTGCATCACTTGTACCTATGCACCACCAAGCCAAAATGATCGAGGCCTAAACACAGAAACTTCTCTGTGAGCCTGCCTTTAGGTGGAAAAAATCAGGCAGCAACCAAGGTTCCCTGTTAGTTGATTCAAAAGAAAAATTATGTGATGCAAGTAAAATCATATTAACCCTGAACTGAGACAAAAAAGAAGTCCCTAGAATATTCAACAACATAAAATATGGTTTTGAATTCTATACTTTTGACCTGATATTATTTACAAAAGCCTAAGTGAGACAGTAAAAACTGAGTTGTAAATTGCTTTATTGAAACAAAATATACGGCTTTGTGTTCATTAAATATTTTGACTGATTACATATTTTAAGCGTTGGTGGAAATACTTACCTTTGCTATCACTGAACACTGATTATCCTTGGAGTCTTTTAAGTTTTTTTTATCCCCAGAAATAATTTACAACAGTTGAATCTGGAAATGGCAGTTATTAGAAACTGTCAGATTTTCCAGTATATTGAGAGGCAGAGTTGCAGACAAGCAATTCAGGTCATCAGGAGTCTAAGGAAAGACGGGATTTTACAGCAAAGGTCTGCAAGCTGTAGTCGTGAACAATAGTTTGAACAATAGTGGCCAGGTTGCTGTGATTGAAAAATGCAGAAAATCCACGTTTTTCTTGATGAGCACTGGCAGAACATCTGAGTGAAGACAAGTTTGTGACTGTTTCACCCAACAGTTCCACCCATTGTGGCTGAGAAGAGTCAAATACACCATTATTGGTGTGCAGCCCCCTCTCTTGCATTTTCCCTCAGTATGTGGTGGGGACAGGACACAGGACATGCCCTGTCATTGAAAATTTTGTGGATAGGTTAAGCTCAGGACATGTTATTACCAAAGTGTGGTTCAGTCCACAGGAAAGGGAAAGCTCATTTCAGAGTCATCATTCAGCTGTGCAGATCCATTGCCTGCTTGGCTTGGGCTTTTTGTGTTGCAAAGGGAAATAAATAAGTGATGCTGCCTCTGAAAAGCCACAAAACTGAGATGTCACTGTGACCGACACAGGCTTCTGATTTCCATGAGTTTTCAATTAATGATAAAGCTGTACTTGCTATTTTAACTCAGTTCTTCAAGTCCTATCTGGGCCATCTGTTGTATGAACACATCCAGCAATCATTCAGATCGGGAGAAAATGTGACTGCTATAGCTATTTGATCTTCCAACAGGTCTTATTAAGATAACAAAACTGGTCTGGTTTTAAAGGCATCTCTGTGACCTTTAGGAATCAGTGACTTACACTGAGGGTATGAAGTCATGGCACGTAGAGCCTAGATAACAGGTCCCACAATTTAGCGTGGCAATCCAAGAAAAATTCCAAAACCAATCTAGAAGGTAATTTTTCATCTATTTATTTAACTGACATATGGTTGGTATGGAAAAATCAAATCTTTAACTAGAGTACCTGATATATGAAAAAATACAGTAAACTTCTAGCACATAATTTCTTCTTCAGCTCATCAGTTTTTTCCAACTGTGTAAGTTGTTTCAGTTAAGAGACATAACTCTCACTTCTAAACCTAAATCATCACAGTTACAACACAGTCCTACCAATTTGTCTATCTGGTGCTCAGAAGTATTTTCTGACATGAACTACAGCTTTTATTTGTGATCTGAACTAGCATGATTATTATTATTATTATTATTATTATTATCATCATCATCATTATATCAGCTTACATTTAAAAATTGCATTGAGGAAACTTTAGGATTATAAAGTCAAAAACTAGGAAGTATCTCCACGTACGTAAACTGTCTATTCAGCTTCCTAGAGTGTGGCTTTCATGATATAGTCAAAAATTACAGCTTTTTCCCTTGTGACTTCTTCATCCAGTACAACTCTTGACTCTTAGGTTTCTTAGTTTGGATCTACCTTTAGAGATGCACACCTCAAGAATTTGTGAAGTTTTCGTTACAAAGAATGCCACAGCTTAATCCTAGTGTAAGAATCCTAGGATGTCTTCAGAAATCTTATCCTGATTACTGGTGGAAAGAAATTAAATGTTGCTGGTAGGAGACTCTGAGTATCAAAATTGACTGAGATTGGTGGATGTTGCTTAAAGCACTAGGCAAGTTTTCCATACTTTGAAGTAAACAAGGTCAATTTTTAAGTTAAAAGGTTAAGCAGAAGTGAATTGGAGACCATTGAATGGAAGGTAGAGAGCGCCGTGTAAAAGAAAATTGAATGGATTATGTTCACTGCTCTGTGTCCAGAGATCAAAAAATTGGATGTGACACACCCTTGCTTTTCATTCCCCACTCTACTTCTTACATCGAAATACTAATCTAAGTTTTGATGATGATTTCAGTCAGTCATATTCCAAGCAGGAAAATCAGGGGATTTTCAGCTATGCCATTAAATAATCACAGAAAATGGGCATGGAACAGTATGAATTCATACATACAGGTTTGTCAGGTAATTTGGCAGTGATTAGTTCAGTTTAATCAGATACTTTTCAAAATAACATCAAATGTTTGTTAAAACAAAAAGGGGTCCAGTTATTTTTCATACTTGTGAAGACTACTGGCCCAAATATTTGCCCTGAGCTTCAGGAGGGGTTTGTCCCCGCTTACTCTGCGCATACAAGTCGGAACAGCCCGGAGCCACTTTAGATGACCGCAGCTGCCTCTCCGAAACCTCACAGGCACTGAGAACTGGTGAACCACAGATACTTTTGATCCTAACCCTAAAGCACTCCTCCTGTTTTCCTCAATTCCAGGCCAGTGGTTTGTGGGCAGGGAGGCTGTGCCAGTTGTGCCTTTAACCCACTGCGAATTCCCCTGCCCTTGGCGGGGGACAGCGTGCAGGGATGGCTCCATGGAGTAGGGAAGGGGAAGCCTCCCCTGTCTATCTGCTCCCTGGCTGTAGAAGCAAATAGGGTGATGCCCCTGCTGTGAGTGCCTGATCCCTACTGGACTTCAATTACAGAGTGAACACACAGAGAGAAATGAGTCTGATCCCCAGGGCATGCGCAGATAACTGAGAGGCTACTCTCTTAATGCAAGCATTTGTGACTCTTCAAAGTAGATCTAAACAGTGATTTTCCACCCTGAACAAGTATCTGCTGGATGGTACAAAAAAAAATGTAAAGAAAAAAAAAGATTTCTCTCCAGGGTAAATTAAAAATAAAGGCTTAAAAGTTGAGTCTAATTAGGCGATCACAAAGCAGAAATGGTCATCGAATGTTTCACCTTTGTTCTGAAAACGAGTATGTGTATGGCTTTCACACGTCTCTTCTGCTTCCCAAGCTCAAAACACTTTTCCAGATCTCTATCTGTCAAGCCTAGGTGGATATTACAGAAGTGAGCCTGGGCCAACATCTCAGAGTCCCAGCACCATTTGTGATGGTATTTCTCCTAAGGATTTAGCAGGGCTTGAGTTCAGCTTTGCTGATTTTTTTCTGCAATGAGAGACAGCCATGCAGACATCTTTATCCACCCTGTTTAGCACAGTCAGGGAGAAAAAACAGATATGAAAAGTACAATCCACAGATCTGGAACAATGTTGCAGAACAACCTCTGCAGCATTAACAAGTGTTTTTTTCCTAAGATGCTGCAGTTTAAAATCTCCTATGTTAAAAAAAAAAAAAAAAAAAAAATCAAAAAAAAAAATCAGAAGGAAGGTTTCTCTGTGATTTATAAAGAAGGATGGTAAAGGGGAATGAAGGTGCGTGGTTTATGCTAAACTTAAGCCTAATCAGTGTAGTTTCTACAAAGAGAGAAGATTAGGGCCCAGACAAGTGGGCACCAGTTGAAGTGGGTCTATGTAGGAAGAGTCTGGATTGCAGAAAAGTGGTCAAAATCTCTCGTTTTCTCTTCAAAACACATATCTGTCCAGGAAAAAAAAAAATCCTTCTTCCTAGCCATGCATTGTGTTTTCCATAATTCACTCAATCGGATGCTTTCTGTTCAGATTCCTTGAAGGAGTGTGACTAAGCACTCTAAAGGCTTCCTCAGCAGAGCTGGCAGACAGCAGCAAGATCCCATGCTGTTCAAAGCAAGTATTTCAGGGGCAACTGAAAAAATAGTGAGATCTTTGGTAAATTCCCTCAGTTACCCAGGGCTCTGTGCAAAAATTTGTCTTCTTTGAGATCAAAGGAAAACTTTGGTTCTGAACACTAGACTCAGAAGCCTTCCTCACCTGGTGCTTGGAAACCAGTATTTTCATGGTTGGTCCTTGTTTTTCAGTTTTGTCATCCAGCTGGTCCAGCCTGGGGAGTGCCCCTGAGGTACACACACACCCCCCCATCCCACAAAGCATCTGGGAAGGAGGCGACAGAAAAAGCTGCTCGCAATGCTCTTCACTCTTCACAGTTTGGTTTTAAAAACTGTCTGGCCCAAGAATCTCTTGGAAAGCGGTGCGATCCAGGTAAACTCCTGTGCCTGCTGAGACATTGCTGCAAGGCACCAACTGGCCCCAGCATGTGTCCTGCAATGTGCTGTACAGGAAGGGCGTGAGCTTGTCTGAGGTGAAAGGAGTTCCACCAGGAAATGTTGGCATTACGAGAAATCACTCAGGACACCTGTGGAGTGAATACCGGGGTTGGAAGAGGTTTGACTGAGCCAAAGCGAAGAGATTCCCTCCTCTTTGGCAGCGAGCCAACTAAGTCAACCCTGCTGAAACTTGAAACACCTTTATATGATTTGCGTGTTTCTGTGATGCTTAAACAGCGTCCATATACTGCTGTCACTACCCATGGGGAAGACAGCAGGATTACAAAGCAGGAATAAGCTGGGCATACAACACACTAGAAAGATAAAGAAGACAGTAAAATACAGTGTAGTATCTTATAAGTCTCTTCACATGTCATTCCACAAGAGCTGTAATTCAGGTGATTCAAAAGAGCAGTATTGGTGACACGCAGCCTCAGTTTGAAAGCTTTGTTGTTCAAATCAGGGAACTAAAAACACCTCCCTGGTTTCCTGTTCACCAGTATAATAAAAATATGGTGCTTTTCCCATTCTGTAACTATTTTACACATACGGTAGGTGAGGTACACAGGGCGTGGCGTGACCTAACATAATTTTCTATGTTTTGAAGCAGTCTATTACGTAAAAAAAATTGGAATATTATCACTGGTAGTAATGGACCGGCTCAAAAAAGCACCCTTATATTGCACATTTTTTACTTTCTTGGGTTTTGTGTGCTTTGTTTGGTTTTGTTGTCCTTCTTTACAATATATTCTTTATCTGTCTGGCTTATGCTTTTTCCTTGCAGCACCCTGTCAATCCTGTATTCTTCTGGCTTTTCAAAAGCTTGTGGCTGTTACAGGCATCATGTGAAGGTGTTTAAATTACGCCTGGAGCAGGTATACACAAATTTAAGCATGACCAGGTATTTGTGGTCTGCCTGGAGAACCACTTCTCCTGATGAGTAGCGCTATAGTGAGTAGTCCCACTGACATAAACAGGATGACTCAATCCATGTGTGTTGCAGCTAGGAGGCTGGACACAGGTGGAAAACCAAAAAGTGTACGGAAATTCCTCTCTGCTGAGTGTGCACCATAAGCAGCCAGTGCATGTGTTCACAGGTCTCTCTGTGGAAACACATCCTGCCAGGTTTCAGTCTCTGCTGGGAATGAGGAAAAATGTCTCCTACAACCTTGCAGTGCCTGCCGGTCAGTATCTTCATTTTAAAATGGGGCTTTGTAAAGGAAGGAAGGAGAAACAGCACCACAAAGCTGAACAGAAAAGTGGGGTCCCTAAGAAATCACACTCTAGACACTTCTTTGCTGGGTGGTTGTGATGTGTTACAAGTCAGAGCTCTTTCCTGGGAGGAAGCTGGCTTGAAGACTCAAAAGCCTGTTCACCATTAAAACCATGATGATGAAGGGCAGGCTCCAGCTCCTGCTCTGAGCACAGCTGTTGCTGCCAGCCAGGATATTGACCTCTTTCTGCTCAAAGTAGAGATCACACAAATTAAATGCTCCACCACTGCATTGCCTGTGTCCTCACTTTGTTTTGGGAAAAGAGAGAAAGCAAAGTAGGTGCCCAGTGGTGCTTTGTTTTGGATATGGATAGAAAAGCAGAATGACACTGGTTAGGCCTGAAGTATTCACAAGTATTTTTTAGGCCCACAGAGGATACCAAAGCCAGTTTAACACCTCAGCTGCTGGTAGGACTTCTGCTATTACTACGTAACAGATAAATTTGGCGTTATACTGCACCTGAGGCAGTAGAGGCAGTAATCCAGCATATTACTTGTGGTCATTCCAGTACAAAGCAGGATGGATGTTTGGAGTTGGCTAATCTCAGGTAAGGGCCATTCTCCTCTAAAAAGCATGTTTCTGTGGGAAGAAGGTGCCCTGGGCAGCCACACCAGTGCCTAGTTGTCAGTCTGAAGGCAGCTCTGCAACATGCTGCTCAGGATCCCACAGCACGGCCCTGAGCAGCACTCGCAGAAGGAAAAGGGATTCTTGGCAGCGCAGCAAGAGGAAGAGGAAGCAGCACCCTCCTCTTCCTCCTCCTCCTCCTCCTCCTCCTCTCTCACCGTGTGCTGGTGTGAGATGTCTGGCTAGTCTCTCTGCTGACATGACTGAGATTGTGTGAACTGTGCGTCTCTCGCTCGTGGTGGGAGCACAAGCACACCTTTGTGCACCAGCAAAGCTGCTTCCTTGCCCGTCTTCTACTGCCACCAGCACACTGATGTGCTGCACCTGTGTCACCCTCCCGGCCACACATCCGCACTGGTGTAAGCTGGGGGGAAGGTGAGGGAGAGACATTCGAAGTGTCTGTGGGCAGACTTTGAGCACAGCCTGTTGGCTTCAGCAGCACTGCGCTCACACCAACCAAAAACCCGTTCTCTGCTTTTTCCAGAGTTAATGCACTTTCTCAGGACAGGGATGGAGTGGTCTAATGGTAATTGCTGTTGTGGAGGAAGTTGAAGTTAATATCTGTTTTCGCATGAGTATAAATGCCAAGGCCTGCATTTCAGAAGCAAAGGGAAATTACACACTGAACTGGTGGCATTTCATTAGCATTTACATTATCTTTGGACCCAGAGGTCTCAGTGAGAGAGTCAAAGGAATTTTACCCAGGGCTTTATAAGGACTTTTTAAATTGTGTCTTGAAAACCTCTAAAGATAAAGTTTAGCCTTCCCTGGAATCCTGGTGCACTTCCTGGCTATCACTGTAGGGAAGCAGTGTACCTTCATCTCCAGCCTGAACCCCTCTAGCTTCAGCTAATGCCCATTGTCATTACCCTTTGCACCAGGCACTGCCAGGATGCTGTCATGTGCCCCAGACCTATCTCTGCTCCAGGGTGAACCAGCCCCTCCTTGAAGCCCCACAAAGGGGCTCCTGCATCCTCTCTGCTTTGTCATTGTCTCACCTCTCTGGGGCCCCAAACAGAACTCAGTGACTGGATGAGGTCTGACGGGCCCAGAGCCAAGGGGATGACCCCTCTCTCCTATAAAAACCGTCTGCCCTGTAGAACTTATAAAGTGGGGAAGGGGGCAGAGGGGGAAAGAGAGACAAGCTGGATCACAAAGCAAAAGGATGGTTTGCCAAAGCTTATTTGAGGCTAGAAGACCATCTAGTTCACCGTACTACCCTTGAGACTAGCGAAGAGAAGAGTATAAGGACGTGGGAGGCACACAGAGAGGGATATTTGGGAAAGAATTCCCAGCTTCCAAGAATTTGAGTTTCATGGGCAATGAGCTTAGACGCAATAGGTCCTAAATCACTTTTTGTCCGTAAGTTTATCAGGTTGGTTTTGAACTCCATGCAAACCTTTACCATCCACAATGTCCTGTGATAAAGAGTTCCACGATGTCCTGTGACAAGTAGCTCCACAATTTATTTAAATGTTTTGTGAAAAAGTGCTCCTTTCCATGTTTGAAAATAACAGGGCTTGTGTTTGAAACTGCCATTTTCTGGCTTTACTGATGTTCCTTACTTCAATGATTCCCTAATAATTCTCTCTGTTCCAATTACATGGAGCACATGGGACTCCACCAAATCCACCAGACTGCATGTCTTCAGCCATCTGTCTTTTCTTCTTTGTATTTTACCCAGAGCAGATGCAGGGACAGGGTTTTTTTCTTACTGTGGCTGCAAACCATGTTTGGCAGAGAGATGTTTTCCATTTTGTTCTCCTTTTCTTTCCCAGAAGTTCCTAGCATGTCTGCTGTTCTGGTGGAGCACCAGCCCTGTTGTGTGTGGAGCTATTTATTTGAAACTCAGCATCTTCTCCTGAGTGGGGATAATCCATTGACACCCATACAGTAGTGGAAACTGTGAAACCCATGCACTGGTAAAGGTCTGGTAGAGTTTTTTACCTGTAATCATCCAATTCCTTTACTTACACTCCAGTGTTCTGCCTTCTAAGCTAAGCTAACATGTCGCCAAGAAATACACAACTGGAGTATTTTAGTTCTGCTCTCATGCCTTTCAGTCTTGCCTAACATACTCCTAATTTTCCCCCTCTTTGTCAATGACAAAGGGGTAGTACAACTAGGACTGGGCTCCAATTTTTTTTTTTTTTTATTGGACTGAAAGTTTAATGGCATCCTTCTATTCCTTTCTTTTCGCAGCCCTGTTGATTACTTTAGGCCTTGTATTTACCCAAACACACAAACTTCAGCTTTTGGAGTAACTTACCACAGCACGCCCATCCCCAAAAAAGTTGAGAGGCATTGAAGAGCTGTGGATGGTAGAGAGAATACAAAGGACAGGAAAGAGGGAGTGAGACATCCCTGCTGTGCACACAGTCATCCATAGCCCTCATTGTGGTGGGGTCAACCTCCATGGACACTGTTTCAGAGACAGTAAAATAGCTACAGCATGAGCAGTGAGTCCATACACTGGAGTTACTGCTATGCTGAGGGGCAACCTGGTGCCATCCCAGGGTAGAATCTGGCCCTCTGAGCACTACAGAGGGGTTAAATGGGTGCTGTTTTGAACCACTGTCCATGAAAAGGGAACAAAACCTGTTTTCAGTGTTTCCCATATCCCAGAGAGCAACATTTCTGAAAGTGACATGTGGTTAGTCCAGCAAAGTGTAAGCGTCCCACTCCAGCTCACCTCTTTCTTCCCATCAGTGACTTTTTCAGTGTCTGGTGCAACATCTGTAATAATAATCTCTCACTGATCTATATGAGCAATAGATATGACCTTTTGTGGTTAAACTGATGTGGCCAGCCTTCTTCAAAAAATTTGTAGCTGGTTTTGTGCTATGGGTAGGGCCACTTGGTGGGGCAGCCTGTCCGCACAGCCAAAGAGGCCAGAGCAGGTCTCATGTGCCCTGCACCCTATCTCAGACTGGGACCACCTGACTTCACCAGCAACACAGCCTGAAAGGAACAAAGGGACAACATCTTATATCCTGGGTAAAGATCTGAGATAAAATGGTGCTCTGCAGATTGCTGGGAAAAAAAAAATTTAATATCTGGCATCTTTATGTTTCTTGCCAGAGCTCTGACGTGCTTCCCGGAACATATTGATCCACTGCATCATGCTTGAGTTTCCACCTCTGCTCAAGAGGAGGTAATTATAAGGATCCCCTAAAAGCTGAGAATTATTCCAGTTAAGTCAGAGGAATGGTGCTGCTGACAGTCTTCAAGAACCGATAGCATTTCACAGAATCATAGAATCTTAGAAGGTTGGAATGGACCATCTAGTTCCAACGCCCCTTCCATGGGCAGGGACACCTCACACTAGACCAGGTTGCCCAAGGCCTTATCCATCCTGGCCTTGAACACTACAAGGGTTGGGGTACCTACAACCTCCCTGGGCAACCTGTTCCAGTGTCTCACCACCCTCACAGTAAAGAATTTCTTCCTAATATCTATCCTAATTTTCCCCTCTTGCACCCATTACTCCTTGTTCTATCACTACAGTTCCTGAGGAAAGGTCCCTCTCGGGCTTCCCTGTAGGTCCCTTTCAGATACTGAAAGGTTGCTATGATGTGTCCATGCAACCTTCTCTTCTCCAGGCTGGACAGCCCCAACTTTCCCAGACTGTCTTCATAGGGAAGGTGCTCCTGTTCTCTTATGAACTTTGTGACCCTCCTCTGGACTTGGTCCAACAGTTTCACATCCTTCTTATGTATGCAGTCCAGGTGGGGTCTCAAAAGAGCAGAGCAGAGGGGGAGAATCACCTCCTTCAACCTGCTGTTCACACTCCTTTTGATGCTTTCCTGGCTGACAGTGCACATTGCCAGTTCATGTTGAGTTTTTCATCAGCGATCACCCCCAAGTCCTTCTTTGCAGGGCTGCTCTCAGTCATTTCTCTGCCCGACCTGTAGATGTGTTTGGGATTGCTGGTACCCAGATGTAGGACCTTGCACCTCACTTTCAGAGAATTACAGAATCACAGAAGGGGCAGGTTGGAAGGGACCACAGTGGGTCGTCTGGTCCAACATCCCTGCTCAAGCACAGTCTTCCTAGAGCACACTAAGCAGAATCTCATCCCAGAAGGTTCTTAAATATCTCCAGGGAGGGAGACTCTACAGCCTGTCTGGCTAACCTGTTCCAGTGCTTGGTCACCTGCATAGTAAAGAAGTTCTTCCTAATGTTCAGGTGGAACTTCCTATGCATCAGTTTCTGCCCACTGTTTCTTGTCCTATGGCTCAACATCACCAAAAAGAGCCTGGCTCCATCCCCTTGAAGCCCTGCCTTCAGGTCATTGTATGCATTTATAAGATCCCCTCTCAGTCTTCTCTTCTTCCAAGTAAACAGGTCGAGCTCCCTCCGCCTTTCCTCACAGGTGAGGTGCCCCTGTCACCTCATCATCTCCACAGTCCTCCTCTGGACTCCCTCATAGAATTCCATATCCCTCTTGCCCTGAAGAGCCCAGAACTGGACACAGAACTCCAGATGTGGCCTGACTAGAGCTGAGCAGAGGGGCTGGATCACCTCCCTGGGCCACTGGCGATGTTCTTCCTAATGCACCCCAGAGACCACTGGTCTTCTTGGCCACACAGGCACAATGCTGGCTCATGGACAGCTTGTAGTCCCCTAGGATTCCCAGGTCCTTCTCCAAGGTTTTCACATGGAGGCAAACACTGTCATTTCCTTGCTGATTACCAGAAGGCATTAGTGGATGTTAGAGCTAATAGTAACTAATGGACCATGAAAAATCACCAATGACTGAAGAAGCTGACTCAGATCTCACTTTTTTTGTTTAAGCCTGTCTGTAAATTCCTCACATTTTTGATTGGTAAGAACAAAGACAAACTGTTTAAAATGTAACCACAACCTGCAGACATTACATACAACGTCTGAAGTATGGGTTGGATATTCTGTTGGGTGAGTGGGTGCAGCCTCGACTGAGGCTGAGAGGTTGAATCAGCAGCATTTCCTCCCTGAAGGAGAAACGGGGGTTCTGCAGAATGAAGAAGCTCAAAGCAGGGGTCAAGGTGTGTGTACTGACAAACGGGAAGAAATGGACATGCAAGGGGGCGGGGTTGGTGGAAGAATATTTATGCTCTTAAAGAACATAGGGGAAACGGGGCAAAATACCATGGTCTTCAGTCCAAAATGCAGATAATTAAAGGCTTTGGAAATATCATCTTGAACAAATGAATGAAAAGCAACGAACACTTGGGAATGAGAAAGTTCTCCTCTCTTGAGCAAATTTAGCACTCCTACAGAGCTACACAGGAGCCACAGGAGACTGAGCCCTACATGGCAAACATTTCAGACAACTAAAAGTGTCTGAATGTTGATACTTCTATCCTTGCTCAGTCTGCTTATTGCATCCATTCAGATCCTCAGGCAACTTGGGCTGCAGAGTGTAGGGTCAGCCTGGGTGCTGGGACAGTCGCTTTTCAGCTCCAAGGGAAGTCACAGCACAAGAGTTTCTTTCTCTTCATCATATTTCAGCCTGCCAAAGCCATTAGCTTACCTGAAAAAACTACAGTAAGTTCAGAAAAAAGACATTTCAAAACTAGTTCTGCCTTCTCCAGTTGTTCACGGGGAACAGCATTTGCATTTGATTGCTTTGCTGATCCTTAACTATTTTAGTTTTACTACAGCAACTCTTACTAGATAATTATTCCCTCCAAAATAGTTCTGCTTATCCTCCCCCTCTCAGCACTTTTGCTCAGGAGAATCTCTCACTCACTTCTGCCAGAACACTGGGATCTGTATCCACATGACTTATTTTCTTTAGATGTCCCTGACCATCAGACACTTCATCAGATTCTTTAATATCTTTTGCATCCTGTTGCTGTAGACAAGTCATGCACCTGCTGGACCATCTGCCTTTGCAGACTGCAATTCAATCCCCGCACACAAGAGATTTCTTTATCCATTACTTTGCACTTTGTTAGATGGTAACTGTCTGTACAGAGAGGCTCTAGTAAGGTTTTTCAGAAGGTGTTTCAGAAGCACAGGCTAAAACTGGGTTTTTTTCGGTTTTTTGTTGTTTTTTTAACCTGCCTTTAACTCAAAAGGACTCCACTTCTGCCTCCAGAAGCTGAAAGGAGCATGTGGGGAAACCTGCAAGGCAGTGTGGCATGCTGAGGGCTGCTCATCCTGCAGCCAGAGAAAGGGAGCATAGTGGCACTAGAGTTTCAGGACTCTGGCAGAGTGTAGAAGTGCTGGGGCTTTTGTTTCTTTCCTCCCAATTTTGGTTTTTTGTTCCCTGCCTTTGTCTTATGTTTCATATCTTGTTCATATTTCTGGAATGGGATGAAAAAAGCCATGCTGTAGTCACCTGACGTTTGCATGAATTTTTTGGTGTGCTGTTTATTTTTTTTCTCTCCTTCTCTTTGGCTGTCACAAGTCTGCCTTTTGAGGAGTTGTTCTGGATGTTTCTTAGGCCATTTAGATTTCCACCAACCTCCAAACCCCTTGCATTCACAACAATATTTTGTTTTCCAATTTCCTCACACTATGGGCTGAGAGTAGAATGCCTCTTATTTGTTTTGTTGCTCACCATGACCCTGCCTCACTGAAAACCATACAGCTGAGTTTAGTGTTTGCAAGTAAGTCAATTATCTTTCATTTCTTTACCATATGTTCAGTCTCTGTGATTTGACATTATTTGTGACATTAACACACGTGACATTAAAACATGTGGCTTCACTCTCTGATAACAGTATATTGACAAGACTGGAAATATGGGGAATAACAGCATACTGAGAATATTGAAAGAAAAGTTTTCTTTTAGTTTTTGTAGCATGAGAGAAGAAAACTGAATGTATTATTTTGCTAAGTTTTAACACATTATATTGTATTGGAAGCGTGCATTCCCCACGGATAATCTTCTTGGATGTGGACACTTGTTCAGTGTCACAAAGTCCTTTGGAGTTGTTTGGGGTTTTTTTGTCAGTGTCCCTGGGCAACTGTTCCCTTGTGAAAAAAACTTGACAAAACTGTCTCCTCTTAGTTTTCTTTGCTAGGTGTGTTGTTAGCTGTCCTACAACCACTTGGTGTGAACACATTACTTACTGGTGCTCCCCACAGTATTTCGCAGCAACAGTTTCACTGACAGGTTCGTATCAGATTGTCAGGATTTGGTTAGTTGTATTCTCTTTGCTTTTGCTGTAGAATCATTTTCTCTGGACATAGCACACAATTAAATTAGCAGACCCAGTGAATGCTGATAGGAGGCTGACTGCTTACCTGCAGAACGAAACCTTACAGAATAGTTAATACCCCTTGACAGAGAATAGAGATTAGTATGGAGTGGAAACTGTGGCTGTTGTTTGTCCTGTTACTAGATTCAGACCCTGGTTTTGGTTATAAATGTTACCTTCCCACCTCCGAGTACAAACTCTGTGATTTTGGTTTCTAGTCACATAGCTGAGATGGTGGTTCTAGATAACCAAGTTCTCTGTGGCAGCTGTGGCGAACAGCTCAGGAGCAAACTACAGGATTATACGGGTTTGGATAATGGGCCCTCATAGATCTGTACATAGCAGTCAAATTAACAAATACCACTTTTATGCGCTCCCTTAGTACCGACATATTTGCAGTCTTTCTGTGGGTTAATCATGAACAGGCAAAGGTCTGAGCTTGTGGAATAGCACATTCGTTGGCAATTGTAACTCATGAGTAAACTTGCAGGAGGAATTGCCATTAAAATACTTCCTTTCTCTGCTTGGTGAGGTGCTCCCACAACTTTCAGTGCTTTACTAGCAAGCTGTATAGGACTAGTACATTTAGGGTAATAGGATTCCCGCTGGCTCAATTTTGAATGTTTTATGAGTCAATTAAAACCACTTGAAAGAATTTAGTGACACAGGCACCACACATTTTATTTCCTGACAACCGAGTTCTGCATTGTTTTCATAGGAGTAGGATTAATGAAGGTTTTTAAAAAACTTTACCCCAAAAGGAAGTATCCAGATCACAGTTATTTGTGTTTTTAAGCACTGAGACTTGGCAGTACAACTTGTAGGAATTTTTCAGTGATCCAAAGAACCCTAAATATACATGTATTTAGGTCTTCAAGAGTGTTAAAGAATTGTGTTTACTGGGATCAGTGGCCCCACAGCACATTCTGTATGTGTGTGTGTGCGTGTGTGTGTATGACCTGAGGATCTGGAAAGAGTTCTGTCTACAGAATATTCCACAAAAATTCGATCCACAAAGAAAATCACAGCAGCCTGACTGCAGCAGAACACTTACGCTGCTGCGGCTCTCCTGCCTGACTCCATATTCAGACTTCCTTTAGAAAGGGAGGAATTAGTCAGCAAACGGCAAAAGCATTTGCTATCTATATAGTTTGGACTAAGGATCATCTGGAAACAGTCATGATGTGCTAGGGCCAAATTTTTAGGCATGAAAATCTCTATTTCCATGGACTTCAAAGGAGCCATACTAATCTTCCAGCCCCAGGGGTCTGACCTCTGGATTTTATTTCAACTTTCAGATTGTGTTCACTACCTTCCATACCCCACCTTTTGCCGAGTGAAGTTATATTTAGCCCTTGTTCTGATATTTTCTGTTGAATTCAATTTTCCCACCACCTGTATTCAACCCGTAATACCTTTTTTTCCCGATGTTGCAAAGCCAGGAAAAAGAAAAAAAAAAAAAATTAAAATGTAGTTTTAACTTCCCCTTGGTAAAATTCTACTAAATGTATAGCTTGGTAATTTCTGATGCCCCAAAATGTGGAGGTAGGAGACAATGATTATGGGGTTCCAGTCACCCTAACTGTGACAGAAGGGTAGGGCAACTGGACTTCACACCATGTCACTACACATGTGGAAGAACGGAAAGTAATTAGTCTGGGAAGAAGGAACAAGTCCCTATAAACCCTAAACCAGCACTCACAGACCACTAAACACACCACTTGCTTTTAGAAATATAACGAAGCCTCATGGCGACATGAAACCTCAGACACTTGTTTAATTGAATGCAAAACTAAAGAACACTGAACTGGTCATTCCGGGTCGAAGTGAAGTCCCACTCAGCTTAATATCCATTTTCCAATACTGGCCAGGAGCAGGCTCCTAAAGGAGATTATAAGAACAAGGCATATAGAGAGCAATTTTCTGGATGGGTGCTCCCAGCTCCTGTATGTCAGCCAGGTACTGTGTTCTTAGGATACCTACAGAGCACCCAGGTGCATTTGGGGTACCCAGGTATCTTTCACCCTCTCAAAGGTAGGCAGGGTCCAAAACAGGAAAATACACAGTTTTTGCTCTGGCCTGTCTGCAGGTAACACCCTGCCTCCACCCTACCCACCGGTGCACTGTGTTAAACACAATTTCAAAACATTTTTTGAGGCTTGAAATAACTGGATTTCCCTGGGCTTTAATTTACCACTTGACTAGTTTCCTATTTAACCTTTCACTTCAATCCTTATTTCACAGCGTGAAATGATACCCCTGCACACCACATTTCTCTTTTTGAGGCAAGCCTGCCAAAATTATCTTTTGCTTGGATGTGATGGGAAATGCATGCAACTTTCTGAAGCAACCCAGTGAAAACAACATATTACTCACAGAAAATTCTCAGTGAAGTTTGCAGCTGAGAAACTTTGATAGGAGGAGTGGCATATCACACACACTATACCCAAAGTCCCACTTATTTAGAAAGGAAAAGGCATGAAAACTTTCTGAAAGAACAATCTTTCCAAAACCCCATTTGTGAAAGGTACCTAAGTCCATGCCTGGCTTTAAGCAAAGTAGTTGTCATAGAAATATTCCTGTGCTTAATATGATGCTTGCTAAACCACAGATTCAACCAGGGACACTGTAATTAATGACACTACTCTTTACAGCATGAGCTAAACACAGATAAAACACAGCAGGGAATCTTACCACTGGTTCAGGCTTTGATTAGACACATCTTAATTTTCTCACTGGATGAAAGATCTTAAAACAAAGCTGCAGTAACTGTACATCCTCTCTCACACTCTATTTATTCCTTGTTGCTTGGGATTTAAATAAGAAGAGTTATGGAGGAGACAAAGGCCACACAGAGAGTCTCCTCTCCCCACATCCCTATTTTTGTTTACTGGTGCTCATCTAGCTGATTTTCATGGGCAGCAAAAGCTCCAGTTGTATCAGGGCAGTTCTGAATTAGCTGTGAACATTTGTGTGTCAGGAGGTATGTACATGGGGGAAGCCTCATCCTTCATTTTGTATATTAATGACAGAATAGATCCAAACAATTTCTGCTTTTAACAGCCGGACATTTAGCTGAGCTCTCAGTGAAACCCACAAAAAGAATGTACATCTGCATGTGTGGTCCATGGGGCTAGACCTGTTGGTATGCTTAGACAAGAGAGAATATCCTCAGTTGCTCTAGTCACAGTTGTCCCATCACGTACTGGGACTGGGGCAAAGAGCATAGTACTGTCAGAATGCTTATGTGAAAGAAAGGGTGGTTTCAGTTCCAGGTCCTGCCCTCCCAAGTATTTCACCAGTCCAAAATTTTTGGCAAAGGTGTCTAAGAGTCTGACTAACTCCTGAGAGGTAAGTGCACTTGAATCTCTTTACACAGATGAAGGAACTGAGCTCAGGTTTCTCCCTCTTTGGGAGAGGACCTTTTCCACCACTGGACTGTTAGCACAGGCAGAAGGGAGGCAGCCACTTGTTACATTCCTTTTTAAATAGCATCTCCTCTTTTTCTGGTGTTTTTGTTTCACTTTGGAGCTGTGGATGCACCTCCTTGCATATGGAGTTGAAAGCCTCCTAAGATTCATTTTAAAATCTCATTTTACTGTTAACACTTTGTTGGTTTCTTGCTTAACAGACATGGCAGTTGTGATTCCCACCATCAGGCACTGGATACTCCTTAGGTGATGAACGTGGAGCCTGTGTGCCTAACTTAGGATAGTGTTTTGGTGATCAGATCATGAAGAGTTTGGAGCTCCACAGCTGAGAGACATTTGGTCTAATTCCCCTAACTCCTTTGCCCCTTCTGCAAGGAAAGAGGCTGGTAGCTTGGCCACACAGCCACAGGGGTGTTTGAAGATCATATATCTTGAAGACTGCATACCATTGAGATAATCTGCTGGAGAAGGCTGTAAACACCTTGGAGGCAGTGTAGGCAGAGCACACTCTGGAGTGCTTGTGCTGCACTGAATGATTGCAAAAGGAAGCTGGTTTCTTCACAGAGCCAGTGGAGCAAGGGCAGCACAAAGTGGAGCCCTTGGTGACCCATCACACTGGCCAAGTGATTTAGTCAGGGACACTGGGATAATAACAGACCCCAGTTACCTGCACTCCCTCAGCAGCATAATTTTTGCTCCTGCGATGCTGCAGGGATGCAGGATGGTGCCAGTGCTCTGTCAGTCAGTTTACTGCAGAACAGGCCAGCTTCTTGCTGCAGCAGAATCACAGAATCCAGAACCCTACCATGCTTATGGTATTAAGGCTGCACAAGATACAGACATACAGACAAACCTGCATGACCTGGTGGCCCAGGGACAGAAACAGCACTATTGAACTCAGTGGGCAGAGCACAGGCTGAGACTGCTGACTTTGCAGGTACAGGCCTAGAAGGGGTTGGGACCAACATCTGTTCTGGTATGAGTCACCACAGAGATAAGGACTGTGTGCTGGTTGAGATGGGGTACAAACTAACCATGGATTTACGCACATAGTGTGCCAGTCTAATTTGGAAGATCTGTCAGTCTATTGTGAGTGCTCCAGGACAATGGAGATTATCACACTTGGCCACTAAACTCTTGCCAACAGGAAAAAATCAGTCTGGATCCAAAAAAACTATGAATTTAATGCGAATTTGTTAAACTGCATTAAAGCTCTGTTTCAGCATTTTTAATCAAAGGTGCTTTTAATATGATTAGACTTCATTACTTTACCAAGAAAATTGGTCTGAACTTCATTTCATAATTTTTTGTCCTGAATTAGAATATCCACCCAGAAACTGAATGAAGTTTCAATATACACTTTAAAAATTAATTTGGATTTATTTCCGTGAGAGCACAATGCCTGGACTGAACCCTTGTCAGTGGAGTCACATCGATGAAATGAGAGAGCTGTCAGTCTTCAGAGCAGTCCTCACTGCCAGTGCTGGACCAGTTTGGATTCAAACAGGGGTTGCCAAATTATTCCTATCAATAGATTTTCACCTTCCGTGACTTTTTACTTAGTTATTTTCAAAGGCTATATCCTTGGTTATAACTATTGACATTTTTCAGGAGTGTAGTAGTCTGTAGAAACTTTGGCTGGATGTGTTTCTGAGGAAGATGCTCATTAACTCCACAAAAATATTTTTTTCATTCAGCCCACACCAAACAGCATCAATGTCTTGCACACTAATGGGGCTAGCATTTTATAGATAGATAGATAGATAGATACATTTATAGTTGTTACTGGATGATCTAAAAAGTTCTGAAACATAACATGCTAAAGTACCAATTTATCTTGTTGTGAAAGTTTCCTGAAGTTTCACAAATTGAGTCTGTAAAAACTGTTGGTAAATTGGAGGCCATCAGGTCTTGTTTTGTAGCAACATATATACAGACACTTGTACAAACAACTCTGAAATGTGCCATTTCCTGAAAAGAGACGTTATTGGGACGTCATCACCTGTCACAATTGCTGCTGTTGCCAAAGATGTTGGCTTGACCTTTAAACCACCGTTAGAATACTTTTGGGTAATCAAGATTCGCATCTTCATAACGTCAGTAGAACAAAAGGTACCTTTGTCCTGACTCAGCTGAGTTGATGTCAAAGACCTGGTGTTCATCTGCTGACAGAATTTTGAGTCCAGCTTAATATAAGAATGTGTTTCATTCACACTTTTGGTTACCATACATCTTTACTGTCTAATTCTGTTTAGGATGAAATTTCTTACTCTTTTCTTGCTACCAGTGGAGGGGCAAGAGGCAGTTCATGCAGATAGTTTTCCCACCTGTCTTCATGGGTTTTAAATGAATATAAAATGAAGAAAAAGTGAAAATGGCAGCCCTCATCTTAAAAGAAAACTGAGAATAGGGTTAAGCTATGAATTTAATTATTCAGGAACCAATTTTGTTAAATGAGTACACTTTCTGTAAGCAAAATAAAACGTCTTAAACCATTTTTCGCTCTCTTGGTAGGGCACTGGAATTTCAAAGTATTTGTAATTAGGCCCCTTTTCTATGACCAGAGTATTTTTAAAAGTGAACTTAGCAGCAAAAGAAAATCAGATTGTTGACATTTTATTCAACTGTTTGTTACTCTGGAGCACTTTTTGTTTATTTTTGTTTACTGATCTGTCTCTTTTTCCCTGCATTACATTTTGCAGACATGTAGTGATTTTTCATGAGCGATTTTTCACACGAGTGATTTTTCACATGAGTGAAAAATTAGACTTAGCAGCATTCTGCATTCACTAATAAATAATTTCACAAAGTGCAGAGGTCCAGAATAGCCAGACTACCAACAGCGAGATGAGCTTGAGCATAGCCAGATCCTAATTTTTATACTGAAGCAGTTGACATGGATGGAGAGAACAAGGAGACAAATGAGTAAAAGCTTCATACACGGTTCCTTGTGTTGGTGACAAGCAGGCAGCACTCCTTGACCTGTCCTGTGATGAAATGACATACACGAAAGTTTGACTGCTGTTCCCCAAGCAACTGTGTAATTTTTATGAGATTGGGTAACGTGTTTGAGCTATGGCTTCCACTCCACTGAAATCATGCAAATGGTTGCATCGCTCTATTTCCAGAAGTCCAAAGTGTCCTTTGGCTGTAGGAACTGTCAGCTCAGAAGATTGTTGTACCTTGGGCATTTTCTGACCGATCTGGGACAAGCCAGCTCTCCACCACGGTCCTGCAACTGAGGGGGTAAAATGGCAATTTTAATATGGTGTTAAATTAATTGCTACCCACTCTATTAAGTATCTCACAGCTGTCAACAGCAAAGGAGGAGAAGCAGTCTTATGTGCTACAAGCAATGCCTACTTCTTTGGCATTGATGTGTACAGAGGTAAATCACAGCCTTCTGCAGTGGATCTACGACACATTGTCTAAAATGAATTATAACCTTTCTTCTCGGAATAGGAGGCTTACTTCCAGAGCAGATTTCCAGTATGTTTTTTCA
>NW_020955195.1:3011217-3091833 GCF_003031625.1 Empidonax traillii
AAAAAAAAAAAAAAAAAAAAAAAAAAAAAAAAAAAAAAAAAAAAAAAAAAGAGTCTTTGGTAGAGGTCCATCCTGTGTCTTGCTGTCTTGCTCATAGTGCCTCAGTGCTGAAAACTCCCTGAGATGACGGATTAATACTGATGAACACAGCCTGAAGGTAATGTTTACTTTGATTATTTAGATTTTGCAGAGTACAGAAAACCAGGTCATACCGAGATTATTTAAAAGTACACTTCGACAGCCAACAGAGTCCCTTACGTTCTGCCAGAGTAGGCTCCCTCCTTGCTGAGTAGTGACCCCTTAAGGAAAAACCGAGTTACTGCCGCAGTACTATCTTCCCCATCTCCAGCTGTTCTTCCGTGAGGCTTGCTTTTTCTCCCCGCCCTGCCTGGGGCTTATTCCCTCAATTTCGGTGCAGCACTTTTGAGAAAGGATGCCGTAACGCTCTCTGTCAAGAAATCCAAAATGTGACTCAAACGCATCTGTAACTTTTGGTGTTAAGAATTGTACCCGTGTCCTTCCCCACTTGCTCTCCGCCCCCCACCTTGATTTGATTTGTTCACTAATGTTGTATCACCAGGCCACCGAGGAAGTATAATTTTTCGCCTTAACGTTTTGCAGTCGATTTAGTTCGCTGCTCTTCTTTTACCACAGTGATAGGGCTTAGATAACACTGGGGGTTTTTTCTGCTTGTTTCAAAGTCCAAATGCTGAGAACTCGAAATGCTGTTTACCCACTGCTTCTTCAAAGGCTTCTTGCTCCAAGAAGGTACCTTGAAAAAAAAATGAGCCTCAAAACTTTCAGCCAAGAAGAGGAAGAACATAGTATATGTTGGTCTGGGAGTGTTTTGTCTTTTTGCAGCCTGATTTTTGGGAAGATTTTTTGAATTATTTCAGTCTAAGAATAATGAAAACCAACTCTAAAGCATCTTTTGTGCATGGTCTCCTCAAGAGAAGGAGGAATCACTCAGAACTGCAAAGTAGCCATCCTAGTTTTAGGTTCTGATCCCATCTGTTTTTCTATGTTGCGTGACCTTTACAAGTGTACAGGGAAAACCTTCCATTGTGAGATTTCAAGCAGTTTGCGCAGATCTTTTCTGTAACTTTTCAGTGTGTTGTGTTTCCCGCCTAATGCTGTTAAGTGCAACTCCTACAGATAGTAGTTACCTGCACCAGCAGGGAATACGGTGCTGAGCAATTATATACAGATTCCCGAAGTCTTCCAGATGATGGTGAAGTTCAGTTTGGTGCATTTACACTACCACCAGTTACTTTACAGCTGTCTCGGGTACGGCTGTACTGGGTGCAGTTTCATCTGGGGACTGCAGCCAAGCTCTCTACCTGACCGACACCCTCGGGTGGGAACACTGGTGGTTCAGGCATCGGGCCGGTGCGAAGATACCGAAGTAGAAAAGGAGAGAGCTGAGAATAATGCGACCTCCCCGGGGGCAGAACCCCCTTGCAGAGCACCAGGCGGGGGAGCGCTCATTAGTCTTGCAACCCTCCCCTCCCCTGAGCATCCCCCGCGGCCGGGGAGGGGAGCGGCGCTCCCGGTAACCTCGCAGGTTCAGCGGAAGCCGCAGCTTTAAGCAGGTGGCCGAGTGGCAGCGCGCAAGCCCCCCGAGGAGCACCGCAGAAGCCTCTCGCTTTCTCCGACCCCTTTTGCTGTGGCCACCCGTGGCCCGCGGCCGGCCCCGAGGCGCTCCTGCACGCCGATCCCCCGGGCTGCGGGGCGGCACCAGGCTGCGACACCGCCCCGTCCTGCCCTGCCCGGCCCTTGCCCCGCCCCGGCCCGCCGGGGCCGCGGTGCCTGCGCCCTCCCCGGGGCTGGGGCCGGGGCCGGGGCCGCCCAGCACCCTGGGGCCGTGCAGGCTCCTCCCGACAGCAAGCGAGCGGTGCCCGGGGCGGGCGTTAGCAAGGCGTGTGCCGAGGGGGTGTGTTATGTGGGCTGGAGTTTATTTTTATTATTAGGAAAGAAAGGAAAGGGGGAAAAAAAAAAAGAGAGAGAAGAAGAAGACGAAAAAAAAATAAAAGGGGGTGGAGAAGGAGGGAGGGTGGGGGGTGAAGGGGAAAAAAAAAAAAGGCCCGGAGAGGAGTTTCCAAAAACTTCCAAGGAACTCGCGGCTCCAAGTCTCGGGCGGCAGGCAAGAGCGATGCTGGAGCCTCGGGCGCTCCGGGAGCCGACAGCGGCGGCCGCGGCGGCCGAGGGGGCGACCGCGGGGATGGCGGAGGCTACGGGGAGCGCGGTGCCGGCCGGAGCCGGGGTGGCCGAGAAGAAAAAAGCCGGCAACGGCAGGAAGGGGAGAAAAGGCAAGAAGCCCGCTCCGCCGGAGGAAGGCGAGGCGCCCGGGTCCGCCACAGGTAAGCCCGTCGGCAGGTGCTGTGGGAGCCCCGCGCGGACCCTCCGCGCCCTTCCCGCACCCTTCCCGCACGTAGCGGACACATTCCCGGCTCCTGCCCGGCCCGGCGGACCCTCCGCGCCCCTGGGCGGCTGCTCGCCCAGCTCCGGGCCCCGTGGAGCGGCGGGGGCAGCGGCGCTGCCTGGAGTCCCTCGGCTGTCCGACCGCAGTTCGGTCTGCTGTCCTCCTTCCCTCCCACGGGCCCCGAAGCCCTGCGAGGCTCTCGGTCAGCTGTTGCTTTCTTCTTTTTATTTTTTCCCCCCTCCATTTTTTTGGAGGGCGTGAGACTCTCTCTCCTATTACAAAACACGTTTTCTGTCTCTCCCTCTCCCCAGAAATCAGTTAGCTTAGTTGAGCAGATGGCAAACTTTCATGCGGGGTATTTACTCGGGGGTGACCAGAGGGGACATTTCGCTCGCTTAGCAGCACGTGTTGCTTCTCTCATGCCTCCCCGGTATTAAGCGCAAGGATTCATGCCAGTGATCGCTCGTCTTCTGTAGGTGTCCAGGGGCAGGGCTCCGTGGATGGACCCAAAGGAAGGGGTCACAGATGGGCATGCTGCCCCACTCATCGTAGTTACTTATTTCTGTCAGCCAAACGTCCCAGTCAAGATCAGGGCTCCTGGTGCTGTGCAAACACATAAGAGCTCATAATGCTTTTCCTAGAGAGCTTGTATTATGCCACCTACTTTATCAGAAAGCCTAGTGGTATCCACAGATACACTTAGCTTTTTGCAACAGCAATGTATAGCTGCAGTTACTGTTTAGTTTACCAACTTCTTTGAATTCTGTGTTGTTTGGAGACAAATGTTTTAAAAGAAGCATATGAAAAGCAGTCAATTGTCGGGTTTGGGTGTGGGGTTTCTTTCCCTTTGGGTTTTTTACCTGTAAAGATGAATTAACAGAAAGCCCAGTAGGGTAACACTCTCTAAATATACCTACATTAATTTTGCTTAGTGCATCATGACCAACATGATGCTGCTCTAGACGTCAATCATCAGCCCTCAGGGTGGATGCGTGTGATTCAGAGCAGAAGGTATCCCTTTGGGCTAATAATCTTTACAAAGTAGCACTGCCCAATGCATCCTCTTCTTTATGCCGTTCGGAGACACAGTTCACGCAGCCTCTGCTCGGCACTGGGTGTAAGCGAGATTCAGGTACAGCAGGGGAGGTTTCCCTTGTTATGCCAAGCTAGAGACAAACACTTTATTTGACCTTTTTTTCTCTCACCGGGTTTTCATAATGCTGCTTGCTGTTGCATTTTGCAAGTGTAAGTATCTCCTGCTAAAACTAACCTCCTCTTGGAACATTAAAACCTCTGGCAAATGTATCTGTGACAGCTGGGCTATTTGAAGTGTTGGGTTTTGGGGTTTTTTTTTGGTTTTTTGTGTTTGCGGTTGACAGAGGACAGGAAGACAGTAACAAGTTGGACAATTTGTGACAGGAAAGGTCTGTCACGGAGAAACGCACTTTCCCACTGGGCAACTCAGAGTCCCATGGCATCCCATCCCCTTCTTGTAGGATGGCTTTCTTTTCCCGGCTCTGGAGAGAGTTTTCTTTTTCCAGTGAGCAGGCTGCTGAGGAAGTAGTGAAAGGAGTTGTGAAACAGAAGGCATAGTTTTTGAGTAATCCAACCAAGCTGACTCTGAACTAGGTAGAGATTTGGGGGAAGATGGTCTTCTTTCTGTGATGAGGGGAGCCAGCATAATAGTTAGGAAGATCCACACAAGTAAATATCAACTAAAGTTTAGGTAATCAAGTGTGTGTAATGCCCACTTCTGGTGGTCTGGTCATGTCTGCCATGGGTGAGCTTTTTATCTGAAAATCTGAAAGGTGGCAAATGTGGATTGAGGTTCATCAAGGCAGGATTCAGATCAGGCCAGCTCCTATGATTTGCTAGAACTCCAGAAGACGAAGTCCTTACTAAGCCAAAATATGTCAGTTTTTGAACTAGAAATAATCTACTTTTCTGGCAAGTCCTTACCTCAGTTCTCCAAAGCACCAGTATGTTTTTGTAGGTATGAAAGAGCACCGCCTTCATCCATACCTGACATTACTAGCCAAAAGTTTCCTGTGTGGGCAAGAACTGAGCATTCTTCTATCTTATGTAATTAAAATCCCATTCCTTCCAAGATGAGTGTATGTGGCAGGATAGTTCACATGTGTAGCTAATCCGTGTAGTCTGTCTAATGGGAGAATGAAATACAGCGTAACACATCACTGTACACTTGACTCACAATCAGATAATGTCACACTGGCAGTGTAACGTAGATTTTATCTCATCTGTTACTTAAGGGTATTTTCTGGTCTGAGGGGCATTCAAAACAAGAGCTGATATTTCAGAAGAGAAAGAGCAGAAAGATTGGTTAATGTAAAATGTAACAAGAGAGCAGCATTGCATTTCATGCCATGGACTTTTATTCTCTTTGTTCAAGCATATTAGAGCTTGAATTAATAACTGGTCTACTTATGTAAACTTGGTAGGCCTTCTGACTTTGATGGGACCACAGTTTCTCCTTTTTGCTAATAGTTTTGCAGTCATACCTGATAATGAGTTTGTGTGTTTAGGGTGTGCGCAGTCTGAGAGGTCATGAAAAAGTTTTGCTTTTTAGTTACCTGCTTCCTTTAATTGAATTATGTCAAGATTTGTACATTTGATGTATTCTTCTCTGTGAGTAGTTTGAATCTACTTATGGTCTCCCTTACAAAAAGCAGTGGCTTGAAGACAATCCTCAGTTTTAAGATCTGGCATTAGCACAGAAATCTGTAGCAGGTGTCCAGCTTTTTTCTTGGTGCTGTTTTTTCTGATCACAGCTTCTCTTAACTTAGTTTGCTTTTGGCTGTCAAAGTATATCATTCACATTTCAATCCTGGGTCTGAAATCATTGTCTTATTGGTAATTTGTCAACAGGCTGAGAATCAGCTTTATTATCTGGGGAAAAAAAGTGTATGAGAAAATGTTTCTTTACTATATTCTGTCACATCTTACCTGAGAACTCCAGAATTGCCCTTGGAGAAAAAAGTTAATTGCTGGAAGAAAAGATGAAGTGGTTTTGGCCCGCTCTGCTCACCTGCACAGTGGTAACATCAAAAGAAAATCTGAGGGTTTGCCACTGGCAGGTGAAGTCTGGGCTCTGTTACAAAAGTTTGGGGAGGTCCATATTGCTATGGTTTCTTTGTCACTAAAATTATGTAGAAGAACATTTACCTCCACTTGCTATAAGTGGTCTTGAACAAACTGATTCTGTCTGGCTTGTGTCAAGTCCAGATTGATTGTACCTTCCTTCAGCAGGGTGCTCTGGACCATGGTAAATACAGGGGGTGAAAAACTGAGGAGACAGTATTATAAATGGACAGAAAGCTACAGTTTTTCTCCAAGTTGAATCACCAAACTGCTATGCCGACTGAGTGTGCAGACAGGCTCAACAAATCTGCCAGCAGGGCTTCCTAGGGCATTGCCAGCACACTGAAAATACATCCAGGCCGGGCAGGGAACCCTAATGCAGGAAAGCTGAGGCTGAGTGGTAGTCTTCCCCTCACAGAGGCACTGCTCCTGACTTAGAGAGTTGTTATAGCAGGAGCAGGGAGACTTGGACTGGGCCCACTGCATAAGGTGGGGCTACTGAAGTGAGAGAAAGGAATCAGCCCTGGAAAAATTCCTCCTGGTACACCACTAAGGTGGTGCAACAGCACATCAGCTGCCCAGCCTCTTTGTCAAGTGTTTCTAGACACCCTGGGGAATGTGAGTTTTCAGGTGGTTCTGCTTAGCAGAGAAGATGAGAGAGAGGTTGCTGGGCTTGAAAGGACAAAGTGTGAGAGAAGACATCAAGTGTTTTTGAGGAAAACACCTTGATTGTTTGCAAAGGCTGATGGTGCTGTCAGAGCAGCCTGCTCTGGCCTTGGGTTGTGTTAGCCGCTCTCTGACACTCAGCAGCAGTGGTACAAAGAGCAAGGCTCTGTAAGAATCTGGTGCAGAAACACAGTGAGACAGGGGGGAAGAGCCTCAGAGGTGGCTCTCAATCACCATTTCAGTGAGGTAACCTCAGCAGCATTGCTCTGAACACATCTGCTCTTACTGAGCCCAGACAAGAGAGGCTGCAGACATTGACACAGAAAATAAATACCTCCTGTGAGAAGTTTAATTTAGAATTAGATAAAATGCCAGAGCTTTGAGACTACTTGACAGAATAAACAGCACGAAGTTCAGATGAGATGAGTGTGACTGAGCAGAACCTTTGACTGTGTCCTGGTAAACAGGCTTGGTTGTCTGAGGAAGAAATTGTTTTGAGCATATTGTAGACCAAGTTTTGTGTCAGGGCTTGGCTGGGGGGATCAGAGCTGAGTCTGAGGATTGCTAAGTTTAAATTGATACTCAATATTCATAAAGAGATATCAGAAGACAAATCAATATTTTGCATTAATTGAAGACAAGAGCCTCGGAGATGGAATGAAAGCTGTGGTATCTGGTAAAGCCTGTCTACTTCTAGAGGAAAACTATTGCTTAGAAGGAGTGACAACTTCTTCTGGCTCTTCCAGGCCAAAATATTTGTGTGCTGCTGGTATGTATGTACATTTTTTGGGGAGGAAAGCCTCTCTACCTGTGTGCAATGCCTAAATGCTCCAAACATTTCACACAATCTTCAGAACAATTTTGAGAGTGAATCCTTCAAAAAGCATGTAAGTGTGTTTATGTTTTTTTGAATAAATGAGATTAGTCACCATTCAAACTTTTTTGACTTAAGACTACAAGTACTACTTGACTGCAGTCATGGGAATGCAAACAGAATTGTGAGGACATACCAGTACAATTGCCCAGTAAATCCTTCATGTGTATAGAAAGACATTCCCCCTGTGAAATAAATCCAGAAACTGAACTTTGTGCAAATATCGATAGCTGGGGAAGGACGAACAAAATTTTTGGTGTAGAAATGCCAAGATCTGCTCAGATGTGCAAGGATTTTAAAATGTTAATCTCTGGCAAAACTTGTGAGCTGATTTAAATCTGAGTTTGTCTATACGTAATTGTGGGTTTCTTGGATTTCTAAAAAGGCAGTAAATGAAAAAGAAGGGGAAAAAAAGTGGAGTGAGACAGTTTGAAACACCACTCATAAGTTAAAAAAAGAAGATCCTATGCAGCTGATATTTCAGAAGACTTCAGCCCTCACTATTTGGGGCAGCTCACTTTTAATCTCCTCTATTGAGTCAAAGCACACTGGGTTTTCACAAAAACTTTTTGGGTGTTCAGTTTGTAAATGTCTAGGCACAAAAATCGGAAGAGAAGCTACTGAGCATCTTTGACAACACATCCTACTTTAGGCACCTAAGTGGCAATTTGTTATTCTCAGAGCAAGGCGAGCTAAGTGCAGAGCTGAGGAAAACTTTCTTCCAAGGTCTCGCTTTCCCTACACCCCCTTTCCAATCTATCTGTAACCATCTGATAGTCCTCTGACGCAGGTAGTTATAACCAAAAGCAAAACAGTAAAGAACAATTGTGTCACAGGGTGTCAGGATCTGGAAATGCTATGAATTCCTACCAAATCAGTGTTTTGCTAACATTCCAAAAGTAACAAGAGTGAATGTGCCTTTAACAGTACTGATAGTTTATCGTGTTCCGTTATGATACAAGAAAACAAACCAAGTTGTCAGTATTTTGTATGAGTCATGCTAGCTTGTGCAAAGAGCTGCTTGAATGTGCTTGAGGTGTTTCAGTTAACCCTCAGTTGCTCCCTCAAGTACTCGGAATCCTGGGTTCGGCGCGGGGAGGGCATCTTGTTCCAGCCCTGGGAAATCTACGGTGACAGGCTCGCATCGGAAGAGCTACGGCGGCGGTGCCGGGGATGCAGGGGCAGCACAGGGGAGAGGAGAGGCGGAGGCGCCTGTGGAAGCGCTGCTTTAAAAATACCGAAAACAGTCGAACGAATAGTGAAAGGGGAATAACACCCCCCGGTGACCCGGGGGGAAGAAGGGTTTGAGGAGGGATCCCGGAGGGATGCCCGTGCCGGTGCCGGCCACGAGGGGGAGCGGCGGGAGCGCGCTCTGCCCACGGAAAGGCTCGGGAGATGGGGGACCAGGGGGGTGCCGGCTGACCCTGGCCCTGCAACTGCGGGGATTTGTGCCGAGCCGCACGGGGGGCTCATCAGAGTGTTCTTCAGCCCCTTTGACTCCGTGGGTGCTTCACCGGCATGAGAGGGTGATGTGAGGATGCCGGCTTGGAAGGCAGTCCCCCCCTGAAAATCAAGCTGTCGAGTTGTGTTGTAGGTCAGTGGATGTGTAGGTGAACTGGTAGACCTAAGTCCTGGAAAACACTCTGCTCTGATCTCATGAGATATGAGTATGAAATCATCCTGTGTGAGGTCACAGGGATGTTCATGAGCATGCTTTTCTCCTCGTTTCCCTCATTCTCTCACTTTTCCCTTTTTTCCCACCATCCTTTCTTTTTCCTTCTTCCTTCTTTCCTCTATTCCTCCTTTCCAGCCATGTGTCCCACTGTCCTCCTTTTGTGCCTTTTTGTTCTTTTCTTCCTCCATTCTTTTCTTTCTCCCTCCCTTCTTTTCTCCATCCTTCTTTCTGTCCTCTTGTCACTCCATCCTTTGCCGCCTTTTTTTTTTTCTTTTCCTCTCCTCCCTGTCCATCCCATCTACTCTATTTCTGTTAATGGAGAACAAAAACAATGGAAGAAAAGTAAAGCAAGACATTTCATAAGGGACTGATAGAGATCTTTAACATAAACTCCTGTCTGGAGTAACTGCTAGTTTTGTGTTTGTACACAGATTACTACTTGTGTCTGGTTTTGCATTTCTGGTTGTGTAAATTTCTGTGGGAGCATTAGATTTGGGGAGAAATTGACCGTGTTATGTAGTTTGTTCACTATGGGCCATTTGACTCCTTAGCTCTGACAACCAAGTCCACAGGCTTCACAGGTGAGGGAGGAGGAGGGAGATGCTAATCTGTTTGTGACAGTTCACTTGGGAGTCTTTCCTCATTCTCTCTGTGCATCTCTTTCTCAGGTTTTATGAGCTGATGGTCCTTCCACCCCTGTAAGCAAGGGGAATCCAGGTCAGGCAGTTTGGGCTTGGCATTCAGACATGGACTCAGGCTGAGCCTTGCTCAGTGCCATTCTCCAGCGTTAACAGCTTTCATTTCACCCTTGAGTCAGCCACATGCCATGTCCTATGGCTAATGGTTAATCCCTTTGAGCACTGTTACAGAAGCATGAATGCATACTTGATATGACTAAACAGAGTCCCTAGTAACATCCAGTGGCATAGGTGATAGAGGTTGCTACCACTGCCATTACTGCCAGAAGAGTTAAATTTTAAATCCAGTATTGGGTCATCCTGTGTGTGTGTGTGCAGATGTGATGTTTTAGTGGGACTGTTGGCTTCCACAGTGACAGACTCTTCAGTTTTGGTTTGGGGAAGTCCACTGGGTTTAAACAAGAGGAAAAAGGGGCTGTTCTGTCAACGTATTGCACCTGTATATGAAACAGCACTGCAAACTGCTCTGTGTTGTTGCATTGTATTTGGAATGGATGCCAGTAAATTAAACAGGCCCTGTTATTCTGTGAATACATTCTTGCATGTAGTCTTGAATTGCACCAAACAGACTGATATTGTTTGTATCATCATAGTCCTCGAGCTCTTGCTGAAATCAATATCCTTCAAACCACCCTCTGTGGAACAACCTCAGTCTGACAGCAAGTTCCTCTTGCCAAGAGCATACAGTCTTTGCATGTCCAAGGTCACAACAGATCACAGTCTGATCCCAGCACAGACACCAAAGTCTCCTGACTGTCAGTGTAATCTCTTTCTTCAAACCAGCCTGTTTTCCAACATGTGGCCATTCTAGAGATAAGAATAACACGTAGGTATCACAAACCTCTCACTGCCTGCCACCCCCCGCCCCCGCTTTTTTTTTTTTTTTTTTTTTTTTTTTTTTTTTTTTTTTTTTTTTTGTTTTGTTTTGTTTTGTTTTGTTTTGTTTTGTTTTGTGCAAAAAGATTCCTTTCCCTTTGTGAAAATGGGTTTCCTGGAGGGCAGTGTGCATTCTTGATATGTCTACTGCAGGGAAGACAGAGGGGGGTGTTTTTTTAGCTATTATGCATATTGCTGTCCCACTGATACTATGAAGCCAGCGCTATGGTAGGAGCTGCTTCCACAGGGAGGATATGGAGAGGAAGGGCATCAGAGAAGATGTCAGTTGTGTCACTGTGCCAGACTTGGATGTTCAGGGAGAATCACTGGTAGGATTTGAGAGACCCTAAGAGAGAAGGCTGCATTAGAAAAATTTTCATGCAGGCTGCTTCCAAGGGCAGCATGTCCCATTGCAAGAACAGAAGGGGAACTTCCCATGCAGAGCTTCCACATTCCATTGGGAACAATCTGACCTGTAAAAACTGGTGTCCCAGGGCAGCCTGTGCCTCCTTCTTGTTTGTGCCCTCTGCTGCACTTCTGCAGTGACCAACACCAGCTTTACAACAGTGTCCTGGTCCTCTCAAGAGAAGTTGCTGCAGGAGAAGTTACTTAAGCTTTTGGAAAGCAACCCTGAAAACATGGGAGCTGCTAATTGGACCTGTTCTTGGAAAGGATGGACTGGAAATGCAGAGGTATAAAGTGCCCCTGTCAGGCTCTAGAGGATGAATGCAAATGCCAGTGCACTTGTGGCATTAGGTAAAATGCACTGCTTCAAAAAGTGAAGGCAGTTATTCAGAGAAAAAACTTGCTTGGATGTGTAAAGGATTTCTGCTACTCACAGCATCTGAGAGAAGGATTGCCATAATATTTGAAAGATGTGCTATAGTTCAGAAAGCTATGGGATGAATGCAGAAATCACTGGGTGAGGGGTTTTTTGTGTAACAGGCTTCTAGTCTGACCACCCTTCAGAGCAAATTATTGCCAGACTTAATGTTGTTGATTCCAGGAGTCCTGGCCTTATTTTTTTTATATTGGTACATTTTGATTTACATGGGATTTTTAATTAGGCATGTTGTTCATGGCATGTAAGAAGGTACTGCAAGTGTACAAAAAGCTAAATGTAAGTGCTAGGTGATAAGATGAACTGTGGAAAAAAAAAAAAAAACCAAACTGATTGTCAACCAATGTGAAATTGGTGTGGAACACAGGCTTTCCTGGCTGTATGAAGTGCCAGCAAGGTCAGAAACTGGGAAACTATTTCAGAGCAACAGTCTGAAAGGAGAGCAGGGAGGTCCTTGAAATAAGGTCAGAATGAGGGATTTAAAATAGATAACTGTCCTTTTAACTCAGGACCATTTCGAGGTTATTTGGCATTGCTGTTCCTTGATTATTTCTTCCATCTGTGAGTGAGGGTGTCTCCCATCCCATTCTGGTCCTCTCTCTTATAGTGAAGACCACCTGGGTGAGGAGCCCCTTTATAGGAACTCTTCTACCATAAAATGAGTGTTACTCATCCAAGCTACCAAGTCTCTCTTGAGGCTCTGTTCCGTTCCATAAATGTCAAAACCCACTGGTCTCAGCAGCCAGTGTTCTTGCTTCTATCCCCAAAATGCTGTCTGCTCTCGTCCCTTCTCCAGCTCACACATGACTGAAGATGATGGCAGCAATGAGGCTAATCCCAGTTTCCAGGCAGGTTCCAGATCTCTGGCTGCAGTGGGAGTTGTACCTAGCAGCAGGATGAAGTCAGAGCTTGGTGTTACGGGGATGCCACCTTCACTGCCGTCCAAAAAAAAGAGCAAGGAAGGGCATATAAATTCTAAGAGCTGTTCGGAGAAAAGTAGCTTCTTCTAGGCATTTTGTTTTAACTTTATGGAATTAATTGCACGGCTTCTGCCAGCAGCATTGCTTCCTCTTGAGGGGAGGTGCTGTACAGAGATTGCCAGGGCACCAGAGAAGACTGAGGATGGCTTAGTCTCAGGGTGGGTTTTTAAATGCTTCTCATGGTCCACTCTAGGCTTCCATGATTTTGCCTCAAGTTGAATTTGAATGCAAGTGCCATCAAAGCTGAAGTAAGCTGCTAGGGCTGTGTGGCTCTCCTTCAGTCCAGGGGCTGTAGTTTAAGTCCTTGGTGTCTGTTTCCCCTTTGATTGCCAACAGGTCAGACCTGTCTCCAGTGATAAGTGTACCTCCTGCCACAGTGAGCTTGCCTGAAGATCCTCTGTGGCACCAGCTAGAGGGAAACAGTATGACCATGAGATGAAATGGCAGGAGGACATGTAACGGGTAGGAGGGATTGGGTGCACTGCTCTATCTATGAGCTAAGGCCCCCTCTCTACTGCACAGGTGATTTTGCTGCAGATGGCATCCTGTCTTTGTCTTGCTCAAGTCTGTGATGAAAACTTTTCTTCCTCTTGGCATTTGGCTCAAAATCACCAGCAGCGACTTCTATCCAATCCCTCTCACCCATTACAGGCAGTTCTGGGATCATCACATCTGTGTATCACTCTGTCCATTGAAGCTCCTTGAACATCATCACTGGGAGTATTTGCAGACTTAAACTTGAGCACTTACCTAAGCACTCTAGTGAATGGAACTATCTGGGGCTGTGTGCAGAGAGGATACCGTGCCTAGGGCTAGGTTTCCCCTTCTCTCACCCTACACAGGTAACCATGTATTTTAAGCTCTGGGCAGGTGTCCTTTGGCAAGTCCCATAAGGGCCAAGTAAAAATTAAGTTAATGACACTGCAAATTATTTAAACTGTTGTATCATGTCTGCTGGTCTAGAGAGAATATAGGCAGAGAAAGATAATTAAATATCTAATGTTTGCTGCTGAGGTTAATGGCTAACTCAGCTGATGTGTGAAATCAGGTACATGTATGTTTGGAGGTGTTTTGGCATCTTTTTCATCTTACCCTCTTTATATCAGTGAAGTGATGTCTGTTTCTCATTCTACTCTCAGCTACTCAAAGAAGGCAAACTCTTCCCCCCCCTCCACAAGTCATGCTAGAGCAGTATCAGTGCAAACATCTATTCAGGCTTGTGCACACACATACATTCTGGTCCATCACAACTACAGCAGAAGAGGAATTAATTTTAAGTATTCAATACCTCCTAGAGTTATATTACATCAGAGAATTTCTCCACTGAGAACGTGTCAAGAAAATAAAAGGCTTCTTTTCTAAGCCATTTTAAACTCAGGGCTGCATAAAAATGCTGGAGGTCCTGGAGAGATCTCCTTGGAGAGTGGTCCTGTGAAATATACCAACAGCTGGATGGCACAAATTTGGAAAACATTGCTGTTCTTAAAGAATAGATCTGAAAGCTGCTATGAGAAAGCGGTGCATTTTCCCGAATAACCTTTTAATTCTGTATAAATGTTATAAAGGGAAACAAATGCATAGTCTCTTGATAGTGTGGGGAAACAAGGTCTTCATGGAAAAGGAGAAACCTTCCCACCATAGCTCAGCAGGGAAGTGTAGAAATGTCCAAAACAGCGAGTTCACTTTTGATTTTTATTTTCTTCTCCTTTAAGGCTGTAGTCAGTTAACAACTCCCTTGACAGATTAAAGAAATATCAAGCAGCCTTGGGATTGCCTTGTTTTCATGGCACATTTCACGATGTTTCTCACTATCAGCTTCACGGCGAAATCCAGTCCGTTTCAGATCGATGCCAAAGACCCCAGGCACAACTAAAAACTGTAAATCACTTTGAAGCTGAGGGATAAGGAACAACTTGAGGTATTTAGAACTGAAGTTAGTTTTGAGGCTTTTTTCACTGACTAAACCGTGGTGACTGCTGGCTCTAAACCAGGGAGTAGATAAGGTAAAAAGCGTGATAGGATTACCCTCCCGGTGTTTGCAAATCCTTCTCCTGACCCTCAGGGGGTACGTGTGGGACCAGTAAGAATGCTTGAGGTTTGTCATCGCTGTTCCAGTGGAAAGCCCCATCTCACCAGAGCCAGGTCCTGCGAGGGGCCTCTCAAGGTTCCCACACACTTCCAAGTCCCATCAGAGGAGCAAGAGGCAGCTTTTGAATCTGCTTCACGCCACAAAGGCTCCCGAGCATCTCGCCTAACCAGTGGTACCTCCTTCCACTGCAGCTTGCTGACCTAGGCCTGCGACGGCCGAGGACATCACAGCCAATGACTTCTGGTTAATTTTTTTTGTATTTCTTTTCCCTGTCACCCATAAACAGCTGCAGCTGGAGGTGGGATATTGGGCTAGTCCAGCTTTTTGTCTGATTGGCATGGTCATTTTTATGTGTGCCGAAACACGCTTGAGGATGGAGTG
Organism: Empidonax traillii; assembly: GCF_003031625.1. Classification (NCBI taxonomy): domain Eukaryota; kingdom Metazoa; phylum Chordata; class Aves; order Passeriformes; family Tyrannidae; genus Empidonax; species Empidonax traillii. The sequence goes on from NW_020955195.1 coordinate 3,025,819, forward strand.
AAGAATGGGCTTGAGGGCCTGTTTGACAAGGGAAAATGTTGGGTATGGGGGATCTTTCAAGCAGGAGTGGAGGATATGCACTTGACCAGGAATAAATGTATCAGCATTTTAGGGCAGCCGCCTATTTCTTATGTTTTCAGTGCTCTGCTTCTGCCCAGTACCTGCTACATCTCATTCCCCAGAACCACCATCCGCATTCTAACTCAGCTCTTGCCTGAAGCATGCTGCATATAATGTTTCTAGGTAGGAATGTGGGGGTGGAAAGACCACATGAGGTCATAAAGTTTTTTTGGAGCTGCAATTTGATCCAGAAAGTGAATTACCAGGTGCTTCTTTAGAGAAGGATTGGAGGTTATATTTAAATACCTCATTTAGTGAAGCCTTTTACTCCAGAAGAGAATCAATTCCATTTATTCTCTAAATGTGCTTTTGTTTTACCATAGCATAATTCTAGGAGGATGTTTAAATTGATCAGTGGATTGAACTTAACAAATTAAGAAATAAAAAAAAAAAAAAGATGATGCTACATATCATTTTTTTCTTAAGAGGGTTTTACCAGGCTACTGAGTAATAAAGCTTTAAAAAGGCAATGCATTTCAGATATTCATTTTCATAAATTTACCTTTAGTTTTCAGAGAAGGGGTAGAATAGGGGTGATGTCCTGGCGCTGTAATCAACACTTGACCTCTCAGGACCAGGGTGGATATAGCATCAGTCAGCAGGCTTTAATCAAGAGGGGGTGGCAGAGAAGCTTTGGTAGTGCTCTTCAAATATAAGTGCTGTTGCTGTTGTTACCTCTCAGGGAGGCTCCTTGTAACAAAAGGTTAGTAAGGGAGGTGTTACACTCTTGTAAGCTGTGGGCAAGGGCTGCAACTGGTCGTGACTTTGCTGGGAGGCTGCTGGGTCTGCTCCTCAGTAGACAGAGCTGCTGGAAACAGGCTGCATTTTCTTTCTGCTGTGTTTCTGAACAGCACCATTTAGCGCTGGTCCCCTGCACACTTGTTCAGGCATTGGGCAGGAAGAATCAGCTGGAGGCAAAAACGGCACTGCTTTTGCATGCATGGAAAGCAACAGTCTATGGTCAGTGGTCTGCTTGTGCAGGGACACCTGGAAAGCTCATCCAAGTGAGCTTTTAAACTGCATACGTTAAGCCACTGGATCACCATTTGCCTTTTGTTTCCTTTTTTTTTTTTTTTTCTTGTAATTTTTAACCTAGCTCTAAACTGGAAAGAAGATCGCTTTATTTCTTAAGATGTGTCCCCACCATAGTGCAACTGAAGCACTTTAGGTTTACACTCTGTGTTAGCTCAGCTGAAATTTTGCACTTTTGCCAACAGCCCTAAAATGTCTTCCCTGTGCTAATGAGCCGGGCTAAGCCCCTACCCCCAGCCGGGGGAAGCAAAGAGACCCAGTCTGCAGTGCTGCTATGGTGTTGTTACACATGAGATGCTACATAAAGGCAGGAGAAGTCAGCTTGGGAACGTGTTGAAGGGGAGGGGAGAACTGGTGGGAAAAAAAAAAAAAAAAAAGGGCAGGGACAGGACAGGGATTTGTAAAGCTGAACATCAAGCAGTGGGAAATGAGTGAATGGAGAGAGGTTTTTGGAGGAGAGAAAAAAAAAAAAAAGGAGGGAGGAGGGTGAGAGCAGAGAGCTTGGGAAGCAAGACCTGTTTGGGAGGCTAGGCTGCAGGAGGGGTAGGGGAGAGAAACAGGCTTAGTGGGAGTCTGGAGATTGGGAAAGGGGGAAACAGAGGTGTGACAAACCTGCAACAAGGGTGGGATGAGTAGAACAGAGAAGAAGGTGGCTTTGTGGGGAGAGGAAAGAGGCTGCCAGTACAGATGGTGTTGGGCAGCCCTTACTTCCTCTGGGCTTCACAGCGAAGTGACTTCACTGGCCATCCTCATCGTCTTTTCGCCTCTTCAGTCACGCTGTTTCCATGCAGTGACCATAGCAACCCAAGTTTCTGACTGTCTGGCTGTTCTAGGATGGTAGCTGTAATGATAGCAGTAGGGAGGGGAGGGGAAGGCAAGCAGCTGCGGAGCAGGGGAAGTTGCCTGAGTACAGTAATCGTGTTTGGCAGGTCAAGGGTGAACCGTAGCCCGCGGGAGTTGTACAATGCCCAAGGCTAGCAAAGTGGTGTTATAATAAACCCCAGATGTTTCCGCTATTTACAATGTATATGTTATGTTTAAACCTGAAAATGCATCCTAGGATCTGGTGGGTAGGGAAACAGTTATTAGCTGCTTGGAAATGACTTGCTGGTAATGTATCTGCTCCCCCTTGATATTAGCCTGTTGCCTGTTTAAAATATAAATCTCCTAAGCAGAGACCTTCACGAGCAGCCTCTCTGCCAAACCAGTGGTTCCACTCAGCATCACGAGGAACAGCATCGTGTCCCCTCCCCACCCCTGACAGTTTTTTGGGAGGCTGCACCCCGGGCACGGCAGCCCTGGGAGCGTTGGTGTGGGAGAGGCAGCGCTGTCAGGCCGGGGAGCTCCGCCAGCTGCAGGTGCGCAGAAAGCACCGCGTAATTTCCCCCAGACTAATTATTTCAGAGCTGGGGGCCAGAACCCTCGCGGTATGTCACGGGCCACGGCAGAACTCTGAGGGAGCGTTTTGAGGAGGGGAGGAGGGGGAGGTTCAGTTGTCGGGGCTTTTATGTCAAAGCAGTGACTCGTCTGTGAGAGTGAACTGGTCAGCTGAACTGTGAATTTACGGCCGAATGGCTGCTTTGCACAGACCCTCCGGGTGCTCAGTCCCTACAGATGGTCCAGGCAAGGCACTCAAAATGTTAACGTTTAAAGTGAACAAGCTCCACTGTGGGAAGGCTTGGAGTGAAGGCTCCTGTTCGGAGGTGAACCGTTCTGAGTGAATTACACCTAAGCCCCACCCCTGTTTGGAAAGGGTCATGTTCACTTCAATGTTGTATTGGTTTTAACCAACCCAGGAAAAATGCACACCTTCAGTGAATCCTCATTAGTTGCTCGTGCAAGTCCCCTGCCTGCTTGTGCTTCCCTGTGTGTCAGTCTGTGCTGTGCCACGCTCGTGTGGTGGCATGAGGGGTACTTGGGATGCAAAGGGACTTGTCTGGACCCCTCACCATGGAGGGTACAGTCCAGCCCTCTGTGTCAGGAGTGGAAGAGGAGCGCTTTAAGATAGGGTGTGCAAAAGTGTTGCTGAAGGTCAAGTAACAGTTTGCAAGGAGAATGGCCAAAAATTGATTCCTCACCCAGATGCACCAGTTTACTTCTGGTGAGAACCCTTTTGCCTGGGATGCCTGGCACACATGGGAGACTTGAGTAGTCACATTACACAGCACTTGTCATGTCTTGATAGGGGTTTTGGGTATGGATAGAAATGAATCCTGAGGTTTGGGAAGCAAACTATGCTGATTGTGATGTTTTGTTGAGTTTTTCCTCTGTTTATTTCCTGTTCCTACTCCAAACACTCCCTGTGCAGCTATCCCATCACGTGTACCATGACTTCTATTAAGGGTAATGTCTTTTCTTCCTGAGCTTTGCTGTTCTCCCACATCCCACGTGCCTGCCTAAGAGTGATTTTCTTGAATCTTAACCCCGATGGACAACTCCCTGCCTAGCCATCCAGTTTTACAGTATTTCACATTACACCTCATAAGAGGGGATCCAGTACAAGCGTTCTGCTAGACTGCCTGTGAGATGTGAATAACTCCCTGTACCTCTCTCTGATTCACTTGGACTCATTATTGTGGGTGAAGGACTATTCGTGTTAGTGGTTTCTAATGTGGTACTCCAGTTAAAAATGCAGTGAGCCACGCCAGTCTGTGTGAATTCAGTGCCTGAGATGACTGAGTGCAAAATGACCGAAGCTCTGTAAATTCACATCCCATCCTATGAACTTGCTTCCCCACGTGGAAGGTTAAATGTGTAGAAATGTTGTTTGCCTGAGATCTTTTTTGAATGCTGTACTCGTCTGCTTTGCTGATTGAGAAAAGGAGGGGTTTTTTAATGTTTATCATTTAATTCAATGTGATGATGAAGTTTTTTCATGGTGAGGTTGCTGAATAAGAGTTAAAACAGGAAAAAAATAGCTGTTTCTCTCCCAATCTATGCCTGAAACTGAGGTGCTCTCCTTTTTGAGGACATTATGGCCATAGTCAAATGTGACTCATAAAGTCACTCAAAGTACTTATTTGTTTAGAAAGTCCATTGATTGTGAATTCAGAACACATTTTAATAACATTTCTGCTTCTCTCCTCTCCTTAGCAGATTCAGCTAACGCAAGTCCTTTATTTTTCTGTATTTTTATCTTTATCTATCCCTCTGCAGAATAATCACTGAGATAACTAATAGATCAGATAATACATTATTTTCCAGCATAAAATCTAAAATGCAAGAATTTATCAGGTGCTTATGCATATATTCAGTGATGCAATTGTCTAAATAAATGGAGGGCAGAGACAGCATATCCTCAGAGCTTGGAAAACTAAGTTATCAAATTGAGAATAAGGGCTTTGCTTAGTTACAAGTGAGAGCAAATAAGAGTTACAAATAAGAGTTAGCAACCAGTGAGAATCTTTGTCTCTTTTTTCTTTTTTTCTCCCTCCCCCCCCCCACCCCGAGAAAGAATGGGCTGTAGAAAGGAAAAAGCAGGTTAAAACCTGCTGTATAAGTTCAGTTTCTCCCTCTAAGTACTGAAACTGTGTTTAAGACTGGGGAAACAAGCCATGGGGATTAACAGCTGTCAGACCTCTCAGTACTATCAAAACAACGCCATCTCACAAGCACTGATAAATACCAAGAAATTAAAAACTTCACTTTATCTTTGTTTGGTTGTTTGTTTTAACTACACAGGAAGATTAGATGATGATATTGCAAGAAAGAGGGCACCTGGCCCTGGAGCTATTTGACTTCTTTTGGTATGGAAACCTGGACTTCCATGTTTATATGCTGGGTTTGGTGGATATTCAGTCAACCCTTGGCAGGTCTGTGAAGGTTACAGATGGAGGTGCCTTGCACTGCCAGCAGATACAATCCTTTTGCTGGTGGTTTGCTGGATTTAGAGTGTCCTCTATGCAGCCCCAACTCGATGTCGGAGCTCTTGATGGAAATCTCTGAGCACGCAGTGTGTGCTCACTTCCTCCAACACAATTAGCTTTATTGTTCCAGAGGCTCCAAGAAAACGCTGTTTTGGTACTGCTTTTCCTTAATCCTTGATCTGTTCATGTACTACTGGAAATGCATGAAGCTCATGGGATAGAGAGTATGCAAAAAGATCAGCCCTGGAAATAATGTCTTGTAAAGTCCAAAGAATGCCTTAAATTCTTTCAAGAAGCCATTATTAAAATGGAAAAAATACAGTAGATGTTCAGTATAATTATACTGTTGTTTTTTGTTATTGTTTTTCAGCCATGTCGGGTTTTACAACATCTCTCAGCAGCCAGAGAGCGATTCAGAAGGAGTTAATACCCTGAAAGCAGAATGCTTTTTGCTATATCGATTGTTTGGATTTCTCTTAGCAATAATGGTGTCCTGCTTGGTTGCTTCCTACATAAAATTCCCTTTGCAGCCAGAAGGGGGACTCAGGATATTAAATTTCATCAGATGCAGTGAACTCATCCATCATGTTCCTTCTTCCAAACATTCCTTTCTGATAAAATTGGGATTCTTTCTTGGCTTCCTCACTCAATCTTTCGTGGCTTTCACTGTCATAGCTTTTGTTATTATGTAGTTTGCAATGTAGGACAAATTTTGTGGAAGGAAATACTGAAATGCTTGTACTCGTGTCTGGAACCAAGTTCCAGTCCATCAGAAGGAAGTTTCTTTGTCTGTGTGTCACAGGGGTTTTCAGCCCATGCACTGCTGCTTCTCCATGGAGGTGTATCTTCTCTCCACTGTGTAGGTAGGATCCCAGGCTGTAATTAATAAGGGAATATTTTGGTGTTTGTGACACCCAAAGACAACAAAGTGTTGTGAGACCCAAGAGAGAATCCTGGGCTGCTCAGTGGACTTCAGATCATCATCCAATTCATGACAAAAGAGAATAAAGGAGCATTTCTAAGCAGAGATATGCATGTTGCTTCGTGTGCAGTGGATCAATCTATTAGAGAATAGCCAGAAGTAAAAAAAATACTGTGGAAAAGCCAAATTGTGTGGATGCATTATTTTAGGGAAACGGCAGGCTCAGCTTTTGCACATCACTAGGGAGAGAACCCTGCCTGCCACTGGGCTTCTGGTAAGACAGCCCTGTAGTCATGCCACCTTGCAGGGCTGAGTCTTACAGGAAACTTCATATACCTGCCAGTTCCACTGCTGGGGGTGCATAATAGTTTCCATTGTAAAGCCCTGTTTTCCCAAACCTTTTTAGGATCAAGCTTTTATCTCTCATTTAATTCTTGTAATATGAGTTTCCTTCTCATGTCTTCTAGAAAATCTGGACAAAAGAGATGACTGGCAACCCCCTAGAGTTCAGCACAGTTGGGGAGAAAGTTATGCATTCTGCCTGTTACATTCTTTTTTCAATGAAAATCCAGATTGGAACTTGACATGATACCATCTTTTTAGGATAATGTGGTTTTGTTTGGTTTATGAAAGACTGGTTTGTGGCTTTTTTTCTTTTTCTTTCTTTCTTTTTTTTTTTTTTTTTTTTTTTTTTTTTTTTTTTTTTTTTTTTTTTTTTTTTTTTTTTTTTTTTTTTTTTAAGACTAGTTAAAGAAAAAAGTGACACTGGATAAGAATTAGTCTGAATGCTATGCAGATGGTCTCTAGGGGAGATTTGATTCTGGTTTCATTCTTCAATCTCATCTCACTGCCTGGAGAAGCATCCCTCCTGTGCCTGACAAGGAGTAGCACCTCCTCTAACAGATTTTGCAGTTATTTACTCCAGATAGCTTCAGAAAGGCACAGTGGCCACATGTGATGAGGCTGGAGACTTTATTTCATTTCTGATTCTACAAGAAACAAAGAAATCCACTGGACTGCTGCAGCATGACAGTAACACCAGTGGGTGGGAACCTTCTTGCTTTTTCTAACCTGGACTTTTTCTTGGGGAGATATCTCAGAGTACTCTCATATGAGACTTTTTATTCTGTTGGTGTAGTAAGGACCATGTAGGTTGCTGCCTTCCTTTCACCTCAGCTGCCCAAACCTGAACAGAGCTGGTTTGAGGTCTGGTGGGACTCTGTGGTGAAAACAGCTTTGCTGCAGATTGGGTTGCAGTTGTTCTGTTAGTGATCTTCAGTAATTTCTCAGCAGGAAAAAAGCACATTTTGTGCTGGATGCTCTGTGTATACAGTACAAGTGATTCATGACTGAGGTGGATAACAAGTAAAAGCAAAGGAAAAGTTTCCTGTTGCAGGAGTAACAACAAACTGAAACTTTTAACACAAATTAAATGGAACAGATAAATCACAGAGGATGATATGCAAAAATCTCCAGCTCAGTAGTAGCAAAATTAATCTGCTGTACACAAGGCTGTTATGCTTGAAAATGAGACAAAATGGAGGCTAGGAAAGGGATGGAATATTGGTCTGAGCTTTTAAGAAAGACTTTGATGTCTTTCTATCCTGAATGATGAATGCATATTAACATGTGTGAGTGTTAACACACAAACTCACTGCCATTAAAGTCAGGTTTCTTAAATCAATGCAATTCAAGCAGATGGAGCATTGCCTCTAGAAAGACCTGTTAGGACTAATTTAATCCAGAAGTTTATTGATTCAACCTAATTTGCTAAGGAATTGATTTTAATGTGAGTTTAAATATAAATCAACTTTAAAACGGTTTAAATGTGTTCACACTGAAGCTTTGCACTGGTTTACGTAAAATTGAGTTATTTTTTAATTGGATATCTGCAAATTTGGATATGGATAAGGTCTTTACTTTTTCCCCTCAGAAAGACCGTAGCATATTTCTCCATCTTCTGGGGTGAAAGTCTAGCTGTAACGAATCAATGACAAAGCATTTTATTTTCACAGGGCCTGAATTTTACCTTAGTACTGTGCTGGGCCTTCAGCTCTTATCGTATAGCAAATAAAGCCCTGGATACTGGAAAATTGATATAATCAATTTTTCAGGCTGTGATTTTTTTTCCAAAACTGTGAAACAAAAACCATTTGTTAAGTTTAAAAGAAGAAGTGGGGGAAGGGAGTTTTACTTGCTTTACCATGTCTTTATTCTTTTTTGCTGGCACTCTGTTCAGAATTGACGAGGACTTTGTTCTCTGACCCCTTTTTAGCTAAAATTTGCCGTATTGTCTCTGTTCTGTTAATGGAGAGTCTAGATTGGGAAGTAAGACTCAGAAAATTATGCACATTGCTTACAACCCTTCATGGATTTGAGCAGCTCTACAAGGTTCACCTGTGGCTTCTACATGAGGCATGTATGTAGGGAATGTCCTGCAATAAAAGCAATTTTATTACAGTTCCTCCCTGACAGTACCTACTGGTGGCTGCAGTCACAAGGGCTAGAATGTTACATAATTATTACTAACTGTTCGATGCATGTTTTAGTCTTAAGTCATAGATTTAAAAGCCATTGAAGCATTTTGACCAAAGTTTGACCCAGCAGCATGGGCCAGAAGCACCAAGCTGGACTTGATGGCCTGGAGATCTGTTTTACAGTTTTTCTGTATTCGTGTGATGATTCCACTCCTGTGTGGACCACCAGTTACCATTCACACACGTTTTCTGGTATGCAGTTCCAGCACTTACAGGTGATCTGGAATATACTTTTAAAAAGACATGTAATTTTCCCTCCATAACTTTTTAACTTTTGCCGAGAGTCCCAAAACCATTTCAGAGCTGTATAAATTGTCTTCCCCATCCTCCAGTGGTTGCTGGACCGTGGCACGTTTCTGCATGCTTTGCTGATCATGTGCTTATGGATTTTTTGAAGGTTGACCTTTAAAAGGATGTCTAACCTTGTGTAGTAATTTAGCCAATAGAGGTACTTCTAATTATATCTTTCTTCAGGCTGTTCCTGCTTGCAAGTATTCAGTGCTATTTATTCATAGGAATTTCGTAGAAGTTTTTGTTTGTCTGAAGATAGCCTGTGCATTTTACAACAGATGTGGCATAAATTCCTTTTCACTGCAGTTTTCCCTTGCTGTTTTGCCGTAGCTGCACAGTATAAATGTGGAGCTCATGTATGTTATGTTATAACATGTAAATGTATGTTATACTGAATTGTACGTGTTGAGATCCTCTCCACATACTGTGCAGGTCCATAACGTTGAAAACCATGTTTGGACTTTTGCTGAGCTGGGTTTGAGGTCATGGTTTTTGTGCAGTGCCCAGGTGTATCCAGATCCTCAGTTCCTGAAATGAGTCAAAAGGCTTCTGGTAAAAAAATAAAAAAAAAAAAAAAAAAAAAATTTCTAACAGACTTTTCCAAGTGACGGCCACTTCTGCCAGCTGAAGTGACCTGGACTAGTTGTGCCATGTCCCTGGGGAACAGCACATCATTTTGCTCTGGGTGTGTCACACTTATGCCATTGTCAGACCAGGTGGTTTTCCCCTTAGCATGCAGGAAGGAAAGCAGTCATCTCTCAAACTGACTTAGGGATGGAGGCACCTTCAATACCTTCAACATTTTCTACCTGGTGGAGATTAAGGCGGGCAGAGGCAAGGGAAGTTGAATTTTCAGGTGTTATGTTGCTGGGATGGGGCTGGCACATGCTCTGCTCTCTCTGTGATCAGCACTAGAAGAAAATTAATAACAAAACCCTGGAGATTGCAGTGGAAGAACCGTCCTTGCCTTCCACAGGTTTTGCCCGTGCAGTCTTTGAGTACTCAGATGTTTTTGTAGGTCTACATCTTTCCACAGCCTGTGCTAAACACCCACACAAATCCTAGAAAGGGAGTATTGCTAGGAGAGCTGACCACAAAGAATTTAAATGAGAGGAGAGGAAGGAAAGTGGCGAATGAGGAACTGTACCCACAGTGTTAAGTTTGACTTGTGCATTAGCAAATCAATGTCTTGGAAGTTTCAAAATTCTTCACACTGCTGTAAATATTTTATGCAGCCGGTAATGCAACAGCAACTTCTTTTTTTTTTTTTTTTTTTTTTTTTTGATGCTCCAGTTAATCTTGCTTCTTTCAAATTCATTCCCATGTTTTTATTTTCTTTCTGTTCATGTCAAACAAGCCGGCAGACAGGTTAGGTTTTCCACCTTCCCACCCTAAAATTTCAACATAGGTGAGTGGTTCTTTGCAGGGAGAAACAGCAGCGGACAAATGAACCTCCTAAACCTCCAGTTTTGCCCTGGGACGTCCAGAAATTTTCTCATCTAGTTTGTCAGGAGTGGTGGCATCTGTGTGAACTTCGTGAGAGGGAGGTTGTTTGGGTCTTTGGGGAGGCAGTTGTTTTGGTGAATTTCATTTTGGGCCTTCCTGTGTGCTAATTATTCTTTTCATTGGTAATATCCCCAAACTCATATTGCTCATGTATCCTTATTGGTGATAGCAGTGACTCTTACCTCTGTGAACCCGTGCAGGAGGAGGTTATTGGTGGTGACCTAAGAAGGTACTCTTCATTCCACAGTCTGGGAATTGCCTTCTGACCACCATTTCCACTGAATTTTGCCTGTCATGGCCCTCCCTATTCCCTGTGTTTTATAATTTCTTAATAAGACATTCACGTGGGCAGCAGGTCCTTCTGGTTTTCTTGCTCAGCATGGAGAATTATCTTTATGCTGGGGAAGTTTCTGTGAGTCCTGTGACTGTAACATTGCCTGATGTTATTTAAACTCTGTGTGATGCACTGATGTGGCAGACTGTTACTCCTGTGCATGCATGGCTGAACTCTTGCTGGGAGTAGGGACAGCATGCCGTACTTACATAGGAGTCTCTCTGACCAGGCACCTAGAAGTTTGCTGGTAGCGTTGCTGGATGTGTATTGTTCTTTTTCTTAGGGCTTTTACAGCCTTGGGAGGATGAGGAAGGGTTTGAGGCCTATGAAAGCGTGCCATGGATGGATCTGTGTTGGGCAATTTATTGGCTGAGGCGTGGTACACTTTTTCTGTGAAGTGGAACTACTGCAGAATCAGAACGTGGTACAGAGCCAAGAGAACACTGTATTAGCCAGGAGCAAGAAATGGGCCTCTAAGACTGGGATCAGTGGAAAGCAATGATTCATGTCCTTTGCATGTGAACATCCCAGCTTTGTTGGAACAGCATGAAGGGAAAGAGCATGGTGGAGAAACGCTGAGAGGGTGGAGAAGTGACTGAGACCAGAGGATTTGAAAAGCTTACAGGATTTGACACGAAAAAATCTGGTTTTTTTCTGATGATGGCAAATACAAGAGTGTGCCAGAGAATATGAAATGCGAGATGGAGAGGAGGAGATGGCTGCAACACTTTTGAGCCCCTGGATTGGAAGGTTGAAGCTCTAAAGCTGTTAAGGAAAGTAAATTCTAACAAAAAGAGAAAAAAGAGAGTTGCCTGAGAACTGGATTTTCATCAGTAATGCAGAGAAATAACCTCTGAGTTTATATGACCCATTTGGAGGTTTTTTTCCCCCAGGATGATCTTAGGATACACCAACGTGGCTACACACGTAACACAGCTGAGACCCAAAGTTTAGGTTTTTCATACCACTAAGCCCAGGGGCCTGGTGAGCCTCACAACTCTGGCCATAAAGCACAGCCTGAGACCCAGCTAAGTTAACAGTGCAGTTGCAGCCTTTGCTTTTAGGTGGTTCTGTCAGCTGCACTAGCCTCTGTTTGGTGACTTACTAAATTTTTTTTTTTTTCAAGAAAAAGTAGAGATTAGTGCTTAACATTCCTACACTGCACAGCAAACAAGAGAAAGACATATGTCTGATGCAGCAAGCTGCACTTCCTCCTTTCATCTGACTTCAAGGCACACAACTTGAGACAAGCATTTTTAATCTGCAGTCCTGAAATTCAGCTCTTAAATCAAAAGTGGCTTCATGTAAAAAAAAAAAAAAAAAACCCACGAAAAAAAAAAAGGAAAATTATTGAGTACTTGCAAGTCCCCTTGAAGCCCATGGGATTCATCCTGCAAAGCATTTCTGTGCATTGGATTGCCTCAGTTTTAGTGCTTAAATAAAGATTCTGGAGCCTGCCTTTATTCGCTTAGGTTTGTAAAATATGGACCTGCAGATTCTTGTATTGACTTTGAGCCCTTGTCCGTGAGTCACCTATTGGATATCAGCTATAATTATTTTATACTGTCCCCACATTTTCACTCTGTATGATCAGGTTTTTGTATTGACAGTGGTCATCAAAGCAGGGACGCAGGCAGTTGGAGTCAGATGAAGCACTATGGATCAGAGGAGAGTATTTAATGCTATCAGGCACTGTGTTCCTGTAGACACCATTATCAGTAAACAAATTAAGTGTTGACCTTTGAATCATAATCTTTGGGTTAGACACTTGCTCACAACCAGCTTCTCTTGCAAAACCTTCATTTGTCTATCTTTGAACGCAGTTCCCTGTCTCTGAGGAGGCCTAAGCTCAGAAACTGATATCTTGAGTGTCTGCAGGAGGCTGGACAGCCTGTCATTATCATGTTACACTGAATAAATGGGTGTTCTCAGGCTTTCTCTTGTGGGCATGATACTTCTAGACATGCTGTATTGTCACTACAATACTTTTTCTGGCTCCACTGGAGATGCTTTTTATTTGTAGGGTGGAGAACAGTACTGAGATCCACTCCATTTGCACAGCACTCCTTCCATATGTTCATTTTCAGTATCCTGTTGAAAATCCTTCCTTCCCAAGGTTACGCTGTGAGTTGGCCCGTGGTACTCTCCTTGGAGGGGTTTACTGGGCTTCTGACAGGGAGAACAGAAAGAAAACCAGCGCAATATCGGAGAGCAGTTTCATGGCTAGGGATAAACATCCTTGAACACTGGCACGACATACCATGCATTTGAAAGCATCTCACCCCAAATAAACGTTTTAGGTGGAAATCTGTGAGGTTCTTGGTGTGCTGCTACTTTGAAAGGACCAAGTGAGACTGCAGCACGATCGTACCTACACCTGTTAAGGTCACTGAGTTCAGACTCCACAGTGTGAGAAGAGCAGTTCCCGGTAAGGGTAATCAGAGTAGCAGTTGGCTTTGTGATTGGCTTTTGGGAGTAGTTACTGTGATTTATAGAGGCATTTGCTGGTTCCTTGCTGCTCCAGGGTTTGAAGAACATGGCTGCAGTGCTATATCTCTCTCTGTTGCTCTTTTTCTTGGCTGCTGACCGTGTTGCTAGCCATGCCTTTGGCATTCCCCTTTCTTTTGGCCTTTGCAACACCTGAAGTTTCTGTAAAAATTTCTTTTTAACATCACTAGAATGAATGATATTCTGTGGATCTTGGTTTTACATGTGCTGCTTAAGACAAATGTCAGGTTTGCATTTTTCCTTTTGCTCTTCTACACACACATGTTCAAATATCAAGACCCGGAAGGTGAAACGTATCTGGCTGTATTTTCGAAAGAGTTCAGAAATTCCCATTTATGTAGCTAAATGATTTGTTTATTTTTCCAATCCTTCAGCTCCTGTTCAGTTGCTCTGGTATTTTGGAGAACTGCTTGTTTCGGGTTATCTCCCATCATTAGCCGCAGTGTTTTATTGTGTAGGTAATCTGCACAGAGACTCACCGTGCTTGCAGGAAATAGCCAAATTTTGAAAAGTGTTCAGAATTCAAAGGCTGCCTGAGAAAATAATAGGAGGATTAAAACCAACAGAAGCAACAGAGTTTGTTGTGGGGTTTTGTTGTTGTTGTTTATCATGTTGTTTATCACGAGTTTTTTGTGTATTTCTTTGGTTAGAGTTTTGGAGACTTTGGGGGCAGACCTTGATGTCTAAGGAGGAGCAGTATACATTTTAAAGTATAGCTTATGTTTTATACCAAGAGCTATAGAAAATCTGGTCTGCTGATGGTAAACAGTCTCATGTGTAAGGGGAGAAGGCTTTTGGAAATAATATAATTTGTCTTGCATTACTGCCCTGCCTTGAGCATTATGCAACAAAAAAAAAAAAAAAAAAAAAAAAAAAAAAAAAAAAAAAAAAAAAAAAAAAAAAAAAAAAAAGGCAAGTTGAAGCCAAGGCAATGGGTGTTATTCTTATGGCTTCTATTACCACTCACCAAGCTGTTGGTCACAATTTTGCACAGCAAACTCTGCACATGTGCCTACTGGCAAGCATGCCTAATACATTCCTGTGCTCAGACTCTCAAAAGGCTTTGCGCCTTCCTAGGAAAAGGAAAGACAGGGAAATAAAAACGACCACTCATGGAATTTCAGCTGTGAGAGTGTAGTTGTGTGATAATATTTTGCAGGTTTCCTGTTTAATTTGTTCAATGTGTTGAGCTTCCATGCAGATTAACTGTACAATCAAACACTGAGAGCGAGGAGATTGCTGTGCTTTGCCAAACTCACAAGTCCAGAGAGAAGTTATCTACAGTCATACATTATCAGTGAGTCTTTTGCAGAGAGAATATGGAAATGCATGTTCCTTATCTGCAGTGATATTATGCAGGCCAGCAGGCACACGTTTTTGAAAAAAAAAAAATTGCTAACAAAATGACAGCTATTCAAACCATCATAATAAGGAAAGATCTAACACCTTGCTTGCTTTTGCCTGTTAAACCCTTCCAACTGTGTGGGGCTTTTGCTGACACAAGGGCTCCACTGCTTTTTGTTCTCTTGCTGTTATCACCCTTGTTGCTTTCTTAGAAAGTCTGTCAAAGCAGGGGAGGTCTGTGGGTCACAGAGAGACATCCTGACCGGAGAGTGGAAGAAGCCTGGATGCCTTTCCGTGTGCCTAATTGACTCTTAAATGTGACACCCTCACAATGTTTTGCCGTAAGGAATACAGATAAAGTGGACCCCACCATGCCTTTCATTCAAGCAGCACCTTTTCCAGGGTGCTTCTTCCACTCCTAGGTTATGCTTTTTCTCTTCAGAATCTGACTGTTTTCTTTGCTACCGGGCCCTTGCCATTCTGTGACGGAATGGCACGTGTAAGGGCTCTGCTGCTGCCATACCAGAGCTGCTCAAAAAAGGCGCTGCCCAAAAAATGTCCCTCAAGAAGTGCTGCGAGGCCCACTTCCATCTTCATTTTGACTGAGCCGTCCTGTCCCAGATGGTACGTCAGCCTCCATCTACGTGTAGGAAATGCAGGAAGTGTTTTCCTTGCCCTTGCTGCCTCGTTCCTGCTCACCAGGGCCAGCCTCACACAGCGTGGTGGGCAGAAGCCTGGCCGGTGACGGGACCGGCCTGGCGTGACAGGCACAGCAAGAAGGAGTGGAAAGGAGCCAAGCTGGCAGGAGAAGCTGTGGGGACAAAGGGGAAAGGGGTAGACAGGCGAGGGTAGGCAGTTGGAGGGGGGGTGAGAGTGATGTCTAGTTATCATTATAAGCGTTTTTGCCTCCTCTAAAAGTGTTTTTACCCCGCAGACACCCCGCTGTCTTACCAGCACCGTAGAATTGGCACGGACTGTGATGAAAGTCAGCTACCCCTTGAAACAGTGGAAGCTGTAGCTGATCTTGATCCAAGTGCACAATGCTGTAGTTTCATCAGCACTGGCTTTCTCATATGCCTGGCAGGTCTGATTAATTTTTGCAAAACTGCGACTGAAAGGAAACAAACATAGTGTAAATGAAAAGAAGAAGAAATAAAAAAAAAAAACACAAAGCAATCTCTTTTCTGTCATGTCTGTGAACAGCTTTTACTGCTTTCCCTGGAGAGCCTGCATGCTTGGACAGCAAGTTACTGTGAATTAGTGAGGGTCACTGCCATTGATTAAATCCTGTTTTATGTTTCCTGGTAACTCCTGAATTATGGCAAGAGCCGAGCATATTAATTTAACACTTTTCTTTTTTTCATTGACATTTGTGATGGAGGAAAAAATCTGCAAGTCATTTTGAGCAGATAATATTGAATTAAAATAAAACTCAGGAACAAAATGGCATCTCTCTTTTACTCCCATTTTCACATTGCTACATTGGAAGAACGATCAATAACTAGTTGAAGTCTTAAGCACAAAAATTTTTATCCTTGCAATCATAGTTATTCTCTTAATTTATGCAAAATATGGACTAGGACTATAGTAAGTGAAATATGGTAAATTAGGGAATATTGCCTTTTTATTTCACACCTCTGCAGCTCCTTTTCTTACACAGTGACAAAAGGCTATAACCTTAACTCTTTAATGACAGAATGAAACTATCAGCACAAGCCTCAGACGGAAGGCTGTTAATGCTAATTATTTTCATCAGAAATTTTAAGTATTTTTTTTAGAAAAGGTGAAAAAGATATTTATATTCAGGCAATATTTACCGTGTTCTCATACAAATGTATGTATATATACACAGACACACATAAAAGTATGTTTATTTAAACATATTGGTTTCAGAATGGTGTGTGGGCACTTGTTTTTCCAAAAGCAAAAGTTGTTTTCATAGTGCTTTGGGAACATGCTGAAATTTCCAAAATTACCCTGGGGAGTAGGGGGAAATGGAAAGCAACATATGAGAAGACATTCTGGGGGATATTTCTTAGTGATCGTGAAATTCTCGGCCTTTGCCTGATTCATCCCAGTGCCACCCTGGCACATGTGCCTGCCGTGTGTGTGCAGCCTCCATGGATGCCGTTCCCAGAGACGTCTTCCTCTCAAGCATTTTGCTGATATCTAGCCTTAAAACTTCTTGCCAGGAACTTATTATCCACAGCAGCAGAAATGCACAGAAAGAGTTATCACCTTCCCCTTAATCAGAAGTTTTTTAATCATGGAAGGCTGCTCTGTCCCTATCCTGTCTTCTGCTGGTCTCATGTCAGGTATCACCTCATTTGGTCACTGGCTGCAGACCACATTTTGCCAACCACAGCTGTTCATGCTGCTCTACTCTTGGCTCAGTTTCCAGGGTTTCCCTGGGCTTTCCTGGGATCAGGAAGACTGCCTTACGTGTGGGACAGGCCATGCTGCTGCCTTCAACAGTCAACCTCTTATCAGTCTTGTGCATATCAGCTGTTTATTTAAGCTTCTCATAATTACGGTCGTGATGGTGTTGCTTGGGGGTTTTTTTGTGTTACTGGAATAAAACAATTAAAATACACAAGTTAAAAATACTTAAATGTAATCAAGCATGTGTCCATTTGCTAGAAAGTTTTGTCGTACAGGACACGTTGGAGACCTCTTGGTGTCCCCTGCGGATGCTCCCAGTCTGCGTGCTGTGAATAATCACTTGGCCATGCTGGCTGTTTGTTTCCTTGGACAAAATTACAGCTGTCCAAGAAACAAATGCCCTGCAGAGGGAGGTACTACATGCTGACACCCCGGAGGTTCAGTCGGGGCACAGCTGAGCCACGATGGACTTAGAGGCTGTCAACCCTCAGCTGACCAGCTGTATTTCCCCATAATTAGCCCTCCCTGGTTGTGTGGTAAAGGTGTTATCTTAAGCCTCAGGGTAAGTAAGGTTAAACAAGGTGTTTTACCTCAATCCTGGAGAACAGCAGTGGCTGGGTTACAGCTAACCCGTGGGGTCAAATGAAGGGTAGCATCTCACAGAAGGACTGCATCCTCTTGTGAAGGCTGTGCTCACAGATCAGTACTGGTGTGGAATATTAGAGGTCTTTAACTTAGCCTGAAAGGGTTTGAGGTTCACACACACAAGAAATGTTTATTGCTGCAACGCAGTAGAAACTGAGATGCATCAGCTGGAGCCCTACAGCGCCTTGGCTGAGCCTTTTCAGTGCAGTGTCCCCTTCTGGGTCCACAGTACCCTTAATTGATATTGATTCTCTTGATGGGCTCCCATGCCCATTGTCTCTTGCCTCAGGAAAAGGATATGGCCAAGCTGAGGTTTGAGGTAGGTGTATCATGTGCGTTATAACATTTGGCTGGAGCAAAAGCCTTTGCTTCAAATGAAGGATGCTGTTGAGCTCGTATTTACGCTTTTAACTCCCTGTCATATCAGTTGCACCTGGAGCCTTTGCATAGCCCTTGACTCAAAGTAGTAGAAGTTAGCAAAGAGCAAGACACCCTCCCTTTCCATTTCTGTATTAACTACCGGAGGTGCCTGCCACAGCGTGCTGTCTTGTGTCCAGGTGCACACAATCCAGTAAGTGTTGTTAGTGTCTTATCCTGTACTCAGAAGCAGCACTTCTGTTCTCACTAAGGCCGTGTATGGCTGGCGTGTGTAAGATCTATGTAGGAGAACTCCAAAGAGTCAAACTAGGCTGTCACTAAATGTGCCCGAAGGATAATACATGTAACGTGCAATTGATCCTTATTTTTCAGGGGTTTGTATAGAAGCATTGCTAGTCTGGTTGGGGTTTTGCTCTGTGTGGCTTGCCTAGCTGAGCTCGAGCTGGGAATCTTTTCCCTTCTCAGGATGGCCTAATCACCAGCACGTTCTTTTATTTCCTTAGCGGTGCCTCCCAAATTGAAGGAAATGAAAAACCAAGAGGCTGCTGTGGGTCAGAAGCTAGTGCTAAGGTGTGAAACCACTTCAGAGTACCCTGCACTCAGATTCAAATGGTTAAAGAATGGAAAGGAGATAACGAAAAAAAACCGACCGGAAAACATCAAGATCCCAAAAAAGCAAAAGTAAGTACAGAGTAATAACTCTCAGGTGGGGCTGGGAGGGCTGGGGAGTGCTGTTCATGAGAACATAAGCACTGAGGTTGTTAACTGTAGTAACCAAAAGTGAAAAGCTGTGAGTTACAGAGGAGGAAAATTTAAGAAAACAGCCACCAATATGATTTTTCTTGAAAGTATGAACGGAGTGTTAGTATGGTATAAATATTTCATAATTAGCTCTCCCTTTTCAATTTTTTTTTTTCTCATAGCCAAAGGCTATGGTTTTAACCAGTAAACCTTGGAGACAGGCCATTTTTAAAGTACTGACAAGAGGAGAGGTACCTTACGTTTATTGTCTAAAATGAAAGAACACTTAAAACCATCAAAGGATTGTAGATTTTGGAATAGTTTTGAGATTTGCTTTGCAAGCGGTTTAGTCCTTTAGTGCTTAAGAGGGGCTGAATGCTATCTGCATTAGCTTTGAATGTCTTGTGCTAGCATGCAGTAGTCCTTTGCCAGAGACATTCCTGTGCATGCAGAACAAGGCACAGTTCAGCAGATGTCGGATGAGTAGCAAAGCCTGTAAATCTCATCCTCCTGTCTGGTGGAAAATGTCCCCTACGTGTGACAGATGACCACTGCCAGAAGATGGACTGGTGCCTGATTTCTGCAGGGGAGAAACTACGCAGTGCACTGAGACAGGAGAAGGCTTTTCCTGTTTGGTCTTTGCCCTGTTGTTTAGGTTAAAAATTTCAAATTTTGGCCACTTGTCTATCAAAGGAAGCTATGAAAATCTGTTTGAGCACAGCCCATCAACTCTCACTCTTCCCAGTAGGATGCTATCTGCTGCACTGGGCCATGCCTTTTGCTCATGCAAGACACAGAGGATTTAGGGTGAGCCCTGCAAGTGGTCTTTCCTTCCAAGGTGTCCAGTGACCCCATACTTTTTGTCAGGGCTCATCTCGTTAGGCGAAACAGAAGCCATAATTAAACAGACATTTTCCTTGTTAGAGTTATTCAGGTTAAAATCCAGACATCCTGCATTACAGTTTCTTGCACTCCAGCCTGGGGCACAAGGTGAAACATTGGGAGGGGCAGAGCAGCTTCGCCACAGTCCCCGTGCCACGGTCGCGCAGACGTCAAGAAGGAACCCGCGATGTCTCCTTCCAGCATTCACAAAATGGAACTGTTCCAGGTGGCAGATAGCCTGGCAAATTGTCTGGACTCATTTGCAGAGCCATATGTCTCCGTCAGAGTTGTATTTTCAGTCTGTTCTGTAAAGAAAACGTTCGAATCAGAGCCTAACCCTCAGCTTTCCCAGCAAGGCAGTGCTGCCTGTGAGGGGCAATCTTACATTTTGGCTGATGTTAATTGACCAAACTCACCGGGGCCAGGGCTTCACCCTCTGGGCCTGGACTTTGCCAGTTTAGCGTAAAATCAGTAACTGCCTTCCGCAAGATCACTTCTTTGCCTTTTTTTTTTTTTTTTTTTTTTTTTTTTGGCCCCCAAAAAACTTTGAGGAGCTGTCAGAAGGGACACTTGCTGATAGCTAATAATTTGATATCGATGCGTAAGACTGTTTTTCAGTTTGATATGCCCAAAAGTGCTTAAAATTCCCCAAAAGATATGTAATGGAAAAAAAAATTTAAATTGTGCCTTTTTCTGGAAAATAAAGATCCCAAGTCCTGTTCACCCACCGTAGTGGGCAGAGTGCAGGCTTCAGCCTGTATTTCACACTTCACTTCTCTGTGCTACCTCAGTCAGGAAGATATCACTCATTTTTGGAATTTCTCCCTTCTATTTTCTGTTTTAGAAACGTCAGTGTGGAACAGAGAAGCACTTCCAGTTAGAGATGTGAAAGGCACTAGATGTAGAGTACAAAAAGGGGAAAGGCAAGGGATGTCTGATGACATCTGAAGGATTTTTCTTGCCGTCCTACTTTGAGATTTTATTTTGGGAACACATCAGTGCTTTGCCATTTTTTCTTTTGCTGGCTGCGTGTGCATCCAGGACTGAGTAGATATGAACAGCTTAAGAGGAGATAGATATTATTTTGATAAAAAGTGGAACAGACGTGTTGCAAAGCTAAAGAAAAATGGGGGGAAATGCAGTGCAAATTAATGCATAAAAAATGCATATTTCAGTAAAGAAAGCCATGTTTAAAAGATCCCTTTGCAAATTAAAGGAGTATGATGAAGGATTTTTTTTTTCCCCACTAATGTTCTGTGGGGTTTTTCCATGGTAGCACACCAGTAAATGTTTGTCATGTTCCTGTGCTGTTCTATTGTTAAAACAAGCATTTTAGCATGATTTTTTTACTAATACCAAGTGTGGGAAACATCAGCTAGGAAGGTTAGAGTAGTTGTTGAGCTGTCCGGGATTCATATTTGCTTTAAAGTTCAAATGGCTACACAAAGAGTAGGCTATGTTTCTGAAGAACCATCAGCATGGTGCCACAGCCTTACTGTCCTTCCGTCCAACCACTTGAGAATAACACTTTCTACATATTTACAAAAACTTGACAAAGTTTGTAAGTAGTGCCCAGTGGGTGACCTTTTTAGTAATGTCACGTTTTGTAAAAAATGACCTTTCTCATTGTGTAATGGCAACAAACCTGTTGTTTGTTGGGCGGAAAAGAAATGTTTATGGTAAAGGTCTGGTGAATAGCTTTGGGGTTTTTAACAAACTGCAGATACATGGCAGTATGATGAAGTATCTATCTCAGAAATTGAAAAAGAAGACCTTAGCTTGGCACCTAAAGTAGGCAAGGAAAATATAATATGACAGGTTGGTGTTTATCGGGTGCAGTGGTCAGTGTGAATACTACTGGATCAAAAGATTTGCCAAAGCAGAGCAGATGCTGACTTTTTTCCTAGTGCTTTAAGAGTTTAGAAGACCCTGTGGCAATGCAGCCTTCCTCAAAGCTTAGCCCTCTGAAGACTGCTTTGCATGTCAGATGAACTTGGGTAATCATTCCTAGGAAGATTTCAGGGGGATTGATTTAGAGGGTGCAGAGCCAGGACATGTGATGACCCCACCTGGAGTCCTGCATCCAGCTCCGGAGTCCTTGTCACAAGAAAGTCGTGGACCTGTTGGAGTGACTCCAGAGGAAGCCACTAAGCTGATCACAGGGCTGGAGCACCAGTCCTGTGTGGGCAGGCTGAGAGAGTTGGGGCTGTTCAGTCTGGAGATGGGAAGTCTCCAGGGAGACCTTACAGCAGCCTTCCAGCGGGTAAATGGGGTTTACAGGAGGCTGGAGAGGGACTTTTTACAAAGGTGTGCAGTGACAGGACAAGGTGATATGTCCTTAGACTGAAGGAAGGTAGGTTTAAATTAGATATTATGAAGTTTTTTACAGTAAGGTTGGTGAGGCATTGCCACAGGTTGCCCATAAAGGTTGTGGATGCCCCATACTTGGATGTGTTCAAGATCAGGCTGGATGGGGCTCTCTCAGTAGCTCGGTCAAGTGGAAGGTGTCTCTGCCCATGGCAGGGGGGTTAGAACTATATGATCTTTAACCCTCACCACTCTGTGATTTTATGCTTCTATGACAGTACAGCAGGTGAGTCACACTAAATGGCTGTGCTCCTTCTCATTACATTAGAAAGTCAAGGGAAACGGAGTGACTTTAAATTTTAATGAATGGCATTTAAAGCACTCACTTTTTACCTCAAATTTGTCAGAGTAAGAGCGTGGAGTCAGTGAGTTTCTGCTGCTGATTGCAGGTGATTCACGATGCCATGATTGATTGATTTGTGTGTCCAAACTCGAAGCTATTTCTTAGTGACAATGGAGATACTCGAAAAAATCAGGCATCAGAGAAGGGCTTTTCACCAGCTAGCTAACTTTCCCATTCCTGTCCCCTTGTACAGACAGCATTTCATTTTCCTTCTCTGATTTCAAACCCAGTGAGACCTGTACAGTGTTGGTTTGGACTGCGGGCTGTACAGAGTCAGCTGCTCTTCATTATAGGAAGAGACTCCTTTATCAGGATTGTTGGTTTGGTTTTTTTGCGGCAGAGGCAAAGTGTTTGCCACTTCATCTAGCTGATGGCTTTGGATGCCGTAGTGCACGAGAAAGCTTGGTGTGCAAGTGCCCTGTACCTTGAGCTTCATCCAAGCTTAGCCTGGATATTTGCCTGCAGACAGGCAATTCTGGATGACAGATGGAGACTGGAAGCAAAATGAATTCAAGCAGTCAGATAAGGTGGGCTGGGACTGCATTCTGCAGATGTATTTCTTTCACTTTCATGTAGGAATACAAGCTCAGCAGTGTCATAGTGGTAATTGAGCTAAAGATAAAGCAGAAGCAAATCTTACAGGGAGAGGCATTTTTTTGGAGGAGAATGGTATAGTTTGAGAAAAGGACAAGGCTTTGAATACAAAATCCCTTTTTAGAGGCTGTGAGTACTACTGGAGTACTGTATTGATAGGGAACTGCTTCATTTACAGCCATTAATGAGTCATCTTCTGCTCCAACTGTTTTGAGTTCTGTCCTGATACGTCTCAATGATATTTTTAAAGCCATAAATATTCATATTATTTCTCCCACTCTCAGAAATAAAACTCCTTGCAGAGTTTTTTCTTAAAATAAGAGCAAATTTGGCTTGTTATAAATGGATTTGTAAGAAATCTGGTTGCTTCACCTATTTTAATACAATGATAAAATCATAAAAGGAAGATGCAATTCCTTGCCTTTTCCCATAGGTACACGTGAAACAAAACCAATTAAAATAAATGTGCAGGGCAAAGAGGGTCTTCACAAAGCCAAGCATGCCACAACAATGGTTTGCCTCAGTATTACTTAATATCTGAAGAGGACTGCAGCAGATATACAACAGGTGTCCAGATTAAAGTGATATAGCTGCAGCTCTGCTTCTTCCTTCTCGTTGGGTTAAAGTGAGCTCTTAAAAAAACTGAGCCTGTTTACATTGCTTTCTGGAGCTTCTCAAGGCTACAGCTTGCTCTGTACCTAGACAAGTGTCTGCAGGTATGGCTGAAAGATAACCTGTGCAATATAGGAAATATCACATGTCCACACGACCTGTTAGGTGGTATAGAACAGGGGAAGATGTTCCTGGTGAGACCCTTAACAGGCCCTTGCCCAGGTGGGAGTGTGGATGGTTGGCAAGAAGATTAAAGAGCAGGCCATTTTCACTGTTGTATAAGCGCAGGTAATAGTCAGGTGCAAAATTTCCACACAAAGGTACAGTAGCATTCAACTTTTAGACGTTTCTGTCAGTGCCTCTACCACATTTTCCTCATATATTCATGGTTGCCACCAGCTAAAGTCTGCTTTTATATGCCATCTGAAATGCACCCCAGCTGATTCATTCAGCTCTGGGAAACCGGGCCCCTAACTGTGAGAAGGGAGCCCGAATACTCAGCTGTGCCTTTCTTTGCCATTTGAGTAAATCTGACAAAATTGCTAGTCCTGCCTTGGCTACTCCTCCTCCTTGCAAGCCCAGTGGCCTCAAGAAAGCAGTCCTCTTTCATGACATGAGGGGAAACTCTTCATGACATGGGTTTCTAGCAGAGAGGCATCCACCTAGCACACTGCTCTCATTCTAGAAGGGCCACAGTGCTGTCTCCTCAGCAGTAAAACCTTCACATAGAGGCAGGGAAGCTTGAGGTGCCAACAAGCAGATGTTTGGTAGCAGATGGGATAGCTTCCTGTGCTGGAGGGAGGGGTGTCCTGCAAGGATGGGCTGAAAAGGGACGCTGAACAGTTTGACTTCTCCAGAAGCTCCCCCTGCTACAACAAACTTGTTTGTGGTCTGAGCTGATCCCTGCTCAGTGATTCCCAGAAGGGGTAGCCAGTTATGATTTCTGCGTGGAGGGTTAGGAGACATGGCAATGCTGGAGCAAAGCAACTCCCCAAAGGTAGTTTAGCTCAGCAGTCATAGTTAGACATAATGGTAACTACAAGCTTTCAGAGGGAACAATCTGTGCCTCCTGGGTATCAGTCCCTTCAAGTTGGGGTAAGCCAGTGCTCGTGCACTCTGAGTGACTATTCTGCAGCTAAGTGAGCAGGCTTTACTACAGGCAGAAAATTCCCCAAAGCACTTATTTCAAACAGTAACTGGTAACAGTAATAATGTGTGCATTTTCCCCAAGCTAGTAATTCTCTGCAGTTTAGATAATGGGATTATTGCCATCTTACTAGTTGGGGACCCTTTGAATGACACCAGAACATATTCTTATGAAATTAATGGGTAGGCAGGAGTTCTGCATTTTAAAATCTAATCTTAAGACCTTGGAGACTGATTAAATTACATCTCTGAGCCAGGAACAAAATGTAGCTTCATGCAAATTGTGTTCCTGCCCATGATTTTTTGTTAGCACTGGAGAATGACTTACTATTGGAGTTTCAGAGGCTGTTAGAGTGTGGTGTGTCCTATTCTCCTGATTATTTAGTCAGATGTTGGGAACTGCCATACTTACCCAGAACTCTGTTGCTGGTAATATGAACCTGTAGGAAAGGGTAATCTATTTTAGTATTACACCCATCTCTGTGGCATCTGAATAGCCAGCAGTGTGACTGTGAGAGGATGGTTGTTGGTTGGTTGTTTTTTTCAGATTTCCTTTAAAAGCAAAGACTTCTCTCATACAGAAAAGCATAAACAAGTATCTTTGTTTGAGTCCATTAGTATGCCTTTTTTCCAGAAACTTTTAAGAGAGGTGTTTTTTTTATTATTATTATTATTCTCCCTTCTTTCAAACCAGGATAGTGTTGATCTGCCAATAAGAATGGAAGACAAGATTCTCTGTTGGTGGGGGGGGAAGTACATTAGTTGGTGCAGCGACTGTTACTCCAGTACAGGATGTTTATGTGTTGTGTTTTTTTTCTCTGGTTTCACAGGAAATACTCTGAGCTTCACATTTACAGAGCCACATTGGCTGACGCTGGGGAATATGTATGCAGAGTGAGCAGCAAGCTAGGAAATGACAGTACTAAAGCCAGTGTCATCATCACAGACACCAATGGTAAGGCTGAACTTTTTATTTTACTCTCGCATTCAGAAAGACCATGTATTAAAGCTGCCATCAGGACGAAAGGGTTTGGAGAAGGGGAAAGCTTTGCAAGTGAAGTGGAAGTGGAAGAACTGAAATCTGTTTAGGTGTACTAAGAAAAGTGATCAGGCCTGACTTGTCTTCTGTGTAGTTGAGATGTTCAGTTTTCCTTATGCAGAAAAATGGGATGTCTCCCACAGATGTCTCAGGACAGGTCAGCATTTTCTGTATAACACCAAGTCTAAGACACAGTCTAAAAAGTCAAGATAAGAACTGAATCAAGTTAAGAATCAGTGGGAGCATTTTAGGCATGTGGGGAAGTTTTTATTTAACCTGAGACATGCCACAGTCTGAAGAGCAGTCCCCTCCTTAGAGTACTCCTTAAGTAATAATTGTATGTCTCTGATTGCCACTGTTTTTACTTTCACATATGTTGATAGGTGTTGGGTTTTTTTTATTTCTAAAATAATAAATACAAAAATATGAATGTAACTGAAGGCATATTATTCAAAGGTCTGAATGTAATTCAAGTACTTTGATATAGATATTGTGATTTTAAATTATTTCTTAAGGAACAGAGCTTCTCATGAGGCAGATAACACTCAGACTTACCCAGAAAATTTACAACTATTATAGATTGCTAGTTTTGCAGGGCCATTTCATTTATAGGAAGTTCCAATTGCTTATGATGACATTTTCTGAGTGTTCCATTCTACACATATATTCTATAAATGTATTAGCAGTACTGTTTCTCCTTTGGAGAGGCATTGAAGGCAGCAGTTCAGCTGAAATTTGTTTTTCAAGGGTGACTTCGACTAATTCAGCTCCAGTAATTCAAACTCCAGCCGGTTGTGAAGTATCAAACATGCCCTCATTAGCAAACAAAGCTGAAGTTCCATGCATATCTTAGATGGGTTTAAAGATGTTGTAGCAATGTAAATTTACCAGGCATGCTTTTCTGTTTCACATTGTGCTCTGAAATGGGAGATAGACATTTAAATAAACAGAAAAACAAATGTAGATCTTTTCCAGTGGGATTTGTCTTTGGCTATCTGCAGTTTTGTAATCACACAGCAATTGCCTGACTGTATTCACTTCGTGTATTTGCTATTCTGTTTCATCAACTAAAGAATCTCAAGTGCTAAGATTTCATACTAGCTGTATGGTATTATAATCATGAGCAGATGTCAGGAGACTGATATAAAAGATCAAGTGTTATTTACTGGAGTGTTATTAGGAGGAAAAATGGGTAGGTGTTTCTGTGTAGCTTTGTAGATGCTCTTGGTTTCCATGAATACAAATTTTGATTGCTCATTTGCTGCTTACATAGAAAGCTCCCACACTGTTTCCAAGATACTGGAGTTTCCAAAACTCAGCTGTAGGCACTGTGCCTGGGCAGGGATACAGATAAATGCAAAAAAAATGCTTGACCGTCCTCTATTACTTTCTCAGACAAGGAATGGTGTCATGGCTGGGGAGTGCATGTGGGACCTCATTCCTGTGCTTCGTGACATGGATTTTTCAACTTCCTTTTGGGCTGGGCTGAATGACAGCAAAACACTCCCGCTGCAGGGAGACAGGAGCTTGGTCTTAATTGAAAATGTTTGTGGACAAGCCCTGTTATGTGCATTTATAACAGCTATGTTAGAATCTGTCTAATTATGTTATGAAATGTAAGTTGTTTAGAACACAGGCAAGGATGCAAACTCCCTTGAATGTCGGGCAAACTTGAAGCCAGTCTAAACGGGGCAGCTGGCTCTTGTCTGTAAAGATCTGGACTGGAAACTCAGTGATATCTGAACTGGAACATCTCGGTGATATTTGATAATCTACACTCAGGCATGGCAGCATTCACTGGTTGAATAAATCAATCATGCATATTTATTTGCTACACATACGTCTGAGCCCCCTCTTCTTATTGTTGCTTATAAATTACCAGTAAAATTGTTCATAATTTTCCTGCTAATGATGGAATTTTCCACCTGGATTTGAGGAACAGCATGGGCAACATCTGGTGGCTTAAGAGCAATAGATCCCTAAGGCCTCAAAGGGCAACATCTGCTTTGCAAACAGGGATAGACCCCCTGCACGGGTGACCTCCTCACCCCTCCTTCCCCCGCATTCCCTGACCTCTTCCCCTTGCTAGCTTAATGACAGATTTGAGATCCAAACTCGGTAATGAGCCCTGAAGGGCAGTCATTACTCAGGTCCTGTATATCTGGGAGGTCCTGCACTATTCCTGAGAAAGAGTTTAAAAGAAAAAGAAAAGAAACAGAGCAACAAACAAAACCCGGCATCTTTAACCCTTACTTGCTATTACCTGTTAATGGGCTTTTGGAGAAGCCACTGGGGTCCAGAGCAGCCCAGGAGCCCCCGTAGAAAACTGAAGTGTGGATGTCTGAGTGGGCTGAATCTCTCCAAGTAGGCAGAGAGGTTGCTTTCTCCCAGCAGATAGGGTGACAGTGAGGTGAAGAAAAATGGATCACAGGGCCTGCCTTGTGGTCATACTGGTCTGCTCTGATATGCTAACCATAACTTAAATTACGAGCTTTAATTTGGTGACCTCACCTGATCATGTTTATGATGTGTGCCCTGTTATCTGCAAACGAGATCCTCCTTTCGCTTTGTGCTGGGTACTTGGAGTCTGAGGGTAGAGGAGGTGATGGCATTTCTGGAAATGGGGTTATTTTTATTTCCACTAAAAGATTAGTGTTTTTCAGTTTAAAAACCCTGGTTTAAATTCCCTAAAATTTGTCAGACTTTAAGTATTTTAGTTGAAATTATTGCTGGTGTATGCCACAGAAAAGAACTCTATGTTCAGACCAAAGGTCTATCTAACATGGTGCCTTGTCTCTAACATAACTAGTAATGGGCATTAGGAAAAGCATATGAAGAACAAAGCAAATGTGTTGGGGTTTTTCCTCCAAGAATAGGAAAAGCCTAACATTTACTACAAAGGTCCCACATCTGAAAGTTGCTGATTCCAATTCCCTGCTCCAAGCATAGGAAAAATGAGTATTTCTCAATAAAAGAGTTGTAAAAATTTCTTTGTTGTTTTCAGTGAGCAAAGACCTTCATTTTCCCCCATCTCATTCCCAGAAATGGTAAGCTTCCCTTTCTAAAACAGTAATAGTCAGTGCAATAGTAACTCCTGTCCTTCCTGTTGTTACCTTTATTATAAACATTACTGTTACTTAAAACTGCCAAATTTGCTCTCATGCAATTTTTTGCTACACAGAAACATACACACCCCACACAAACTGTATTAACCTTCATAGACTTTTAAATTTTCTCAGTTTTACTGAAGGAAACATAAAGCCTTTACTGTGGAGCCATATGTGTGGGTTAAAACCGCAGCAAATATAAAAATAGCTGGATAAACACAATTTTAACCAGTTCTTAATAGCAAGCGATGGGAGCTATTCTGTTCTCTTTTAAATTTATAATGAGTATAGCTTGCCCACAGGATATGAGCTGCCTTCTTATTTTCATTCACTCATATTCACATATACTCCCCTAAGAAAGATTGTAATTGAGGTCAGAATAGAGGCATGAAGTTCTCCTGGTGGTGTATATGTAGTGCACAGGTTTGCTAATGCAATAGCAACTGCTTTTTTTTTTTTTTTTTTTTTTTTTTTTTTTTTTTTTTTTTTTTTTTTTTTTTTTTTTTTTTTTTTTTTTTTTTTTTTTTTAACATCCTAATTTGTTACTTTATCCAGGCAAAATATTTGTACGGAATTTTTTGTGGACCTTCTCATGAATATGAGACCCTACTATGCTTAGTAAATGACACTGACAGAATACTTCACACCACAACCAAAGCTTTCAATTTCATGTTTTAAAACTTGCTCACAAATCCTCCTTATTTTAGACAATTACCTCAGCGATCTTTTTTTCCAAAATGTTGAGCATGCCCTAGCCGAATGTCGTGTCTTTCCCATTGAAACCTGTTGACCTGTTTTTGTGGGGTTTTTTTACCTCTCTGAGGATTTTGCTGTGCAGGATGTCTCAGGGTACGAAAGGGTGGATTCATGCAGAAATATTTCTGAAGTCAGAAGCCTACGGCGGTGGGCAACTCCTGGGTTGTGTGCAGGGTATTGTGTAAGCGCTATTCCTCCATGTCTGTGCAAGGTCAATTGACGTAATTTGACTCATCAGTGGGGGTGGCTGGGACAACTTTGCCTGAATTGATGAGTACAAGAAGTGCTCAGGTGATCTGTTCATGTATCCCAATATCAGCAGACGTAAGCCTTGGGAAATTAATTTGCTACACCGTTAGCGGGCTGTGCAAGCTTTTGGTTGCATCCATAGGACTTGCAGTAGTAGTCACAGCTCTGAGATGTAAAGTAATCAATATGGATTTGATATTCAGCATTCATTAAATTTTAATTTGCTCTTCCTCTTCTGAAGATAACCAGTGGCTTAGCCTCAAGAAGATGGCTGAGGAATAAGTAAATAAAAACAATATTCAGTATCTAGCACCCACAGAGTATGTGACCAACTGTGAAATACTTCAAATGTGAGAAAAGATCTGTCTTCTTTCCAGGACTCGATTAAAATAGGATGTCAGGGTATCTCTTCTCTCTAGCATAGTTACAGTTGACCTGGGACCATAGTTTGTTTTGAACTGCCTATAATGGGTCAGGTTGTCAACTGGTGCAAATGCCTGGGCCAATGCCACTGATTTGGTCCTTTACACAGAAAGAAATGTGACCACCACTCAGTTTGGTATAGTAATTCCCTTAAGAGTTCCCTTTAACCTCTCCTTGCAATTTGGCCTGTTTGGATTGAGGGAGGCGTTCTTTTAGTCTGCTGCAGGTCAGTAGTTTCTTGGAGGAAAAAGGTAAAAATTAAAGTAGTTTTAAGAAAAAAAAGTCAGTTTGGCCCTTGGATCTCTCTGTTTCTTTTGAACACATGTGCCTGCATGCCTCTGTGGCCTCAGACTATGGTCTTACTGACCACCTACACACCTACTCCCGACTCTGCCGTCTGTAGATCAAATACAGAGGTCTCAAATGCTCCCCTTTCCTTTAGGTGTGCACTAACTTGTGTCAATCTTTGTATAATTGCGATGGTGTCACCTGAGTAGCACAACCAATGCAAAAGGCTTAAAACTTGTACCACTGCCGGAAGGTACACCTCAGGGTGACAGAAAGCTTGTTTGTAGTTCTACCTACCTGTGGTGTTCATGGTGGTTGGATCCCCCTCAGAGCCCATGTTGTTTGTTGTCCCTCTCAGGGTTTCCAGAGCCACCACCTTCAAGGCCTGGATTAAAGGCCTTGATACAAGATCAACCAGATCCCTTCAGTTTGTTCAAAGAGGCTTTTTGCATTAGGCCTTTGATAAACTATCTGGGGGTGGGGAGGGGAATGGGCTGTGAGGGCTTGCACAGGACTGTTCACAAAAGCAGCTGTAGGGCTGTTAAATATTTGGTTATTCCTAGAGAAAAGGTCTTTCCTGAGAAGAAGGATCTCCTGCCTCCCTCAGAACCATATAGCAGAGCTTGCTGCCCGGGCACTGAGTTGTCTCCTCTCAGCAGCCCAAAGCTTCCTATCTCGAAGGATGGATCAAATTATCAAGGCCAGCAAGGTGGTGGTGTTGCTGTGAATCCTGTGGGATTTGAAGGAGCTCTTGCTTCATCATTATGTCAGAGGACACAGCAGGAGATACTGCTGGCCAGAGTACTAAAGGAAATAGGACTGAGGCTGCAGGGACCTGTCTTTTAAAGCATCCCCAAACAAGGATCTCTCATCCACCCTTCAAAATTTTTACAAAAGAAAGCCCCAGCACAAACATATCCAGTTTCAGGAAACAGTACTCCACCAAGACTAAGTGTTCCTAGAAGTGCCAGGGGACAGAACTGGATGTAACCTCTGAGGTAGCTGCTCCTCATGGGAACTTAAACATGATGAGGAAGACAGGGCTGCAGACTGCTGTCTCCACACCCTAGCAGAGTTCTGCAGCAAAAATATCAGGATTGGAAAGTGCTTCCAGCTCTTTCATCTAAGGCAAGCACTGACAACCCCCACACTATGAGAAGCCTCTTTTTTTTCCTCTGCTTCATTGTGTTCAGACAGCTTGTGCTAGCTTGTTCAGAAGGTTATGTGCTAGCCTTCTCAGGTGGTGTAAAATGCCTTTCTTGCTGTTGTGGTGTACTGTCTCCAGTAATCAATACACACGAATGTTGTGTCTGCCAAACCTTAGCATCCCCTGTTAATGTTACTAACATGAATGTTACTGGCGGGCTTGGTAATGTGTGACTTTGCCACATGTTTTCCAAATGTATTTCTCAGCACGTTTCAGGTGTAGGAGGCTCTGGCTGCATTTTCCACTGGCAGGGAAGCTTCCCGTCAGCGTTCACACTGACGCAGCTGGGTTGGGGAGGTGCCAGTAAGAAATGCTCCATCAAGCTCAGCACAGGCACTAAGTGGAACATGGTTTCTTTAATGGTGAAAGGAAAAATTTGTTCCAGTTGTGCCAGATGCTGAGCTACACAGCTGTCAGACCTGTTCCTGTCTCCTGTTGTGACTAAGAGAGGTTAATTGCTCAGACAACCCAGATGCACAACAGCAAACTGCCTCCATACCCAGAGAGTGGTCCTGAAAGCTGCCTTGCTACAGGCCACTATGTTCCAAAACCTAATGCAAATGTTTTGACCTGAAAAATTTTGCTTACAGTACTCACTTCCATGCCACACGTGTCAGGGAAATGCTGCATAACACGTTCTCTCACATTAGTGAGATGAAACTGGGACGTACTGACCAGGTAAATGATATATTTGCCAAAGAAAGCTGCACCAAAACTGGGGAAAAAAGTACAAAAAAAGAAGAGCTAGCAAGTAAGAAACTGAAATACACGGTCAGCATTAACATTTAATGAGAGGAATGTTGAAGGGAAAACAGTTGGACTGAGTTTTGTCTCTGGTCAAGTTTCTGTGAACTCTGGAGACACTGAGCAGAGAACCACTGGAATCCAGATTCACAAAACAGAGTAAAAACATTCCTGAGTTTCCTTTTTCTAAATCTCTTACGAGCCTTCTTCTGTTCTATTTGTTTGACCTACCAGAGGATTCTTGGTGTGCCTTGAGGATTCAGGGCAAGGCTTTTTCTTTTTCTTGGCGTTCAGGGCATTTCTCCATCTGTGGAGTTGAAACTTGTGCAGCTGCATTGAGCTGCACCACTAAAAGTCTGAAATGCATTTTGAGAACTTGGAAAAGTTCAAGATTATCAATGCCTAAAACTGAAGAGCGATTTGTTCACACCTAAGAAATGACACACAGTTGTGGCTTGCGGGGACAGCAGAGCACACGCAAATCGATGCTGTCATTGGAGCAAGGTCTCTGTATGAGCCTGGTAAGCCTAAACAAAGGCTCTCTACATTCTGCTTTCTCCCATCTGCATTTTGCATTAGCAAATTATCATGGCAGTGCCATCCCACTTAGCCATCGGGCAGTTCAACAAGTGTGTGCAAGAAGTCCGTGCCAGTATGTACCTAGCAATAGGGTATGAAGAAGATTAGAGGACCAGTGCGGAAGAGGAACTTTTCTCATCTCTTCAGCAAAGCAACTGTTTGATTTCCGTTGCAGAGGCCCCAGCAGTCCATGAGGGACAGGGTTTGTATGTGTGACTTAGAAGACTTGTCTGAAGTGGCAAGTGACATTATTGGATGTGCTCACCAGCAGTTCAAGTGATATGAAAAGGAACACGTCTTTGCAAAATTTAACTGCCTAGAAGCATAAGGAGTGAATACTCACACTGACGTCTTCCAGAAGCAGAGCCATCTGCATGATTTTTCCTGCTGCCACTGATCAGTTATTCCCAGAGGAAAAGGAGAGGTTGAACAACTGCCTTATTTCAGAAGAAACTAGTGCCTACTAGTAGGCACTCTCTTTTTTTTTGTTTGTTTGTTTTTTCCCCAAAAGGAAACTTTTGCAACTTGGTGTCTGATTGAGGCCGCTGTCCACTGAAGTGGGATTTAAACTTGCTTCTTGGAACAACTTCTTCTTCTTCTTTACCTTTTCTTCTTTACCTCTTTACCCCATCCATTCTTGGAG
The DNA here is from genome assembly GCF_003031625.1 of Empidonax traillii. Classification (NCBI taxonomy): domain Eukaryota; kingdom Metazoa; phylum Chordata; class Aves; order Passeriformes; family Tyrannidae; genus Empidonax; species Empidonax traillii. Next base: position 3,059,404 of record NW_020955195.1, read on the forward strand.
CTGAATGCTGTTAGAGGATCATCTGACACCACATTATAACTTCTTGTTGCCTCTTGTCTTTTCCAGAGAGCACCAGCAAGATACCAGTATCAACAGAAGGGACAAAAACTTCTTCACGTAAGTTGAATTAACAGAGTCTTCCTATCTCTTTCTCTTCATTTCTTCTTGAAACTGCTTCTGCAGCTCTGAAACGGCTCCTTCTTAGCAGAGAACAATTCATCTACATCCAGCAGCTCTGTGTCTGAGTATCACCTTGCATACTCAAGCTACTTAGGGGACTGAGAAATGAATGAAGAAGGGTAAATCATAGTTCTTAATATCCTGGGGCTGTTTTGAGGAAGATAACTTGGCCTACAGTTGTCAGGCTGCAGAAGCCCAAGTCAAAAAGTATTTGTGTTGTTAGGAACTGTATTTTTAAAAATACACTTGCTGCTCCTGCAAATCTTAGCAGCTGCCTATGAATTTGCAGACTGTGTAGATGCACTGATGTGTCCTCAAGAAAGTCTGTTGCCTAGACTGCTCTGTTCCTCAGGGCTCTACATAAAATTCCTGACAGCTCTGCAGGGTCTGTGAATGTAGACAGGTAACTCACTGACAGTAGTTTAGCGACTTTTGAAGCTGCCTTGGCATACCAGGATCCTTCTCCAGATGGTTTCCTTTCAGGCTGGTGGAATTTGCTTTCAGCATCCTGCCTGCAGTTATGGATTGCGTGCCTCCACAGTTACTCCCAGAACTGACCCCAGTGAAAAAGCACTTTCATTATTTTAGCTGGTAGAGTTATTTTATATTAAGGCCACAATGCAAGGAGTTATCTCTACCACTGAGTTTGGCTGAGGGAGCTGTAGATAGACGTGTGTAAGCCAAGCAGCCCAAGGATTTACAAGATGCGCATACCCTCCTTGGCAAAGAGGCTGGGGTCCTGCTAGCTTTTTTGGGAAAGCTATGTCTGGCAGAGACAGGTTTGAGTGTGAAATGACAGTGTTTTAGGCTAGATCAAGGAAAACAGTGTGTTGCCAGATTTTGCATTTAGCATGCCTGCAGCCTTTCCTTTGATGCATCTGTGTGTGTGGTGACCTACTTCTGAAATTTTGGCACTGCTGCCTGACAGAAGAGACATTGGATGTGCCCGTATTCTTTCATGTTCTCAGTGGGGCCTGTCACTGGTGCTTCACTGGATATGTATGAGACCACATAGCTAATAGCGAGTGTCTTGTTACCATTGGAACCATTTTTGTTCAAAAAAGGTGACACGCTGGTCACTGACTCCACTGGCCTTTCCTTGCCTTCTCCCTCGTGCAGCAAGAATGCAGTCCCTGCACTTTGCTGCCTTTTTTCCCACCATCTAATATTCTTGTCCTTGAGTGGTCTCTTTCCCTGCTTATGCCCCTTCCAGTGCCTGCTGTTAAGTACTGTTCTCCTCTTTACTGCTGCTGTGCCACTGGAGAGGAGGAAGCTGGGATGTTCAAGAGGCTGGCTGCATTCCTGATGAGTCGCTGCACTGGCAGATTTCATGCCAAGTGACACATCACGCTGTTGTCCTGAAGGAGAGGAGAAAGCAGTATGTTCACTGGCTGATTATTGAGGTCTTCTCGTGGGCCTCTGAGTAGGTCTTCAATATGTGGCTGGAGCAGAGACCTGCCTAGTCCCAAACCCAGCCAGATGCTGCTTTTCCCATTATTCTCTCCCAGCCCTGGGTCCAGACCAGGCCAGCTTTCTCTTCTACTACATGAGTTTCCTGCTGACTAATAGTGTCTGAGGTTTTGGGCACTGCTGATCTTTTTTTTCCAGTCTTTACAAATGAAAATAAGCTATTAGTTTGTTCCTTCTTTAATTGAAGATAGACTGTTGTGAAATGCTGATGTTTAAATTGCCAGGAGCTAGGTCTCTTGAAGTATTTCTTCAGTCTGAGTTTCTAAGATTGGTTTTACTCTGCCTAAAACCAGACTTGATCAGGCAACAGATTCCTCTTCTCTGCATGGCATGACAACTTCAAGGTTTCACTGCAGAGCATGCAGTATGCCTGACCTGCTCCCTAGGATCCACGAGCTGGCTGTTAGCCACCTGTACTTCCTTCTTCCCTCACCACACTGGCAAAGTGCTCTCTCTTCAAACTCTTCCTTCCAGCTCACAGCACTTCTCAAGCCTACTTCTTAAATTCTTTATTCATGCATGACACCAAATGACTTGCTAGACAGTGAAAGCCCACGCAGCCACCCAAGTGCATGGCTCTAATTTACTGTGTGGTTCAGGTTCATACACTTCATGAGATTCAGACCAGCTTCAGGCTACCTGCTTCTTCTGTAAACTTTTCTGAGTGCTTCCTTTGTGTGATTTGTGTTGAGGTCTGTTTCCTTCAACTGTCCTACAAGATTATTTACCATTTTGAGAATGCTACTCCTTTTTCTTTCTTTCGGGGCTGTTGCTGTCTCCCATTTCAGTCTGGAATGTGTTCTGCTCCCCCTTCCATCTACAGCTCTTTGCAGAGGTGGTGACACTCATGGATCCTTCTCTCTTTCAAACCACAGAGGTCTTTAACCATTGTTGTGAGAGATCTGAATGCCTGACTGTTCATTTGAAGTCATGTGAGAAGAATATAGCAATCTAGTGCTTCCTGGGTCAGCATGTGGAGATTCAAGACCTACTGCTTTCCACTTTCCTCTGATGCTGTCACAAACAGCTGAAAATTTTACTCTCTCTTTGCCAGTTTTCTCCTGGCCTTCCCTCCCAGGACTATGGAGCATTTTTGCTGTAATTGATTATTCACAGTGTGCCTAGGACATGCTGAACCAACTTTGAAGTCCTTTGCTTTCTCAAGCTTTCTCATTTTTTTTCCTCTGCTTTGTTGGGTTTCTGACTACTGAGGGGGGAAAAAATGAAAGAAAAAAGAGAAAACTCTACTGGGAGAAGATGTTTGGGCTCCTCCAGTAGAACACTGTAGCTGTGGCTGTATTCTTACAATTTTATTGTTACTTCTGTGTGTTACAGAACCCATACCTAGGATACAATCTTCAACAGAAGGAACAAACACTTCCTCCTGTAAGTATATACAAGTTGTTTAAATTATTGCTGGCAAGACCCTCAAATACAGTTCTCTCTTCTCAGCCCATCAAAAAAATGTGCTTCTATCTAAACCTGTATTAAGAGATCAAGAGTGACTGGGTGGGATTTCTGCACCACAGGGGCAACTGTTATTTTTATATATTATTAAAACTCTCAGAGACATGTTCTTCTTTGCGCACTGAGATCTAAACACCTTCTTTCAGAAAGGTCAAAACGTACATTTGGGCAGGGCAAAAGAAGAGGAAACTTCTCAAGTGTTTCCTACCTGGAATTCCCTTCCCTGCCCTCCCCAGGCAATGTATGGCTTCAAACAGTTTGCTCTGACTCTTCCTCCATAGCCCCTGGCCCTGGGTTAGCTGGAACACCCTCAGGTCCAGCCATCCTCAGCTGCATGCCCGCTGGTGCATGTCAGAGTACCTTGGGCTCTTTGCCCTGTGCCCCACTACCTATAGGAAGAAGATAGGGAAGGTGAAGACATCTTTGTGCGTGCCTTCCCTCAGCTGAGACAGAGAACCAGAAATGGTTCCCCTTCCTGGGAAAGAGAGGTTGTGTCTCTGCTTATCTCGGGAGCACTCAGGGGTACCAGTGAGCAAAGTGTCTCTTTTCTTCCCTTGTAGTGATGCTTCCCAAGGAGTCACGTGTTATGGCCATAATCCTATACATATTCACCCTTGAGAACCATCAGGAAGAGCCTTCCAGCTCTTTAGTAGAACCAGATCTACCATATACCCAGCCAGCCTGGCTTTGAGCAGTCGGGAAGGTCATTTCACACAAGGGGAGGTGCTGGGTTGTGAGAGGTAGGGTTTTGAACTTTCCCTAACACATTAAGTATTGCTGGCTGCTAGGAATAGGATGGCAGGTGAGACAGACCGATGGTCCAAAATATCCTGATAGTTCCAATGATGCTATAAAATATGGTGTGTACTTTATAGCAAACTATACATTAATGTTCTTAACTCACATCTAATAGCTACTGTAACAGCACCAGGAAGAATGGTCAAAGCCATATCTCTGGATTTTTTGTGGATTTTCTTCACAGCTATTAGGCTGATTAGTTTTAAGTGTGTGTTAAATTACAGAAATTTGATAGCTTATTTAAAAACTTTCTGCCAGCAAGGTGAGAAGAGCTAATTTTGGCCTCCTTTCCCCTTTGATGCTTAGCAGCAGGGTAGGAAGGAATAATTCCTGGAGCAATTTAAAGCAGTAATTTCTCTCTGTTCTGTTCTCATTAGCACTGATGTGTAGCGGGATTAGTACTATTCAAGTCACTAAAATAAGTAATGTAGGAGGGAGGGCAAAATTGGATATTGCTGCCTATTCTGGTTAGGAAAAGCAGGAGGGAGCCAATGTTTATTGCTAACAGATGTGAATGTCTCTCTACAGAGTAATGAGGGAACTGAGTCCCTGTAGTTACTCCAAAGTTCCTTAGGGCATTTCTTTTGTGAATTTCAGTGGGACATGTCCATTTCACACTTGTCACTGTCAATCTTGTAACAGCCACAGGAGATAAAATAAACTGTTTCCTTCCACTTCTCAGACAATAGCAGATGTTTAGAGAACATGCCAGCACTGTCACTGTTGGCCAGACGCTGGGAAAGACCTGGGAACAGCAGAGTGATTCAGTAGGCTCTCTTCCCCAGGGCTTTCACAAGAGAACAGACATGTGTCATGCTTTGCTGTTTTAGGAGTTCCAGTGACAGACAGCTATTCAGAGATCTAAAAGTTTTTTTAAAACTCCATTTCTTTAAGACACCCCACAACTGATATCTCAAAACTGAAGCTCCCTACCCTTTTATGTGCACATATACCTGCAGTCCTCAAAATACCGTCCATTTTGAGGGTGTGGACCTCTGTTCTTAAATAAAGGAGAAAGGAAAGCCTATGATGCATTCTGAGTTTCACATAAACAACTGGTGATCAGGTTGAGGGGTCAGTAATCCAGAGGAGGAGGGAAATTCATGCTTTTATGTCCTGTTACATAGTGAGAGACATAGTGGCACTGATTGCTAATGCTGCCCTTTGTAGGTAGGCATAGTTCCCACTTTGTCTTCTACTCCAGCCCTAGGATTGTTTCGTATATATTTATTTTCTTCTGTGTAATCATAAAATCATAAAATGGTTTGAGTTGGAAGACACCTTAAAGATCACCTAGTTCCAACCCCTTTGCCATGAGCAGGGACACTTTACACTAGACCAGGTTGCTCAAACCTGCATCCAACTTGTCCTTGAACAAGTGCCAGGGATGGGGCACTCACAATTTTCTGGGCAACCATGGCAGTGCCTCACCACCCTCACAATAAAGAATTTCTTCTCAATATTAATTTAAACCTAGTCTCTTTCAGTGCAATTTAAACCTAGTCTCTTTCCCTCTCGTCTTATTGCTACATACTCTAAGTTACAACTTTCATTTTCCTTCATGATGATGCTCTCTGTGATACGTTTTTTCCTGCTGAATGAAGTGAACGAAACAACAGCAGTTGTAGCCCTATGTGCTGTCACTACAAAGGACTGCAGAGACCATTTTTAAGCACATCAGAAATATTTGGGGAGAGTTTTTTCCATCCCTTGTCTCCTAGGACTGCAGTGATCTGAAATAAGTGCCTTATGACCCTATGACTTTCTTCTGCTGAGGAGCTGCAGTGGAAAAAGTAAATCTGAAAGTTCACCCTAATGCCTTGGTTTTATGGGTTCAGTCAACTATATATTCAAGACTAGAGAATGGAATTGTGGTGGTCTTTTTTGCCCTCCTGGGACTTGTTAAAGGAATCTTGGCTTCTCACCCTGATAGCATACCCATGGCAGCTTTCCTTTTCTTTAGACAATTGGTCCCAAAACTTGCATTCTTGTTTGTAAGTTACGACATACATGGAAAGAAATCAAAAAGCAATCAGTTTTCCTAGGTTAAAACCATCAGCACTGCTCACAGCCTTCTGTGTGGAGGTGTTGTACAGGAAGATTTGTATGGTGCAATAGGGGAGAAGCGAAGTGGTGGGGTAGGGGCTGCCTACAGTAACCACAATTCCTGTTGTGTGGGAACCACCAGCAGCACACTACAGATATAGAGACCAAGAGTGATTCTACACCTTGGTTTGCTGGTTCTATGGACAGCAATAGTTTGGAAACCTGTGCTCCGAGGGCTAAGCTGGATGGAAAGCTGAGCACTTTTAGCAGTAGAAAATGGAGAGGTTGCACAGAGACAGAGCCTGTGGGAGTACATGCTGTTATAAGTTAGTTTAAGAATTTAGACAACTCAATTCCAATTAAAAATTGATAAATTTATTAAGCAAGCGATAATAAAGCAAACAGTGCTGGGTGGTCTGGGGGGCAAGTGCCCCGCCCGAGACACACACACCTTGTTTGAAAACCAGGATTTTTGTATTCTTTCGATATCAGTTGTTGAATATTCATTCATTGTCCGTTTGTTGCCTTAAAAGGCAACTTTCCTGCTTTGGAGGTGGGTGTTACCCCCTGGCTGGTTGTCACCTATCTCCCCTGGGCTTGTACAGGGGGGTCTTGCATCATCCCCACATTGCAAGGGATGGAGGGCCTCTCTCTGTATCCACATGGTACAGAGAAATACAATTTTATTTCTAATTTGTTCCCTGTTCCCGGCCACAAAAGATTCCCTGGTGTTAGGTCCAGACAGGACCCTTCACTTTACAGACTCTGCGGTACGCCTAGAAGTTAGTAAATATACAGAAATAGTTCTTTTATTAGTACCCCCTTTTTATTTTAATTTGCTTGGAATAAAAACCAGTGCCTTCACTTATCGCACATGCCAAACTCTTCATCACAGATGGAAGTGTGTGCTTAGTTGCAACCTTGCAATGCCACCATCATGCTTGTTTGTGCTGCCCACTAGGGGCTGCTCCCTAAAATGTCCATGGGGGCAGTTCCTCCAGCAAACAGGGAGAAGGCTGATCCCACCTTGCCTGTGGCTTCTCTTTTCAGAAGAGTACAGAGCAAGGTTGTTGAGCTTTTGAAGTCTTTTAGAAAGACCCAGTGTTGGTCATCTGTCACAGAGATTACTTCAGACTAATTTTTCCTAGAGACTATCATGCTGACCTCTAAAACATGCAAAGAAATTTAAAAAAAAAAAAAAAAAAAAAAAAAAAAAGGATTAGTTGGATAAAAAATGTACCAGTTTGAACTGCTTAACCCTTCTTTCCGGAGTTATTAACTTACAAGCTCCAAGCCTGGCACAGCAAGGCACTTTCCTAACACTTCATCTTCTCATCCTGCAATACAATCTGTGTATTACATGGAGACCAGGTACAGCACATGGAAAGGAGGCACAGAAAGACTTCTTGCCTCTCACATTTTCTCAAGTACAATACTGAACTGCTTTGATGAAAGTGTTCCATGCTGAGCAATGAAACCTCCTATGAGATGATGTGAGGGTCACTGGTTTACAGAATATTTTTAATGGCACTATTTTTGCATATATGAAGCAAACAACCTGGACAGTAAATCACCTGTGTCCTAAAATCTTAACAAGCAAGATAAGTTTCTGCTAAATTCTGCTTTCCTTCATCTCCTAAAGTGAACCCAATCCTCCTCCCTTGTATTTATTTATGTTATAACTGACAGAAGTCCACTTCAAAAAAACCTGAATTGTTTTCAGAATCATACAAACCTTGAATGAGTGTTTTGTCATAAAATCTAAATACACTGGTGGCAGCTCAGAAATTTCTGAAATGCAGCTATTTGGGGGTGGAAGAACACAGTTTTTTATGAGATAGTAACTGGGTAGAGTCACCTGGGGCAGGATGGTAAGAGGAGAATACTGTAACCAGTTGATAAAGCTGAGGGAATTCAGATGGTGAAGGCAATTACTCAGGTTCCACTTATGCTAGCACAGCAGGACTCCCAGCTCCTGTTCTTGTAATAAATTAGTCTGACATCTTCAACTGTCAGCATTTAACTCATCCCTTCCATGGATCAAAAGGCTGCTTTCCCAGGAAAGCCATATGCCTGATGCCTTGGTGGGACAGTGGGTCAAAGGAAAACCCTGTGCCACCCAGTGTGTTTTGCTTTACTATTTCAGTGGGTTTATTTTTCCGAATAATCATCTCTGGAGAGAAAATTTTGCTTTGTTCTAAGGACACTGTGAGTGAGTAATGGGAGGGTCTGATAATTAGTTCTTCTTTACTGTAAAATAAGTTTAAACCTACTAGTTAGTGAAATGCTACTGAAAGAGCAGTGGTGAAGATGTGTCAATCCCTTGTTAAAACCTACCACAGCTGCAGTATGTCACAGTTTCATTCTCCACAGTAGGCATGAATGAGAGTGGGCAATGCAGGGGTAATTTCACTACCCTTATGATTTGTTCCAGCACGGCAAATCCTGTTTCCCTGTAGTTAAATTTCACAGAGAGGGCAAATTCAGTTGAATAGGTAACATTTCCAAAGAGACAGAGCTTTCAGTCTTTTGTGTGATTCCTAGTCTAAAGCTGGTGTGGCACGAAATGTCTGTTCCAAACCACTTAATATCCTGGGGTTTTCTGTAGCTGCGCTCTTGGTCCCCCAGTCTTGCTCTGAAGGAGAGCTTGGGTTTTCATCTCATCTGCATAAGGCTGCTCCACTGAGAAATTTGTACATCAAACCTCTGAGATAACACCACTAGAATAGAGTCAGTTGTCTTTTGTGCTGGGGTTTCTTCTTTTTGTTTTTCCTTTAAGGAGGTCAGAGAGGTAAAAGGCAATGATGGGTATAAGCAGTGCTAAAATTGGAAGAAGCTGACATAACAGTCACAAAGGAATAAGTGCAACAGTTTATATAGCTTAAATACAGCTGCCAGAGTGGAAGGATTTTAAGGACATTGGCTTATTCTACCAATATCTGTATATTTGTGCGCGTAAGAATAAATGTGCATTCTGTAAGGCTGACATTTTCCTCAGCATTTGTGTATGAGGAGGCAATAGCGGTTTATGTATAAACATACATACATGTATAGGTATAAAGCATGTGCATGTAAGTTTGAAGGTAATGATTTGGATCTGTTTACTTCAGGATTTGCTTTCCTGAGGCCATGGCTTACACCATAAAAAAGACGATGAAATGTGTCGCAGTCTGCTCTGATGGAACACAAGTCACAAAACCTACTTCATGTGTTTCTGATGTTTGTAATATTTCTGAAGGAGTTTTGCAAGGTCATCTCTCGTTACCTTTAACATGTCATGGGTCATCTCCTTCTCTTCAGAGTTCTAACAAACTCTTACCGGCTTTTAGGAAAAAGGGATTTTTAAAAACTGCATGTGTCCTCACTGATGGAGTGGGGGAGCCTCTCACAACAAGGTAGCCGTCCAAAAGGCACAGTATTAATTTCTTCCTTAGCTGGGTTTCAGAGCCATCCCTACCTTTCCTCAGGAACACCAGCTATGTCAGGACCTCTGTTTCTGAGACCCTGGAAATCATATGGAAATTTGTCTTCAAGGGTCTGCTAGTAAGGCCTGGTTTCTTTGAAGTCCTTCCAGATGGTCAAATCATGGCAAATTCTTTCCTAAGAGAGCATTAGTGTGTGCCTTTCTGACCTCTTCTGTGCTGAAGTGACATGCACTATCCACCCACCTGAAACCAAAACGAGCATCTTTTTGATTTGCCAGCATAGCCTGTGCTATACTGAAGGACATAATCTTGTAGTACAGGGATGTGTTGATGCTTTGACCTTGGTGGTTTGGTCACTGTGTCCTCCAGGGGAGGAAGGCCCTGGCACTGTGACAAAAACAGGTGCTCAAGGACTTCTGTTCCCTCCTGGCTGTACCCTTTCTGGCTAGTAATTATGAGCATACTTTGAGGTAATGGATCAGCCTTTTCAAAATCTTCCCTCTTCTGAGTCATGGAGGTAGTTCTTGCTGAATAAAGGTACACAATAGGCAGTCATACCATCTGGGCAGAGGTCTGGGGACAAAATAGAATATGTGACCTTGACAGAAACGTCCATCTATTTAATGCCATTATCCATGCTGAAATCAAGAGTGTCAGTGCTTGTAGGAAGGCATGAAGGAGCCAAGGAGCTCAGAGTGAGTATTTATGAATATGTGCATGGGTACAGAATAACGTTTGTATTTTAATGCAATAGGCAGTTCCCAACTTACCCCTATAGTCCAGATATTCTGTTCATCTCCTTATCTTCCAGCTGTTGTCCACACAGTACCTACCCTAAAGAGGCTTTACCCTCAGGCACTGTGTTGTGTTAACCCCAGGAGAGATTAGCAGTGCAAGTTCCTTTGTGCTCCTCAGAAGACCCTTCTGTTCTCAGAAAGACGGGATGACAGCTCAGTTTCTTGGCTTTGGAGGTGGAGTTTCTGTTGTTTCAGTTTTGGAGGGAAAGGTTCCAACAGAGAGAATATTCCCAAAGGGAATTTGAGTTACCAAATTTGAATTACCCCATCATGCCTGAAGGCTTCCTGGGCTCCCTTCGACAGAGAGGCACAGACAGCAGGCTTTCCTAGATGAGTGCCCTGGGCTTTCTAGTCCATATTCTCCCAGGGGAGATCTTAGGCTACATTAGCTGTGAATTGAAACACCCCGTGGTGTGTCAGGGCCCTGGTCCATAAGATTCTGTTTCAAGTCTGTGGTCTGGCAGTGGAGGTCAGTGACAAAGCAGAAAGACAAAATTAATGAAACACAAAGGATTCAAGAGGCTGGGTCCAATGCTTTCAATGTTTTCATCCTGAGCTTCCAAAGTGGGCTGAGTTCTGGTCTTAGACAGCAACAGCGGAAGGGAAGATAGCCCTCTGAGTTATCCTCCTCGTCTCCTATGTTCTTTTGATTCTTGAGCAGGAATCCAGGGAGTCCGTACCACTTTAACAACTGGAAGTGCCTCAACATTTGATGGATCAGTTTCTGGAAGATGAAAGCAGAGAGTAACACAGCAGTAGATATAAGAAGAGCAGAAAAGCACATCATTTTCAGAATAACTTGCAAAGTGAATGTTTCCATTTCCTTAAGAATAACCCCTTGATAAATTCCTGTTTACTTCTTAGAAAATGTAAACTGCATCACATAAGTGATATTTCAATAGCTATGGGCAGAGAACTGTACACACAAATATGACCTTTTCAGAGATGCATGGCTTTGCTAAGCCATCACTATGTCTCCTTATTAGCTTCTCCACAAACACAGTGGTGCTCTATAGCTGAGACTCAATTTAGACTATAGCAGTTCGTATCAGGTAAATTAAAAACAATACCCTTCTTTCACGTTCCTATTCTGGCAGTGTTGTAATAGTGCAGTGGGAGCCAAGATAAACCCTTGGGAAGAAATTATTATCCTATCCTTCATGTCCACATCTCTTCTAAATTGCCTTTTGGTAACCTCTTCTAATTGGATGCAAAATGGGAAAGTTGTATCTCCTGTGACTTTCATTATCAAAATGTTCCCGCAGGTTCTTAATGGTTTCTGCTATTCTTGACATTCTCCCCCTGTACAGAGAGGAGAAGAAATTGCTGTAGTCACTGCAGCAATTACAGAGCAGCCTTCTACAATGTGATCTTCTTTCTAGGTTTGCAACTTCCTAAATATTTAGCAGGAGCCAGCTAGTCCGTAACTTCGAGTTGCCTATGCCATGGCATGGAAGTGCATAGCAAGTACCACAAAACACCTACTCTGTGGTTTTTGAAAAGAAAGCTATGCCCTGGAGCAATTGTCCTTTATGAATCATGTCTGATGGATATCAGTATTTTTTTTTCAGTGACTGTATGTGTGTATATATATATGTAGGCTCCTAGATTTCTTCACAAGATTTTCTTTTCCTGTCTGCCCACTCCTCAGGCTAGTCATTTCAACTTCATTATGGATGTACAGAGCTGATAGATCTTATTAGTTTATATTAATCACAGTATCTGAGATCCTTTGGCAAAGTAATTCCAAATTTCCCCTTCTACAGGGATCTGCTTTTCCACGGGAGGAAATTTTTCACAGCCTTCCAATTTCCAAACTGCATCAATTCTGTTGCAAGCTAAAATAGCATGGAGCATTTCTAATTTATGATGGATGATCATAAAGGCTAAATCTAGGGTGCTAAGCAAAGTGAGGCTGAGGAGTGAGATGGAGTGCTAGAGCAGTGTTTGCCTATTTCTTCATTAACTTGCTTTCTTGTGCCATTTTGGGTCATGCCAGCTACTGATTTTCAAGACATTTAAGTACAATATGAAGGATTAAGAGCATTGAGACCTTGACCAGGAGCCAGTATATGTCCCTCCCAGCCCAGCTCTCTTCAGTCTAAGCAATTCTCCCAATAACATCCCAACAGAAGTTGCAACTTCCACACACTCACAGGTTCATTTAACTACACCAGAGGGAATTAATCATAAAGCCATATGAATGCCATTAAAACACCACTTGGGTGGGCTAAGACATAGCCTTTCCACAATTTAGACACTGAGAACTGGAAGAAGACACATGTAAATGATTTTTAATGAAGGGCAGAGCCACAGTGAAGTGTCATGTGATGTAGCTGTAGCCTAGCCACACGTGTCCTTGGAGTGAGAGCTTGGTCCATCCCCTTTACTACTGAGCAGTGTTGGAATATCAGAGGCTGTCTATTCAGCCCCAGCCTTCCCAATGTCATTGTACTTGTGGGGCAAAGAGCAGCTGACATTACACCCCAGCCCTCCCAAGTATAGCAACCACAGCCACTGCTCTTGAACAGAGAGATGAGACAACACCTACTACACTCCAGTCCAAGCCAACAGAGGAGACAACTGTTTTCCCAGCCTTGAGCATTTGGCTCATTTGTTTGTCCATTTGTTTCTGTTTCATTTATTCAGCACAGAAAAGGTCCTTGCTGCAGAGCTATAAATGTTCAGAATTGATGTTGAGTGAGGAAGGATTTGACTGAACACTTTTACAGCCTGAAGCTTTCACAAATGCCATGTTCCACTGAGCTTATCTAAAAGTTTACCATTTATGCATGGGGTGGTAATAGCACTTCAGAATTTAATACAGTCATTATTTTTCTGAGGTTTGTAAAGTGGAATTTGAACTTTACTACTGATATCTTTCTGGTAGTATTCACAATGATCCAAAACATGATTCTTAATAACACAGTCAAGTGTCTGACAGGTGTTTAGATGAGCTTTCCAAAATGTCAGCAAGTTTGATGAGGAGTATCACTGCAATGGTTGGTTTCCAAAAGATAAGCCATAATCCAGGAAGGAATTACAAGGGTGGTTTTTTTAGTAGCATACATTTTACACACAGATATCTAGCTGTGAAAGCAACAGCTACCTACGTAGTAGAAAGCTACTCATCAGATCTACTGCTGCCAGTTGTGGCATAAATTGCCAGTGGCAGAAATTTTTTTCTGGTCTTCTCAAATTAGAAGTGAGCTAACCACATGTGCTTTTATTTATTTGAGATGTCTGTGTTTTTATGTAGAGAGAATGATCTTTCATTTGTAGCTAAAAGTCTGTTGTTAGCTCTCAAGCACTGGTGTCCAGTGCCATGGGGCATTAGTTCAACAGTTTAGTTATTGTTCTGAGAGAACAGTAGGTTTAAATGTCTGGTGCTTTTGCCTGATTAAATGCCACCTCCCCTGCTTTTTTTCTGTTCCAAAAAAGCCCCAAACTAGCCTTGATTGTTTTGAATTCCTTAATATTTTATGTTATTTAAAGCAATACAAACATGGATTGATTCCACAGGACACACAGTGAAATAGGGTTTGGGAGTCTAATCTTGCACTATACTTTTTATACTGTTATTATGACTTTTATTATTTCCCCGGAATGGCTCTTTCCTTCCATTTCCCACTGGGGAAATATTTGGCTTAAAACAAGCTGCAGGCTATGCATAGTTCCTGAATATTTTAATGATCTACACAAAACCCATTAGCTGACACGGTGGCAACTAATACTTGACAGACAGTAGGATAACAGTTGTCTCAGAGACTGCGAGAGGCCAGAAGGATCTTAAACACTAATGCTGCAGGAAGGATGAAGAATTGCCTTGAGCAGCCACACAGCTCATTCGAATGCCTGTCGATCTGTCTTGATGAGGAACTGGTGCTTTGGTTCTCTGGTATAACTAGCTCTGAATCAGATGCTGATCCTGGAGACTAGGCAAGCTGCATCAGAGGAGTAGATTCTTGTAGCTCCTTTAAATGTTTGTGACTTCGGAGGGAGGAGGTTAAGATTAGGTCCAGGGAGGGAGTGCTGTGAACACAGATTCTGTATCTTTTTTTGGTGGATTTGTAGCCGTGCCAACGTAGCTGTGATGGCTGAGACCGGCAGATCAGTCCCAAGGTTTTGTGGGAGGTAACCTAAGCCTGAAATCCTCTCCGCCTGTGTTCAGGCAGCGCATTTGGACTGTGCACCAGTGAAATGCCTTCCTGGAGTGAGGGGAGAGGAAATGAGGCATGGCTTAGGAACTGTTTAGCTTCACCTGTCCAGTTACACCTTTCTGTTAGATGCAGAGGGTTCTTGGTGCCTTATCCATGTCCGTATCCTGGGTCACATGTGTAAGTGTCCTCTCATGCTGGCAGCAACACCGTGAGTGAATTATGCTTTCAACAGCAAGAGTTAAATGCCAGCACCTTACTAATTCTTCCAGCCAAACAGACACCTGGAGAGCTAATATACATTGTTGTACTTACTGCTTGAGTTATGTGTAGAAAACACGCAATAAAACCCTAGATAATTGGATGTGGATTGCATTTGCAATTATATGTTCACTGGATAATATGCATGCATCAGAGACCTAATATTCACCTCAGCAAGAGAGCAGAGTTATAGGCAAGCTGAGCAAATGGAGCTTTTCAATTTAAATGTGCAAATGAATTTCATACACACATGGGCACCATTAGCAGATGGTCAGTAAGGAAGGCTGTGTACAGAAGGGGGATTCTTTCCTTTTAATTTGACGAGAATCTGTTTCTCTGGGTGGTGTTCCATCCTGAGGAATAGCTTTTATTATCTGTAAATATCTCGTAAAATATGAGATTGCCATTCACAACAGCCCAGAAGCGTCACGTGTAAATTACTGGATGAAGAACTTTCTCTGGATGGAGGAAAAAGTATTTTGACTGTTATAAAATTTTCAGAAAAAGATGTGACACAGGTACCTCAAGTAGAAACACATTAGCTGTATTTGATGACCTGGCACATGATTGCTGAAAATTTTGAGAATTCCTTAAGGAAAATAAAGTATTCTTAAAAAAGCTTTTAAAGAAGAAATAGGCATCAGCTAACTGAAATGGGAGGCAAGCAGAGAATTGGTTACGACTTGTTTAGACCTGTTACTGTTGAGTTCATCTGCTCTATCCTGGTATGGAAGGGGTGGCGGAGTGAAGGAAAGGCTAGTCTAAGCAGAAAGGAAAAGAATGCATGCATGTATGAGCTGGCACTTCTGCTTAGCCTGTGTCTCAATCAGATCTCACCACTCATTTCTTAAACACTGCCAAGTTCTTGGCATGTCCCCTTTTATTATCACAGGAAATTGTCAGCATGACAAAGTACATTACAGCATTCAAAAGAAATACTGGCTAATAAGGGTCCTTATTAGTGAGCTTTCAAAGAACTCTGCTTTTCTGATCTCTGAGGACTAATTTTTAACTTAGTCCTAGTCGTGATCAGGTCTTGGACTTCAGGAGCTCTGCAGATAATAGTCATTCCAAATAATTTTGAGCACAGTCTCTGCACACAGTACTACCTGTCAAAACTGAAATACCTTGAACAAGAGTCCCAGCTGTCAGCCAGTCAAACATGTGAAGCAGTCATGCTGCTGTACCTTCTCTTCCTGGTCACAGAAAGAAGGGGTAGCTGACCTGTTCTGGAAAGCAGCATGTGTTGCAGGGCAGAATTTCTGCTGCCAGCCCATGCTCACAGAGGTTGGGGAAGCAGCACAGCCAGGATGCATCAGCAGGCAGGCTGGACTGTCCCATTACCCCCCAAGCCCCGTGTCCTGTCTCAGGCAGGAATGGGTGCCACAGTGGCTTGTGGGGGAAAGACACAACAGAAAGATGATGCTTCTGCTAAATGAGTTTCCTCCTAAGCTGTGGCCATGAGAGGGAACTCACCCTTTCCAACTCCTATTTTGCTCTAGTTAGATTTATGGGGAGTCTTGTCTCTTCTGTAATCTTGTTTTGTCGTTGGCTGCAGCTCCCTCTCACTCTTCCATAGCAAACACCACCACCCTGTTATGCCTTGGATTAGGTTCCTCAGTGTTGAGGTCACCAGTGCCCCCCATGACTTTCGAAGGGAGCTTCTCCCACCTTATAAACCCAGGGTAGTCAGGGACGACAGATGATTAAACCTTAAGCCACTAAATGGAGTGTAGTCTTCTTTTGGTCTACTGCCTCTCCTCATCCTTTATCTACATCAACTGGAAACAACTACAGCAGAAACCTCATAAATATTGTGGCTGGAGTCACATGCAATTTCAGACACCTTGAATAGTGTCACACATGACTGATGTGGGAATAGAGACTGCCAGAATATAGAATCATAGAGTGGTTTGAATTGGAAGGGACCTTAAAGATCATCTAGTTCCAACCCCCCTTCCACAGGCAGGGACACTTTTCACTAGACCAGGTTGCTCAGAATCCCTGAGAACTTCCAGGGATGGGCCATCCACAGCTTCTCATCCTCGGGGCAACCTGTGGCAGTGCCTCACCACCCTCACAGTAAAGAAGTTCTTCCTAATATCTAATATAAACCTTTCCTTTTTCATCTTAAGGCCACTCCCCCTTGTCCTATCACAACATGCCCTTGTAAGGAGTCCCTCTTCACCCTTCTTGCACTGGTGAGGCCACACCTTGAGTATTGTGTTCAGTTCTGGGCCCCTCAGTTCAGGAAGGATATTGAGGTGCTGGAGCGGGTCCAGAGAAGAGCAACGAGGCTGGGGAAGGGACTGGAGCACAAGTCCTGTGAGGAGAGGCTGAAGGAGCTGGGGTTGTTCAGCCTGGAGAAGATGAGGCTTAGAGGTGACCTCATCACTCTCTCCAGCTCCCTGAGAGGAGGTTGTAGCCAGGTGGGGGTTGGTCTCTTCTCCCAGGCAATCAGCAGCAGGACAAGAGGTCACGGGCTTAAGCCTTGCCAAGGGAGGTTTAGGTTGGATATTAGAAGGAAGTTCTTTACAGAGAGAGTGATCAGGCATTGGAATGGCCTGCCCAGAGAGGTGGTGGATTCACCATCTCTGGAGGTTTTTAAGATGAGGTTGGATGTGGCACTGAGTGCCATGATCTGGTAATCACAGTGGGGTTGGATCAAGGGTTGGACCTGATGATCTCGGAGGTCTCTTCCAACCCAGTTAATTCTAGGATTCTGTGATTCTTGTAGACCCACTTTACATACTCAAAGCCTGCTGTAAGGTCTCCCTGGAGTCTTCTCCAGGCTGAACAGCCCCCAAATCTCTCAGCCTGTCTTCATAGGATTGGTGCTCCAGTCCTGTGATCAACTTAATGTCTCTCCTCAGGACTTGCTCCAACAAGTCTGTGTCTTTCTTGTGTTGGGGCCCTAGAGCTGGATGCAGTACTCCAGGTGGGGCCCTGTGAGAGCAGAGCAGAGAGGGAGAATCACCTCCCTTGACCCGCTGGTCACATCTCTTCTGAGGCAGTCCAGGATGCAGTTGGTCTTCTGGGCTGCAAGTGCACATCACCGGCTCATATTGAACTTTTTGTCCATGAGCACCCCCAACTCCTAGTTTGATTGAGGGCTAGTCTCAATCTGTTCTCCTCCAATTTGTGTTTTGGATTACCCCAGTTCAGGTGCAGGACCTTGCACTTGGCCTTGCTAAGCTTTGTGAGGTTCACACGGACCCACCTCTGAAGCCTGTCCAGGTCCCCGTGGATGGCATCCCTTCCCTTCGCTGTGTCAACTGCACCACAATCTCGGTGTCACCAACAAATTTGCTGGGGCTGCCCTCGATGCCACTGTCCCTGTCACCAGGAAAGATGTAAAACCACACCTGTTACAGTACCGACCCCTGAGGGACACCACTTGTCCTTGGTCTGCACTTGGACATTGAGACATCGACTGCAACTCTCTGAGTGTGACCATCCAGCCAATCCCCCTATCCATGTTGTGGTCCACCTGTCAAATATGTCTCCAGTTTGTATGTCAGTGCTTTACTCATTGCTGTCCATAGCTGTGGGCAAGGCCAAAAAGGGAGAGGACGGTGCAAAACCAGTCCTCGTGGAAAACTGCAAACTTGTTGTAGTACCTATAAAATGCCCTCCTTGCCCTTTTGTGATTAACTATTGACATATATGCTAAAGCATGAGGCTTACTAACCCTAACAAAAGAAGCATTTGGTTTTGTTAGTGCAGGAAAGGGATGCATGTTCCTATTTTCCATTCAACTATCAAATCTTCTCTCAAAATTTCTTTAAGAAATTTTGCAAATAGGTTATTAAGCAAATAGGTGCTTCTCTATGGCAGGTATTTTTTTTTCTTTTGTTTCCACATGGAAAAAGGAAATGTTTCTGTTCCCCATACAGGAAAATGTAGTCATGGAGGGCTATAAAATCACCTGACAGGCTGTAAAGGCATAGCTTGGCCTGCTCTAAAGGCATAACTTGGCCTGCTCTTCACAGTCCACAGAGGTCCTTCTCTTTGCTCAGGAGGTGGAGAGGAACATCCTGACTGGCTGAAGGCACTCCCTTCACTGGTGATGTAAGATCGTAAACTGGTAGATTTGGGGGTCTCGTTTTGCAATCCATGGGAAGTTCTGAGAAGGATCTGTGTGTCAGTCCTTCTTCAAGACTTCTAACTGATCTTAAAACTGGCCACAGTTTGACCTGATCCTAGTTTATTTGTCCCAGAGCAGATACAATTAATATGTATCACCCACAATAAATACGTGGGTGAACATACAAGGAAAACAATGCCTTCATCAGGGAGCCAGCACAAGGCTTCTGTCATTGACACTCACCCTTGCCCTGTCGTTTCACCCACTGTGATTAGAAATTCATCAAATATGTCTGGAGAATTTGCATGCTGAGCCTGCTTTGGAAAGAGGGGATTGTCTAGCCATGAAAGGAGATTATGCAGCAATTTCCTCCTCAGCTCAGCAAGGCAATGAATCTGACTCTTCATTACGGAGGAAGGATGAGTAAGAACCGTTGCATTTCCTGTGCAGCAAGAGCAACATGAGCCCTGCTCCAGGTTCCTTTGGGAATTTCCATGATTGTGTCAATTTCAGACATGATGCATGATGTTCCTACGAGAAGATGTAGATGTTTAAATAGGAATGCTTGTGGGGAAGGGGAGAGGGATCTTTTCACTAAACAATGTGTCAGTTCTCAGCTAGAAAGAAAGCTGTACAAAAGGAAGACAGGCTCAAAGTTAGTTGCTTGACTTTTATAACTCCTGCATTAATTACTGACAGCAGCAATGTATTTCTGAGATGACCGTAGTTTTTAGTAGATATTCTCACATTCTCTCACCGCTTAGGAAAATACTTCCCTCCCCGTATGAAAATATTTGCTGTGTTTTTATTATGTGAGAGGCTGTTAAGAAGTCTTGCAGCTCCTTGCTAAATAAATGGAGAGAGAGGTCCCACAAAGCATCTGCCTCTTTCTCCTGTGTTTTTACACTCCTGCTCAGGGTAAACACAACTCCGTGCTGCTGCTAAGGCATCAAACACTGTCCTTCTCTTTCCAAGAGTCTTTAATACATATGCAATACTGCTTGGATCTTTCTAAATCTTTACCTGAGGGATGTAGTACATCTGCTAATGCAAAAATGTATCACAAGGACACCTTTTTGCACTCAAAAAAGACAGGCAGTCTAGCAATTGGAAGTTAGCAAGACACTGATCAGAAGAAAGAGTTCCTGAGCAACCCTAAGCACGTGCCTTAGGACTAGTATGAGTGCACATTACAGGCTGGGAAACTTGGCCAACACTTGGCTCCTGAGGGAACAAACCATGAATTCTGAAATGCATGTGCAGACACCCCCGTGAATGCCCAGAAAGACTTCAGATGCCTCAAAACTGAAATTATTTCCTACCAGGATTAGTCCAAACAGTTACCAAAGGTCATTCCATGATCATGTGCTGATGGGAAGACAGACAGACAGACAGCATTTCACAGATGGCTAAGATGGAGCGTGAGAAGTTTTCTCCATAAGGAGGAAAAAAAAAAAAAAGGCATAAAACCACCATCAACTAAATGCACCGACTCTTTTTCTATGAAGAGACAGTGTTCACCAGGTCTCTCCTCTGTCGACAAAGTCTTCAAAAAAAGCATCAGTGACATTCATCTCTCTGGTTTGAAAACCGTATCAGCATTTTCTGTAAAGCTGGAGACTTCCTTCAGCAAGAGGAATTTGGAAGTTCTTCCTGAAACAGTCTGCCGTGCCAGTATTGAAAGTGTGCTCTCAGGAGAGAAAGAAAACTCCCAATGGGTAGAAAAGGGGTAGCCATGTTAGGTTATTTTAAAATAAACCCAAAAGCTGCTATTAACGTCTTGGGTCAAGTCTGTCATGGTAAAAGGATGTGAGGAGCCATCCTGGTTCATCCAGCTCCCTCTAGGATAATGAATGGAGGAACACCTTCAGACATGCACAGATGCAGGTATGAGAAGGGAACTGAGGTGCCCAAAGCCACATGGGAGGGTGTGCCTGTATACCAAGTTAGGCGCATTTTAAGTGCCTTGATTTTTTTTTTTTTTTAACTAGCTTCTATTTCTTTTTCCTCTCTCATAAAGGAAACATCATGACTGCACATGCCTTATTAAAAGATTGCTTGTTTGGCTGGTAGCCATAGAGGAATAATTCCTCTTATTGCTCAATAAATCAAGTTACTGTCATTTTAAACACTCTAGCTGAATTTCTGATGAGTACATGAAAGAGTTAACTCTACCCCTTGTCATGCTGCCACAGCATTAAAATAACAGCAAATTTCAGGAACATAAATTGTCCTCTCTTGTAGCATAAATTTGGATCATAGGCAAAATGCTCATAAAACTATGCCATTTTGTAAAAGTCTCCTACTTGAAAAATATAAAAGTAGAGCTGTGGACTAGTAAAGTGCAAATGAAATACATGCAGGGAAGCAAAGTGGTGCCTTTTGAATTTGTAGGCATTTCAAATGCATTTTAAAAATTAAAAAAGAAAACAAACAAACTTCTTAAAATGTTAAACATTTTTTCATTTCAGTTAACACAACTTTTCTTATGCACAGTAATAATCAGGTTATCCTGTACTGGAAGGGGGCGTTGATTTAATTTGAAGTGGTGGGCTCCTTCTCTGAAAGGTTTTTTTGTTGCTTGGGCAATTGAAAACCTTTCTTTCCTAATAGGATTAGCGCAAATAATTACCAAAGGGTTTCTCCATGTCATCTGAGTACAGTTCCCCACAGCCGTATTACAAAGCCTGTCTTCAGTACGGAAATAGTCAAAGGCAGTGGGTAGCTGAAAAGGTTATGGTTAACTGTTGCCACTCAAACCATGGAAAGTCATCTACAAAGGCAGGAATGCAGTGTTTTTTACCCTAATCCCCATTGTGCCCAGCTTGTGGGAAGAATAAACAGTAGCTCCTTGCTGGCAAGAGGCTGCTAGGGAGGCTCTGAGGGACAGCAGGGTGAGGTGAGGGGCCACAACCCAAGTGGCAGGTGTCATGACAGCCCTCCTGCAGCAGTTGCTCAGTAACGTGCAAATGATCTGGGATAACAGAGATTTAGCTTGGCATGTGCCAAGTTTTATGGTAGCCCCTCGGTTTTGGGTGCAGACCAGGGTCCTCCCCTCTGACCTATTAGGAGGGGAGTCCACTTGTAGAGGTTCTTCGGCGTATCCCCGAGATCTGTGAGATACATCAGCAGTCTGTGGGAGAAGCTTCTGGCTCTTCAGCTTTAGGACAGCTCCCTGCTGGTTTTTACCATTTTTGCATTCAAGCACTTTATTGAGCAGTAAAAAATTCTATGCAAAAAAAAAAAAAAAAAAAGGAACCTCTTGAGGAGGGGAAAAAAGAAATTGTGACTCAAGTTGAGACTACACAGAGGCGTCCTGCTGGGGAAGCAGGTCTGAATTAATTCCTGTGACATTAATCCATGTATCTAATCTGTAACTTTATTACTTGTTCAAAGCACACTGTATTTTTCTGCTGTTCTAAGCCTTCATTTAAGGAGTTCTGGCTCTGTATCTGTATTTTTGTGCAGCATAATATATTGTCCAGAGTAACTAGTAAATGAAACCTGAAAGGCATTTCTTAAGCGTTAATATACATATACCAGCTTGACAGATACACATCTGTAATCATAGATCATTGTTCAGTGTGTCAGGAAAGGAGCACTTCTGACCTGACCTATCTGATATTCCTTGAAATCACAGGACATGTATGCCCTTTTTCCAAGTCACTGTGAACACTGTTGTTTTGATAGGAAAAGGGCTTGGTAAAAATCTTTATTTGGGGTGCTTTGTCTCATGTTACTGTATCTGTATCTGTTTCCTCTCTGCCCATCCTCTGGAGACTTCCAACTTGTGTAATTGCTTTTGAGCATAATCACATTCGTGGATCAAAGAAAATTATTGTCGCAAGTTAATTGTTCCTGGAATAATTCTTACAGGTTGTCCATAGTTGTCTATCTCAGTGATAAATTCAGACCCATCATTCCTTCCAGCCTCTGTGCCCTTTTCCAAATAGCTGGTATTATTTAACCACTTCAGTTGGCGGTCTTGGAAACTCTCTCATTACCTAATGCACCAGTGAGCTGACTGTTGCCAGTAGCTACAACTTACCTCTACACTGGTAAGCAGTAAACCTGAACTTTCTGTCTGCTGCAACCACATTAATGCATTAATAATGCATTATGTTTCCTGTAATTACATATGTGCACAGAGATTATTATTTTCTTTTGTAAGAGGAGGAAACAAGATGGAGCTGGGGGGTGGAAGGTGGTGGAAACAGATACAACTAATTATTAATGCTGACTAGACCCCAGCTGCATAGGTTTTTAATTAGCCCATGTCTAACCCTAATAGTCACTGTTGGGATAATACTATCTCTTCTTAAGTGGGTTAGTTTAGCAAAGGAAATGTGCTGTCTGCTCACACCTGCGCTGTGTAGTGTTACTAGCACATACTCAGCAACACAGGCCAAAATGTTAATTTTTTTTTTTAGTTCAATTGGTTAAATTTTAGTCACATTGTGTCCTGCAAGGCAGTCTCAAAGAGCGAGCTCTGTGCAGCTGAGCAGGGCTGCTTTCCTGATGAAACCATGAACTGATGCCTAACAAAGGAAAAGGAATGCAATATACAGAATTTCATGTATTTTTCGAGTGTTATTAACAAGGCCTCCAGAGAATCATTTCAAATTGATCAGTGAGGCAGGAGCACCATCTCCCCTCTTCAGAGAAAAAGGAGTTCAAAATTCAAGACACCCTTCCTTTTTCCTCCCTTAGCTGAGCTGAAGGCTTCTGGAATAAGTAGAAAAGTTTTACCCATGAATGTGTGTGCCAGCCTGGTCCATCCCCGGGAGCTTGGGCTTTGCCCTCTGGGGACCTTGTGCCTTTAGAGTGGAACCTATTTTGGCCACTTCCTTGTTCTCTCCTCTAGTATTTGCAAAGCTGTTAAAACGCCAGTTCCTTTGCTGAAAACCCTGAAGGAAGGACACAGTGTTTAGTGTGAAATTAAAAACACTGAGAGGTTTCGTTGCCCTTTGGCAGCTTTTAATTTAATTGGAATTAAGAGGCAGTTGAGCAATTGCAGGGTTTGAGCTAGAGCAAGGCTTCCCTCAAGTGAAAGCAGGTCTTAGATCTTCACTGTTGCTGTGGCTGAGCAGGCTGAAATCTTGCCCACACTGGCAAGACACTTGACCCCATCTTTGCAGAACCAAATGTCCGAAGGAACGGTAAAATTTTATAGGGTCTGGCTTCAAACTGTGGCCCTGATGCAAAAGGGATTTAGGGTTACTACTCATCTCCTCTATTTGTGTACAAGCCAAATCACAAAGTGCCCTTTCCTTTTTCTTGCAGCCCGTAGGTGCTTGTTTCCCTTCCCCACCTTCATAGCCACCATTTCCACCACAGACATAACATACCTACAGACATGTACATGAGGGTAGCTCTATTTTACTTGACTTTTTCCCTGGATGATAATTTGAATGAGCTTGGCTGGGAACACAGAATACAGGGTGACCTCAGCCCTGTCTGTCTGGCCCACCTTTTCAAATGCAGGAATAAAATGCATTTATTCCTCTAAACACCCTCAAGAAGAAGGAAAAAGAGAGGCTGTCCTCTCTATCCCCCTTCTGTAGTCCTGATGCCACTCCACAGCCTCTGCGGTGAAACACATGGCAGGCATAATGCACCCCCAGTGGACAGTCTGAATGCAGGAAGTGCTGCAGGAATAATGAGTCCTTCAAATGAAATTATAATTATAAACTCATTCTGATACATATGTATCAGCTCTGTCACCGCCTCCGATGCTCCATTTCAAGGTTTTTCAATGTCTTGCAAAAGGGGATGTTTCCAAAGCTGCATTACAGGATTTACATCATCAAGTAGCAGTGGCCCCTGTTGCCCTGTGCTGTTGTATGCCCATGTGTTAAATGCAAAGAAGTTGTAATGAACCCATTTTACCTGATTTCTAGAAGGTAAGAGTTTTGCTTTTGTCCTAGACCCCACATAGACCAAAAAAAAGATCCTGGGTGCAGGGGTGAGAAAGATGTGGCAGGCTAGGGCTTGCATTCAAAACATGGCTATGTAATAAAAGCATATTTGATTAGACTACTGAAGCCTCATTACTAGACATAAAATCTCCTTTGTCATACTTATTTGAATTCTTCTTAATTATTTGCTGGAAATAGACAAAGTTTCCCAGCCAATGCCAAAGGAATGATTCATACCTTCTATGGCTTTCTGAATGCACTAAGAAAGAATATTAAACATTAAATATTAAATGTCCTCGATGGTACAAGGATTCTGAGGCATGATGAAAGCTGTTGCTTTCATTATTGTTGAATTTTTGCACTTAAAAATATCATGTTGCCTATCTCTTTTAATCAGTGAACATCTCAATTCTGCTAACTTAAACATAGTCAGGCTGCATATAGACATGACCAGAGCCAAACCAACCAGAGTAACTGAGTGAATATCCTGATTTAGGATAAGGTGGATTAACTTCATTATTTAGAAGTATTTGTAGAAAGCTGCTAAGCAAACCAGCTCTTGAGGTGAAATCCTAGCATTTTCTGCAAGCAAAATTCTGGTGTTTGCAGATTCTGAATGTATAACTGTACTGTAAGATGTACTTTAAGAAAGTCTAAGCCACAAACATGTCAGTGTCCCATTGTTAATACCCATGTATTTAATGAAACAGAAGTACTTGTATGCAGTAGACTGGTTCCATGTCTTTGACTTCTTTCTTTTTGGTTTTCTAATAGCAAAACTATTGACTATGCATTAAGTAAAGAGTTACTCTATGAAAAACTGCATGTGTTGTTAAAATATAGAAAATTATACTTTACTTATTTATGCTTTAAAGTGAAATAAAGTATGATGCCTTAGGTTTTAAACCATAGCAGTTGGGAATGCGTGCAGGTACCAAAATAATTCTTTCTACACCAAAAAAAAAAAAAAAAAATGACAGGTGCAGTTAGTAGAGTCAAGATTTTTCAGAGTTAAGGGTGTCTTGCTGGGATCTACTAGGAGCCTCTGCCTAAGTTAAGCCCAGATTCAGGAAGGGCTTTGAGTCATGGTTTTTACTATGCAAAGTCTTCTGTGAGAAAACAAGGTCAAGGAACTTTGGGCCTCGGAAGAATAGTCCTATTCTCTTTCTCCCAGCTTACATATATTTACAGGGCCAGGTTGGGAATTAGTTGGCAAGCTGATCCATTAAAAAAAAATAAAGTAAATTATTTTAAAATCAAACATCAGTTCTCTGATCCAGTTGAGAGCCTGGCCACGTGAACAATGTTACTGCATCAGTGCAGGTCACAGAACAGAGGGAGCACAAAGAGAGGAGAGACAGGGAAAAGGATATTGCTGCCCAAACCGTTTATCATGAAACCACAGCACTAGGCTCCAAAATGCCTTCTCAGTTCTTGAATTAGGCTATGATTCAAAAAGGCACTTAGATATATGATGTAGCCCATTTCTAATCAGGAAGGCATTTCACCACTTGTTTAACTCCTTGTACATTTAAGTGTTTTATTAACCAGGCATCACTGAGGGAGGGATAATCCCTTGATTTAGGGTTTTCAGGACCTTTACTCAAATTATCAGTGTCCAGTGACTCCCTCAGCAGCTGAGCCTGTGCGAAATAGCAGCATTGCCACTGTCCCATGAATACTGACGGGGAATTTCTTCTGTCTGAATAAAGCGTTCGAATGCAGGCATGCAGATACATTTAAGCACTAAGGTGGGTGGGAATTAATGATCAAGCCTGAGCCCTGCGGTTGGAGTGCTACCCCTGCTCAGCGCTGCTGCACTGTGAAAACAAATAAACGCAACCACCCCAGCAGGTTTGCTGGAGACTCCAGTGACAGGGTGAAGGGGGTGTCAGATCTCGAGAAAAAAACAAGCCCCCAAACAAACAAAAAACAACAGACCCGTCCTCTCCCCCCCAAAAAGAAACACAAACCGAACAAACAAAACCCATACCAAACACCCCCCCCCCCCAAAAAAAATACACACAGAACCACCAAAAAACCCCAAACCAAACCAAAAAAAAACACCCACAAGTATAAAAACACCTGAAAAGTGCACATGGACTTTGTCCATCTGTTTCTGCCCTTAGGCAGAAGAGCCTAGCTGAGCACATTACATGTCTTTGCATCTCTTAAATGCTCCTTTACCACATGGCAGAGCTAATTATCATTAGCCTGAAGAACAGCAGGGCCCATCCCAGTTTTGTGACTGAGCAGAGGCTGGGGGAATGAGTCAGTGCCATTGATGAAAAATGAAATTCGCGGTTTGATGTCCTATTTCCGTGTCTCGTGTAGTGCCACTAGCTCTGCTTTTGAATAGGATGAAAGAAACTCGGTGTCTCACATTTCACTTGAAGATGAAAAGACTCAGAATACCTTTTGCTTCTCCTAAAATAACAGCCCATTTTATGGCAGTTTTCAGTTTCAGTACTGGCTGTAGCTACCTGAAGTATGCATCTCTTAAAAAGGCCATTGTAGTTTTGTTGTTTTGGTTTGGTTTTTTTTTTTCAAATCATTATTTCTGCAAGCCACAGCTGTTGGTCTTACGGGGAGCACGTTCCTGGTGTAAAGCCTTGGTGTAAATGTGCAAATGTGATGTCAATACAGAAAATACTGCCACGGAGGCAATGTGAGCTCTCCCAACTGTTTTCACAAGCACTGCAGTTTGTACACTGCGTTTCAGACATATCCAGTGTGAGGAAGTGTTTCTGACACACCAGCATTCCAATATAGTTGATTTGGTTTGAGGTTACAGAGAGTGTTAGAGTACAGCTTCTTCATGTCCCCATCTCCTGTGCTATCTGAGGGTAGCCCTTTATACCAAATGAATCAAGGATACTAATGACTTATTGGCACTGACCTATTTACCCTCATCTCTATGGCTGAATATGCGCTTAAAGGTCCATATTTTTACTGCTCATCTTTTCTTGCATCTTCTTATAGACTTGGTTTTCATCTCATCAGTCACACATGACTGCAAATGGCCAGAGGGTTTAAAAGAATAAAGGGAGAAAGGTGGTGGGGAGAAGCACACAAACAGCACTATCACGTATATCCTGTTTGCTTTCCATCAGGTGAAAAACGGGATGTGTGTGTGCAGGTGACAGCCTGTCCCATTTTAACATTTAGAGTTCCAGTGACAGGACCAGCATAGAAGCAAAATGAAATTTTCTTTGTGTGCCATTTCAGCTGAGAGATGAGGTTCCTAGTAAGGGCTTTTAGAAGGACTCAAGGAGTGCTGGCATCAGTCCAAGGGAGATGGATTATGGAGGCTGGTGAAACAGTGAAAGAATGAATAAATGAATAATTTTGTACCATGTGTTACAGCCCACTCTTCCCACACCATGACTGCTGGCAGTGATGTCGCTCATTGGGCCTGATCACTTGCTTTAGGTCACTCCTCCATCGTTAAATGGTGCACTTATTTAATTTGAAGAAAGTGCAATCAATAAAAAGAGATCCTTTTATCTTGCTCATCAATCTCTTGTTAATGAGCATGCACTTTTTTCTTATTAGATTCTTGGTTACAATGCTTTTAATTTCTCAGTGTATGATAGAAAAGGGGGTGCAATCAAACACATGATGGAGCAGTTGATGCTGCATGCTGCTGCTTGCTCTTTTCTGAAGAACTGGCATGTTCTTAAAGGAAAGCAGCGGTCTGAGTGGGTGCAGGGATCACTTGTCCTGCGCTGATATCTGGTTCTCTGTTCATCCTTTCTTAAGCTGTGATCCTGCCATGTGAGCCTGTAAAGATACGTTTTAATTTCCCAGTGTCCCAGTAGTTGCAAGAAAGCAGATAATTCTAAGGGAATCTTAGATATTTGAAATCCAGTGTCTTCCACGAGAATGATTCACCAAGCCTAGTTTCCAAAACTTTGAGCAGGTTTGGGTCTGATTATGGTGTGACTGAAGGGTCAGATGAGTTAAATGGTCTTTGCTGCTCTAGTTTTCAGGATGATGTCAGTCATGTTCTATTCACATCTTTGTGGTGACCAGAGAATGATCCTCTGCAGCTTGGTATTATGAAGTCAGCTTCCTTTTAGCACCAGTAAAATTGGCAAACAGATAGAACATGTTCCTTCTCATCACAGGCTGGAGGTTAATGCTGTCTTTGGCTCTGTGTATCTCCTTGAGTCTTTTGGGAGTGAAACTTTGCAAAAAATCGTTTGATTCTTTACAAAAACACTCCACAAAATAAAATTACACTTTTCTAAGGCTCTGATTTTCAACCTGTCATTTACATATGGCAGGAGTCCAAATCTCAGTCATAGATTAGCTTCATTAGTGTAGACTCAAACTGCTTTTTCCTCTCAGCCAAAGAGGCCCAAGCCACATGGTAATCAGAAATAAATCTTTGCACAAGAAGCTAACCTAATTATGAACAGGCAAGTTATTTCCTTCCTTATCCTTCTGTATTTACCACCAATGGGTTACCCTTGTAAAACTTTGTTACCTCCAAGGTCATGCTTCCTCCTGTTTTCTTCCTGGGTCTCCCTTTCAGTGAACCAATTGCTGACCTTTTCCAGGCACTCATCTCCTCCAGTCAGGGCCAGAACCCATGTTTAAGCACAGCATGCCAGTGCTAGCATGTCACTACAGAAACGTAAAAAGCTCAAAACTGAAGCTGTGGGGTGAAGAGTTTCTGCATTGTTTTGGGGGTAAGAGGAGCAGAAAGGACCCTCAAACTCAGCAAACTGTATCTTCAGGCCCAGAAGTGAGAGACCATCATCAGCCAGCCTTTACTGCAGGTTCGAGAGCTGTCACGGAAGGTGGTGTGCTCCCTTACCCCTCCCCGACGCGGTGAAAAGAGCGCGGGGTTGCATTTTGGCCCAAAGATTCCCGAGAGGAGCCGGCCCATGCGGTATCGGATGGCAGCACGGCAGGCAGGCTGTGCCCTCCTGGCCCTGGCTTTGGCCACCTGTGGCGCGGGGCCTGGGGATGCTGCCTGGCGGATGATTCAGCACCGCCCGTCTGCCTTCCTGGCCGCGGGAATACCGGGAGCCGCCGGGCACCGCCGAGGGCGGGGGCAGGGTGGCGGGCGCCGCCCCGCTCTCCTCGCCGCAAGCCCCCGCAGCCCCCGGGGGGCTGAATCAGCTCTGCAGGCTTCCCTGGGAAGGGATACGAGGGGAGGAGGAGGAGGAGAAGGAGGTCTGGTCGGAGCTGGCTGCGTGATGCTGAGGCAGGCAGCCTGCGCGCCAGGTCTGGAGGCGCGGCGGGGGAAGGGACCCGCAGCGGAGGAGGGCACTGCAGCCTGGCCGGGAGCCAGGGACCACGGACACGCTGCGGCCACGGAGCCGACGGGGGGGGAGGGGGGGTGCGGGTGTGCCTGCCTGCCTGCCTGCCTGCCGGCAGGAGCTGCTGCGGGCAGGCTGGGCCCCGCCGGTGCAGGAGGGCGTGAAAAGGGCAGGGAGAGATGCTGTCCAGGCTCACTTTAGCCTGGCGGGCTGGGGCACGAGCCCTTTGGCAGAGCCCTTTGCCGGTCCGTGCGAGCTGACAGCCCCTCCGGCAGCAGGGTGGGAAGGGGGGCGATGCACCGACCTGCAGAGGAGCCCCTTGATGTGTGCCCGTGCAGGCAGCACTCCGTTCCTCTGTCCAGCTCCACAGCACTGTGTGTATTTGGCTTAACTTAACAAGGCAACCCTTGTAAAGAAGGTGCAAGGCTTCCACATGAGTTTCTGTTCATCGCAGCACCAGCAAGATGTGAACAAAGCAGAAACATAGTTTAAAAGAGAGAAGTTAAATGTGAATAGGATGGAGGGTAGCAAAGATTACTGAAGGGTGAACACAGGCAGTTTGCCAGGAGGACCAGTGCAGGAAATATGTGGACGGGCAGTGAATTAAAGACAAGCTCAGAGAAGTGTCAGCAGGGAAAAGGTTCTTACTGGAAATAGGGAGGTTGAAAAATTAGGCATGGATAAAGAAGGAAAGGCATTTTAAACCATTTCTGCCAAGCCCTCAGATACTGTAGTATCTCATCTGTGCAAGGAAGAGGATATTCCCAGCTGGTTCTCAGCTTGCACTCCTCTTCGAAGAGTGATGCTGTAGCTTCACACCTGAGGAGGAGCTTGTGTATGCAGAATTGTGTCTGGTTTTCCCAGATTTATCAGCTAATCTAATAAAAGGTACATCCTTTTTCTAGAAACCTTGATTACTTGTACCCACGGACCACCACAGCTGTCACAGCAATGCTGCTGTGATGTTACACTTTCTACAGTGGCTGTGTTGCTACTGCTGTTTGAAATAGGTTTTGAAATACTCAGAGAGGCTGCAGTCATGCAAGGAATTACCAGCTAAGGAGAACATGTGCTTTATAGTAAGAGAAGCCATGTATGTAAATATGCAGTGCAAGCTGTTAATTCTCTCTGAGGTTACTGATCACATCATTAACCTAA
The DNA here is from genome assembly GCF_003031625.1 of Empidonax traillii. Lineage (NCBI taxonomy): Eukaryota > Metazoa > Chordata > Aves > Passeriformes > Tyrannidae > Empidonax > Empidonax traillii. Next base: position 3,090,441 of record NW_020955195.1, read on the forward strand.
GGACCAGACACTTTAGCGGTAATGTAGGCTAGATTGTATGATGATTTATCTTTTTACATTCTTCCAGAGAGTGTTATCACTGGCTGTGCTTTAAGGTAAATGCTCCAGGCACTTGATTGTAGCAGCATCATGATTACTTCAGTTGGCTACCACAGCCTCACAGGAAGCTCTGCGATCAGACATCCATCAATTAGTCCTTGACATGGCAGTCTGTGGAAACACAGTGGGATTCACTGAGATTTTTGATAAACCTTTTTCATGTGAATGTTACTAATGTTCCCATGGAAGGGGGGGTTGGGGTGGTAGGAGAGATGGAGGCAGAGAGAGAACATGGGTAGAGCCAGATGCTTCTTTTAACACTACCAAAAATACGCAACTACAAAGGAATTTACCTTTCAGATGCCTGACTAAGATACCAGCAAAAATGAGTTCAGAGCAATTTGTAGCACTTGATTCTTTGTTTCCTTATACATCCTGCTGCCATTTACACTAAGGAGAAAGAAGGGTTCACATAGCAAATCTTCAATGCAAATGTTTTCATTAAGTCCAAGGAACTGGAAATTGTATTATAATCCTCTTGCCTTTCATTCATACATCTGTATTGTTACACAGGTGAATTTTCTGTGGGAGACAAAAGAGGGAACAGATCTGATTCTAATCTTACTTTCATTATGTTAACTAGACCATTAATTTACCAGTGTATTACACTGCACTGGTGGAAATGGTAGTCCTAGGTATTGGTAGAGGTGAGAAATGACAGCCAAATTTAATAAATAAGTGCAAGCCTTTAATAAATAATAATGAATAATTTTTTTTCCTTTTAGTCTGAAGTAGAGTGAGGATATATGCTAGCAACATGTGAGCTCTTGAAAAGTACATTCGGGATCTGATTTTAGTGTGAAGTCTTTGTTTTTTGGATTTAGAGGAGGGGTTTGGAAAAGGAGGATGGAAAAATGGAATTAAAAAAATATGCAGACATCTTTGTAGTAACTTAAAATGCAAATTTGTTAGAGGCAGGAATGGTTTGGGTTTTTTTATTTCCTCTGCTTGACCTAAGATGCATCCCAGTTCTATTCCTAGGGAACAAAACTTATTCAGGAGCTTGCAAAGAAAAGCTGTCTCTAGGTGTCAGGCAGGGAGAAATTGCTTATGGAAAGAGGTTCTCCCCTCTGGGAGAGATCGAATATCAGGCTGAGCGAGCCCAGTCCAACCCGAAGAGCTCCCACCGACACCCGGTCCTTGCCGGAGGACTTTGCCACCGATGGCCGCCGCCTCCGGCCACGCTTTGCCAGGAGAGAGGGAGCGGGTGGGTGCGCAACTCCTGCCCGCTCCCTCCCTTTGATTTGATGGCCTTTATTCCTCCTAATTGGATAAAATAGGAAGTCACTGACAA
>NW_020955195.1:3091942-3144655 GCF_003031625.1 Empidonax traillii
GGGGGGGGGGGGGGGGGGGGGGGGGGGGGGGGGGGGGGGGGGGGGGGGGGGGGGGGGGGGAACGGAGGAAAGTGAATGAGCGCTTAAGAAGGACAAAGAGGGAGGGGAGAGAAAGGGAGTTACCACCGTCTTGGCATCGCTCTTCCTTTCAAACCTCTGTGTAATGATATTGTTTGCAGTGATGCTCAGACAGCGAGCACCTGCTGCTCTGTAATGATTCAGCCTCTTTCAGCCGCCGCTGTAACACGACAGGATGCTGCTGCTACTGTCACTTCTGCCGCTGCCGCTGTTGTTACAGATTTTGCTTTTGCTCCTTCTACCGCATGACAATTGTTTTCCTCGTCTAAGCAGATACCAGCCTCAGATGCTCAAGGTGAGAGTCTTACCTTTCGCTCTGGGCTACTGGTTCACTTAATCTGGTCAGTTTGTTCAGTGTTTGTGGTTTCCTTTATCTCATCACCCTCCTTCCCGCTGTTTTGTTTTGTTGTGCTTGCTTTTGGGGGAATGTTTCTTCCCTCCTTCAGAAGAACTGAAATTGCTTGAGAGGCATTTAAGGAATTATAAAAGTGGCTAGCAAACAGGAGCTCAGTAATTGCAAAACTGTTCTCGCTTCAGAGAAGCAGAGAGAGTGACAGAGGGCTTGGGGGCAGGGGGACCGGGGGGCATCTGATTTTTCCTGTGTGTTACTCCTCTCCCAGTTTGGATGACGTTGCTGAGCTTGGACCTTTTATTGACTCCCACTCTGATTTTTGCAGAGCACTGTGACTATTACTACCATCTCTTTTTGTCTGTGTCTCACAGTAATGGACTGTGATAGAGTTAAGGCCTTTTGGAGGTGAACTGTTTGAGAGCTGATGTTTAAACATGTCTGAAGTAGCTGCCGACACTTTCCCCAGCCCCTCAGCTCAGCTGAGCCCTGATGCATCCCTCAACGGGCTCCCAGATGAGGAGAACATGCCGGGGACCCAAAGAGAGGACAGGAGGGTCCAGGGGATAGCAGGCCTTGCCGCAACCTGCTGTGCGTGCCTGGAGGCAGAGCGACTGAAGGGCTGCCTCAACTCTGAAAAGATCTGCATCGCCCCTATCCTGGCTTGCCTGCTTAGCCTTTGCCTCTGCATTGCTGGCCTCAAGTGGGTCTTTGTGGACAAGATTTTTGAGTATGACTCTCCTACCCACCTTGACCCTGGGAGGATAGGACAAGACCCAAAGAGCGCTGTGGATCCTACAGCTCTGTCTGCCTGGGTGCCTTCGGAGGTTTATGCCTCACCGTTCCTCGTACCTAGCCCCAAGAGCAAGGCTGAAGTGACAGTGCAAAGTGACAGCTCACTTGTGCCCTCCAAACCATTCCTCCAGCCTTCTCTGTATAACCGCGTCCTAGATGTTGGGTTGTTGTCCTCTGCTGCTCCTTCGCTGTCACCACCCGCCCTGGAGCCTACCACAGCGTCTCAGGCACAAGCAACAGAAACCAACCTCCAAACCACTCCAAAACTTTGTAAGTAAAAGCTGTGTGCTTCTTCAGTTGTTTTTTTTTTTTCCCCTTACACCAAAAAAAGGAAAAAAAGAAAAAAAAGCCACTTAAACATTCTGCAACCGTCCACAAGGAGGGCATGTGATTGGCATGGAAAGCTTAAGTGTGCTAAGACAGGTATAGCATGGGTTACCTTCTGAGGAGAGCATCTAGAGTCCTCTGCACTTAGTTCTGAACTGTGCAAGGTAAAGAGGGCTTCATCTGGGATCTCTGTGAAGGGTTAATACCACCCTTTTCTCTGCATCCACTTGTAGGGAAATATATGGGAAATATACGATTTACTGTTTATCTGATAGCTATTCCACATGGTCTGTTTTTCTTAGAAATTCGATTTGCGTCCTGTGCTGGATCTTCCATGTATGTTCATTTTCTTTGCCTTGCCTGCAGAGCACTTCTGGTACATCCTTCCTGAAATCTGTTGCTGGCAAACATCCCTATCATCCTCCTGAAACGCTCAGACCAGTGAGAAAAAGTGACAGCGTATTTGAAGCAGTTAGAAACCAGGAATTATTAATTTAGCATCTAGCTTGTGATCTTTCTCTTAAGAGCAAAGCACACATTTCTCCGTGTCTTTTCCCATCTCTGGGAGCTGATTCTTTTTGCAACTGCTTCTCACATACTGCTTTTTTGCCTTTTGTGGGGCATTTCAGGAAAGCCTTCTTGCCAATGCAGGAGGAATCAATTTCTGAGTTAGACTTTGCTCATCCTAGAAGCACAAAACATCCAGGGCACCTGTATTGTTTTTTTTTTTCTCAGTAGCAGCTGTAAAGCATCAAAATGCTGCATTGCTGAAGTGTCATTTCTTTGACATTCATAACTTTAACCCACCAAATCCAGAGCAGATCAAGCCAGCAGCTCCTGAGTTGTGTAAAATTGTGCAACTCCAGTAAAAGAGAAGGCAGCGCAACCGTCATGCTGAGAGCACAGGGCTGAGGTTTCCTTTGGAAAGCTGCAGTGATCAGAGTGCACAATTGCATTCCTCACAAATTTCCTTGCAGGACCCAATGTGTTTTATTCTCCCTACGTGCCTTCCCGTGATGATTCAGGTTGGTCACCTTGTAGATGGTACATACTGGACCTCACCCTGCAGCCCTGAAGTCACCAGAAGTTCACTGCTAAGTTAAGTTTAGCCCCACTAGCACTGGACCTAGTATAGCTACGTGGCATTTGGATTAGATCTAACATTTTGGGCCAACCCCTTGCTAGCATAACTACAGTGATTTCAGAGAAGGTCCTTCCAGCTGGGAGTCAGTCTTGAACAGCAGTTTCAGAATCACTGAAAGAAAGTCCTGAGTATTCCTGTAAAAACCCTACTTCTTTTTGCTTAGATAATGGTGGTAACCATCCTTTGGGTTAAAAGTAACTTGTCTGATGGAAACAGTTCTAATGGGGAAATATTGCTGTACTGTTAAATGACAGGGGGCTTTGTCTGTGATATTACTTGAACTAACCACCTTTGCAATTATTTAGTACTATTCTAAATGTTTTGGTTTGTGCTTTTTTTTTTTAATATTGCTGACGCATAGAATCTTTTTTGTAGGGCAAATATTGTGACATTAAATATATGACAGCATTTTTACTTCATAAAGTGACAAGAGACCACTATACAGTCAAAATTGCCTCGAGAATTCCTCTTGAATTTTCACATACAAAGCAAACCTTTATCAATAAATGCTAACTTCATCTTTAAAGGAAAGGAAGGATGAGGTGGGGTGTAAGATTCTTTGGAGCAGTAACTGACAAAATGCCATTATCTGCATTCAGATCTGCTAACATCTGGGAAATAAAAGTTTGTCCAGAAGCTAGGTGATTGGGTTGAAGGGGGTTTTAAGTTTTGGGTTGGGATTTTTTTTTGTGTGTAGCTGTGGGAGGGGGAGGGCAGGGGTATTTGTTTGATTTGGGGGAGTTGATTGCTGGTTTTTTTACTGTTGCTATAATTTTCTAAAGATAAACATGTATTAAGGCATCATAGTCTTCTGATAGCTACAGACTGAAAGGAGAGGGAGAACTGGCAGCAGGTCAAGTTTGGGTTGCTCTGAGGGAGAAGGTTGTGTAGACAGAATTTATTCTAACTGTGGCACATAGTTCTGACTATGGCAAGCAGCTGTAATTCTCTGCAAAGAAAAATAAGAAAATATAGCTGGAAAAATACACTGCAGAAGATCTGCTAAAGAATTCCAAGAGGCATAAAAAGAACTTTTTGGACAGCTCTAAAAGCACTGTCTTGGGGTTTTTGAAACAGCTGCATTTCAAACACATCATTGTGTTTTATGTAGAGCAAGATTTGTTGGAGAGGTTGACAGATTGCATCAGTGCTAACTTTTTTTTTTAATGCCTTTGACAGCTATAAAATTCTCAGTGACATGGCTTGAAAAGTAGCATCTGCAAATTGGATTGTCCCTTCTTTTGCTTCTCAGTGCCCTTCTTTTCAGTCAGGGTGAGGTAACTTGTTCCCAGAAGGTCCCTTATGTGCTGATTTTTTTTTTTTCCAGTGCAGAAACAAAAAAGAACTGACACATTTGATATTCTGTGGTTGATGTACTGTTTCTGAACCTAGCCCTTCCATGACTTTCCAAATCCTTTTCTCTTCTCCTCTCTTTTCTGTCTTACTCAGCATATTCTGCTTAAAGCTGTATCCTTCAAGGTCATAGTCTGCAGAGAGCTAATTGATTCTTCTTTCTTGGAGCCTGGAAGAGAAAGCCGAAGAGAGACAATCCTTGTAATTGTGTCTGGTGTACTAGATTCAGACTGGTCTCACTTCTGTTATTATACTTTGCCCTTTATCAATACAGAGATACTCCTTTCCATTGGGTTTACATTTTGTATTTTAATATCATTTCTTGTTTTCTGAAACAGAAAGGGAAACTGAATTGTTTTAAAGCATTCCCATACTTAGGAAGCTTGTCAATCTTAGCTTAGTTACACCAGAGAAGATTTTACTATTAGCAGAAAATAATACTATACACACGAACCTACAATCTCATTTCCCGTGAGAAGACATGCAGACTGTAATAGTGCTAACTTGGTTTCGGAACTAAATTTCACTTCTTCCTACACTATCACATTTAAATGCAATTCCAGCCTTTACCCAGGCTGATAACAGACTCAGCTCTGTAGTTCTGTAGTAACTGCTTTTATGCACCTGCAAACCAACCACTCCCCTCTTTAAAGCTCTTCCCACTGCTTTCTGTTTCCATTTAAGCAGATTTCCTCCAAAAACAATGAGCAAAACCCGGGTAGGGCTTGCCTTTCAGTGGTGACAGCTCTGCCAGAGTGGCACAAGTGGCTCTGTCACAAAGCAGAGCTACCCAAGCAGCCCTTGGCTTTGGGACTAAAAACTTTGTGGCTTGGTGAAGTGGCACAGGGCACACGAGAGGCAGAGCAGGAGGCAGATGCCACAGCATGACTTTGCTGGAGTGGGTTTCCCTGTGAGCAGAGCAAAAGGCCCATCAGAGAGCAATGTCCAGAGGGTGCTTGTCGCTGGTGGCACATCCACACTACCCCTGCATCCTTTCCACATCTGGCTTTCCTGCACACCTCAGGTGCCACGTGCTGATGGGGCAGCTGCACACTGTGCCCATGCTAGTGGCCAGCAGGTGACAAATAAGCATGTTTCCATCTCCCTACCTCTGTGCCCTGTGCTGGTTATAATATGCAGAGGCAGGTGCATCAATGCAGCACCAGACCTGTGCATGTCCCCTGGGAGGTAGGCAGGGCACCTCCCTGTCCCACTCATGCTGGCCATCGCCTGGAAAACACGTCAAAGTGGAGAAAGGGCTTGGCATTGCTGTCAACCACCCCTGACTGGGACAGCTCCCTTCTCATGTTTCTGATTTCTGCTGCCACTTCAGATGTGCTGGGTCAGCAGGAGCAACTGATACTGCTTTCTCATCCTCAGTGGAAAAAGGTGTTAAAAGGTTGCCTCTGAGGTCTGATAGTGGTTTGCCCAGGTAAACACCGAGGAAACTGTCTCAGCTCCCCTCCAAAGCTATCTAGGCAAAATGACTGAATTTCTTATATCTTTATGGAGCCAAAAATGGGGAAAATTGAATGAAAATTTACCTGTACCTTGTTTTGTTATCCTACTGTAAATATTCCTTGCAATTTTGCTCTGCCTTTTCACTTCCCCTTGTTCTTTCTCAGCTCTGCATTTGATGTCCTTTCTCCTATGCACAGTGATTCAGGAAGGTCTGTATTGTAGTTTGATGGCGGGCTAGAGGGAGCCTCTCCCTCCAGTTATAGGTGCTGCAACCCCTATAACTGAAGACTTCAGTTTATGGACAAAGAGGATTTGCTGGTAGCAGCTTCACACAGTGTTTGTTCTTTTTCTTGAAACAGTCTGATTCTGACCCACGCTCTCTAGTTCAAATCCCTATCGCAACACCGTGGGGTTTGAGTCCATGCCTGGCTATCCCTGAATGTGTCAAGGTCAGGGATGCCTCAGAGAGCCAACCGGGGGACTGTATTCACGGGAGGGGAGAGCAGATGATACAGCACAGGCTATATACCAGCCTTTTTCTGTGCTCATGTGCAGGGCAGTGCCACAGGAGAGACTGGGGGTTTTTTCCCAAAGCTTGAAGATGCAGGGGGAGAGCACCTTAAAGCAGGTGCTGCTCCATTTCTGATACATCATTGATGTTGATTAGCACGTACATTAGGAAGCTGGTTAGCCTCCACTTTCATATTCAGCATAGAGGGAGAGACCTCCCTACGCCTTGCCAGGGTGACTCCAGCAGGAGTAACCCTGTTTCACCAATGAATCTACGGGGAGACTACCCTTGCAATTCAATTTCTAAGTTAAATATTCTACTACACGGTATGGGGACTCATTTTGAAAGCCGCTACTTTTCTTTGATGTGTTCTGTGGATTAACAACATCTTGTCAAAGGAAAGTTACAATTAATCACCAGTTAAGACACCAGACAAGTTCTGAGCCGAACTCAGGAGCGTAGTAAAGAGATGCTGATCTCAGTAGGCCCAGGAGACACACGTGGACCTCCATTAACAAGCGGCAATAAAGCAAGTGCCACTGCACTGAGCCAGCCAGTCTGTATCTCTGCACTGTTCCAAAGGTCGTGGTGGCTCACAGATGTATCTACTTGTGACAGGAACACTCATGGGAACTGATGAGGTGAGATGTAGAAGACGCAGCAAATTTTAGGGAGTTCAGGTCCGTTAAGCCTTCTAAAGTGACACTTCCTCTCCCCAGTCCAGTAGGTTCACACTGTCTTTAAAACGTCCTCAGCAATTACAATTTGTTCAGCCAAATTTTTTTTGTTTATTACTTTTTGTGCCTCTACCATCTCCTCCTTTTAGCATCCACTGATTGCATGGAAACAGTTCCTCTTTTTAACGTGCAGCAGAGTGTACCCATCAGTCCTGTGTTTCTTTCTCTTGGACAAGCACCCCAAATTTATGGCTTTCAAATTTATGCCATGGGTGTGGTTTTCCTTTCATGCACCAGGCATCATGCGGAGAACATAGTGGGAAGAAAAAAAAAAGCAGTATTTCCCAAAGTATTTTTTTCTTAATAACAATCTGAATTTCTCAGTACAAAACAATACTCTGCACTTGTATTTAATTTTTAAAACTTCATTTTGCGTTGTAACCTTCACTGGGAATGTCATGTATTTGTGCTTTGTGGAGCTTCTGCATGTTCTCCCTCCTCATTTGTATAAAGATGTGTATGTGAGTATAGAAAATACAGTAGGTATATGCACTATATGGCCATTATTTCTTTATTAAAAATTACATCTGAGATTTTACTGTATCAAAAGTTTCTAAGCAAAACTGAATAATAATTTATATCATTACAAAACTCGGGGTTTGGATTTCCACTGCAGGGGACTGAAATTATCCTCATTCCGTATCTGCTGTATTTTTATACTTATTGTACTGTTTTATTTCCTATTAAGGCACTGCAAATAAATGCACTCGGATCTGCTGTGCCTAACTTTTGGTTACAGAGAAGCCTTTCTCTGCTTCAGATGAGAAAGCAGAATTTGGCTTGCTGGAGGCTCAGTAGCAGGTTAATTGTGGTGCAGAGCTGGAACGATACAAACGAGCATTTTCATCATTTGCAGTCTTGCTAATGGAAATGCAATAGATTTGCTGCAGAAATCCAACTCGGAATCAATAGCAATGCAATGAGGCAGCTGGTTCAGGGAGAGCACATGTGATGCCAATCTGCTGCAGACAGTACCTGGGCAGAGACTGTTCTGTCTCTCAGGAAAGGGCAGACAGCCCTGAAAGATGTCATGGTAGGTGATAAAAGAATTCTGAAAGCAAAATGCCTCTTTCACCTAGTTAGGAGAAAGGGCTTTTACTGAATGGTGGAAGGGAATCATTTGCTTGGAGGAATTCAGGTCTGTTTGGGCTCAAAGTTCTCTTTTTTTTTACAAGGCATTAAGTTAAACAAAGACAGGAGTCTTTGTGCTTCAGGTCATGTTCAAGCCACATGAAATCAAGAAAGGACTGAGTCACGGTGTGTAACTTCGGAGATGGATAGGTAGTTTTGGAGTATCTCCTGGTAAAGGTTTCTGCCCTCTTGTTCCTCAGGCGGATCACAGAGAGTAGCAGGCACTGCCCTTTGTGGACTGTTTTAAATTAGGCACACTGGCTAGCTTCACTAGTTTTACTGCAGGGAGCCCAGTTTCCCGCAGAGTGAGCCCTGTGAATCACATCTTGATCTCTCACTTTAAAACATTATGTGAAGTACCAGGCTCAGTAGGAGGTGCACATTAAACTCAAAAACCTGAACATGACCATTGTTTGGCAGTTAGCGAGCAGCAAGGGAAAAATGCACTATTTTGGGGCAATGTAAAGTCTGCTTATTTACATCTTGACCTGTCTCATCTGGTGTCTCCCCCTGTTCCCCCTTCCCCAGTAGAGTCTTAGTCAGTGAGACAAAAAGGTTTGAGCTAAGGAAAAATGGGCAGGAACAAACCAGTGGGACGTGGCTGGCCCCCAGGCAAGGCTTCTCTAAGCTAAACCAGAGGCAAGATCCATTCAGCTCTGGACAAGGGTTGGTTGGTATTGTAGCATCCATCTATTACCTTTGCTCCTGTATTTTTTTGTTAGAAAAGCCTTATTTCAGTATATATCTTCTCTCAAGAATATATTCAGCTTTTTCACGTATGCTTTCACTAGCCCCTCCCCTCTCTGCTTCAACCTGGAACCTGCTGGCAGTGCATTCTCAAAACTCAGACAGCTTTTTATTTTGGCAGTGAGTATCACCTCAGTTTTCAGATGAAAGGAAACCAATACAGCGTTGATAGTCACATGGCACTGGGTGGGGGCGTATAGGAAGCTATGATCTTAAGCATGATTCGTGACATAGTTCAGTATTTCTATGGAATTCCTGAAAGATATTTGAATTTTACAGTTTTTAACACTCAATTAATTCATGTGATTAGACAGATCAAAGTACAAAAAAAAAAAAAAGAGTATCAAGCTCGTTCAAAGCCTTTCTCTTACGCAAAAGAAAAAAAAAAGGAAAAGTCTCTGAGCTCATAAAAGATGATTTTAATCTTCCAAGGTGGTAACGGGAAACCAGTGTAAAGCTACTGGAACAGCACCTTGAGAAGAGAAACTTGGGCTTTTCCCTACGCTAAATTAACCTGGATAATTAATTTAGTGTTTCAGCTTGAATGAAATGGCCTGAGTTTTCACTGCCATAAAGGCTCTCAGGTCTGTAGCCCCGTAAGACCCAGCAGAGCGCTGGAATGCACTGGCCCATGACCTACACAATACAGAACCATCCCGGCTGAGGTTTCTTCCAGACCCGCACTGGCTGTGCTGTGAAGCCTGAGAGCGAGATGTTACCTCCCTTTTCCCTCACTCTGGCATCTCTTTTAAACAAAACCGCCTACTTTGACTTAGAAAATATGTGTTGTTTGTATTTTGGTCGTTTGTTCGCTTACACCTGTCTCTCCTAGATTAAAAAGCTCTTTCGTGCCATGTATTTTCCACTCACAGAGGTGCATATAAACTGTAGTAGCTCAGCTTTGGGTAAGCCTTTTTGACAGGACAGGCAGGCTGAGCTCTACAGTTCTCCTCATGGAGGGAATTGTTTTCAATCTCTGAATTATTTTATCCCCTTCACGCTTTCTTATTTTTCAGACAAATAGAGCTGTAATTTTGATATGGTACTTACACATGGACTAGTCCAAAAGTCCAGCAAAGGACAAAAAAAATCTATTCAGTGTCTTGGTCACTGTTCAGGAGTACTCAGCATGCATGAAGTAGCATGTGGCTACCGTAGCATGGGTGAACCAGTGGCTGTTCAGTATTTTAAACAGTAAATCAGTAATAATGTCCAGTCAGAGTAGACATGCAAGGACTCTCGCTAATCTGCTTTTTTGACCCTCAGGGTTGCATATTTCTTCTCACTTAGGTGGAACAACAATTCTAAGGTCCAGTCAAGGAAAGAGAAGACAAATGTTGCCCGGTCTTAGCAATGGTATGTGCATTTTCAGAAGAGTTTCGGCTCCCTCTTTCCCTATCTGGTTCTGTCCTGCTCTGAAGGATACCTTCAGCAAAGCTCCATGGATGAATTCAGTGGTTTTAACTGTGCACAATTCCACTATTCTTGACTTCTGCTCACATTTTCAAAGATTCCTCCCTCTGTGTCCGGCAGGCACTTCTCCCATTGTTGGCCCAGGGACCATTGCATCACTTTGCTCTTTATTCAGTTTATTATCTCAACTTCTCCAACATCTGGTTCTTCCTTCCAAAACTGGAAACAGCCCTAGTGCATGGATTAGTGGGGCGGAAGGATTTTGGTGTTTGCACTGCTCCTGTTTATACCCAGTTTAAAGACACTTTGCTTACGTGATAGATTCCTTTGCATTTCTGTCCTACAGTGAGTCTGCTGGATAGACTTAGCCTAATAGGGTTTCACTATGCCTAAGCATCTTTTATCATCACAGGACTTGAGAACAGTGGGGCATGATCATATCAGGAAAGTCACAATGGCAATAATTTCAAGATAGCTGGAATTTTTAAGACGTCTTTATATTTTCAAGATAGCTTTTTGTTGAGCTGTGGGTGTGCTCAGCAGGACAGTGTGACGGTAATACTGCCTTGGCAAGGGAAATAAGGTGTATTGGGGTGAAAGGGGCAACTACAGGGGAATGGAAGAATGATCATGTATGTATCTTGTCTGAACTGGTGAAGGTATAAACCAGTGAATGTGTTGTTATGGTTTCAGGAATTAAAGAGCACAGGATAAGAAGACAAAAGGCTTCCTGCTGTGTTGGAACAGGGGCTTGTAGAGGCTTCAGCTCTTATCTACAAGAGAGGAACATCATTAAGTAGCCAGGAAAGGGCTGGGAAACTGGGAAGAAGTAATTATACCTGTCAAGCACAGGAGAGCAGGGTTGACTGGAAGAAAGCGGGAAAAATCTGTTCCCCAGTGCCACAAATACCTGCAGTCCCAAAGCAGCTCTTCCTCCTGCTGATGATCTGGACTAGGAATGCAATTATCCACTCTGTCCATTATGCATTTCTAATGGATCCTCTGTAGGGCAGATCCTCTTGCCATCCATCCATGATGAGTATGGGCTCCTTCTTCATCGGTGCAGAGATCCAAGGAAGTGCCCTTCATGACCTTCTTCCTCTGGCCACTGCAAGGGCTGGAGTCACACTCTGCTCTGCCTGTGCAGCAGACACTGCACAGTGTCTCTCTGATATTGAATCCCCCCCCCCCTAATTACTTGGTTCAAAACTTCTCAGGGCACTCCAGTGATTGCCTCATGGAGGTCAGTCAGCCCACGCTACATTTTGGAGATGTTGATTTAGTGATAGTGTTAATAGATTTTGAAGGTTATCAGCGACAAGTTTTGAGTATTCCTTCAGCTACAGAATTTCTGAGACATACAACTGTATATGCATTGTCTTTGTGAACAAAGAAAGGCTGTGTTTCTGGATGAAAAAGTCGATGAATGCATTAGGACACGGTCTTTTCTTCAAAGCCAGTTAAGGGAAAGATACCTTAAAATTCTCCTTCTGGTTTATAACATGGCATCTGGCCAGTAAAGCCATCAAAAGGGGATCTGAACATGTGAATGTTCAAGAACATGGCTAGCAACCTTTCTGTTGTTTGCTAGCTCCAAGCATTTGAATTTTCCGTGCTGTAGAGATTAATGGAGGCCTCTAAAATAAGTAGCTTTTCAAGCAACCCTGTAATTTCCCTAATTGTTGCTAATTGATTGTTTAATGTGTGCAGCTTTTCCTTCTCCAATTTTGGAGGAAGGATTAAAAAGACACGTTCTGCAAGTGTAGTCAGATAACTGCTCCAAGCCCACGAAGCAGACTGACTAATTGTGAATCAGAGGAAGTATCAGTTCCCTCAAGCCACTCAGCTGGGCAGAGCTGGCAGGGGAGGGGGATGAAGACAAAGAAGACTGAAAAAGATCCTGATGCTTCCTGAACAGATCCAGAGAGCATCACAGGTCAACATGCCAGCATTCGGAGAAGAATTTGGTATCTAAATTTACTTGCCCCTGACGTATCAGCAGGTTCCCCAAGTTGCAGAGAAATATGTGGTTATGCTTTGCTTTTTCTTTTGGAGGTTATCTGTAATGTCTACTCAGGGCTGTTATCAATGCTTTCAGGATGCTAACACCCATTGATTTTTAACAAATGGGTATACCAGCACTACTGTCTGATATTAACTTAGATTTAATTCTTATCTTAATTTGCATACATTACTCTGTTCTGCAGATGATGATGACATAATGGCAGGGGTTTTTTTCCCTCATAATTAATCCAAAATTGTGACTTATCAGAAACTTAGGCACAGTTTTTAAAAAAGAACTATTTGCAAATGTTGTTCAAGTCTTGTAAATACTGCCCCTTCAAAAGAAGACTTAAAAATGTCAGTCAACAGAGAAAGATCAGACAAATAACTTGATCGTGACTTTTCTGTAATGACAGGTCACATAAGAGAAACTCTGCAGTGTTCAGATCTGTCAAGGAAATCTGCATCATATAAGAGTGAGATAAAAATAGATTATTCAAGTTAGAAATTAACCGCAGTTCTTTCATGGATAAACTGCTGGGTTTTTTCCTTTGGGAGTTAACTAACCTCCATCAGGGGGAAGAATGTGTGTCCCAACCAGTAATGTCACCAATTGTAGCACAGTAATGTGTTACCCCTAAGGTGATTGATTCATATCCCAATCTCATCAAGAGAAAAGCTTTAGCAAATTCAGATCCCTCCCTCTAGTGACTTTGGGTGAATGCAGATTTCTTCATGTTTAGAATAATGACTTGAAACAACTCTTTGCCCACACACTGACTCTAGTCTTCCCTGAAAAATTATTGGACAGTTCAGCTGCATTTGCCTTTGTTTTATCTTGTGGTGAATTCAGGATTGGAAATACTCTCTGCCTTTCCAGTTGTAGGTCAACCTCTTTGTGCTTGAGTGCAAAAGTAAAAGAAATGTTGGGATGACACTTTGAAACCTAACATTTAATCTGCTTTAAGTTCTATTTATTTAAAAAGCGTTATATTACATTCTTGTGGAGAGTCCATACAGTGAATATTCATAAAGCAGAAGAAGACCACGGAGCAGAAGGACCACAAATCTAGTGATATTTGTAAAACTAGGAGAGCTTCTGGGGATGTTAACAGAGCTTTTAAAGTTGTCAAGTTGTGACTTCCCATGTGTGATCTCAACCTCAGTCTTTCCTGTGCTTCATTTTCTCGCATTGTTAGTGATCTGCCCTTTTCATTGCTTGAGAAGCCTTCAAGCTCGTGCTGCTTGTAATTCTCAGCAGACTTGGACCCTGAGCTGTGCTCCTTAAGGCAGCTCATGTTTTGAATTATGCATAAATCCATCTCGGAGGGGCTGCACTTCATGGCTCCTTTTTGGAGGTGGTGATGTAAGGGAGTCTAAGTAATATAGTGACAGTTTTCATTTTTCATGTCCTGGCTCGGTTAAGAGCAACCCTTGAATTGTGTCATTTTTCTCCCATGTGACTGTTTAATCACCTGAGAGAGTATACCAGCCAGAGTTTTGTGGTAAGATTGATTATGCTCCCAACAAAGTGCTTCCTTCAGCTGAGCGCCGGGAAGTAGCCAGTCTAGCAGCTAATGGGCTTCAGCCTGATGCGAAAATGGCCACTGTGATTGAAATGTCACTGCAGTGCATGGCAGCCCCTTTGGCCTGCATGCTGAGCAGCACTGAGAGGCTCAAGGGGCTGTTCAGGTTTCAAGATGTGAGGAGGTATTCCTAATCTGGACTACAGGAAACTGTGCTATGGGGGTGGGGAGAGCACATCACCTTCTCCTTTGAAAGTGTAGGGGCGGAGTGTGCAGGAATATCCAGACCTGCAAGTAGAGAGGGGTGTTGCTGCAGATGTAATGATGACTTTGTTTGTACTGTTACTCTGCATTGCCGTAGCCTGCCATTGCCTGGTGCTGTGAGCTTTGCAATATCATTGCAGTACCATTTCAAAGTGTGCTGCAGGACCATCTAGGACCCCAGCTTGCGTGGCATGAAATGGGGAGAGCCGTAGTAGAGTGATCTTCCACTTAACACCACCTAATACATGTTTTGACAGCAGCCTACACCCATATCCATTACAAGCCTGGGAGAGAACTAAGGAAATATACTCACCAGTCCCACTTTACACAGCATGAGTCAATAATAGCATTGTAGGTGACAGTTTACAAATGTTTTGCCTTGCTTGGGTGAATTCGTAGTCTCTGAATGTCAGCAGCCCCTCTTACAGATGCCTCTGTGATTTAGCCTGTGGCACAGAGGAAAACTCTGGCAGCACCAAGAATGAAGTCCCACGGTCTGAGGCAGCTGTCCTCCCTTTAAGTGGTAGCATGTAATAATGAAATTCCAGGAAGAAAGGGTAGAAGATTCACAAATAAAGGGTAGTAAGTATGGAGATACACTTACAGACATATGTGCCTAAAAACACATCAAAGCAAAAATCATTCCAGAATCCTTCCCTTTGAAACAAACTCTTTGCTTTGTTGTTTTTGGTTTTTTTTTAGTTAGTGAAATGAAGTATTGTTTAAATACATAGGAAGACAATATGTCTTCACTGGCATTTATTGCTAAAAATGGATGAAACAAATGTAAATAAAATCAGATCCTGACATTTCAAGTCAGACTTTTTCTGTCATTGTCATCGAATGTAATAGACTGTTAGCTAATGGTTTCCTTCAGGAAAAAAAAAAAAAAAAAGAAAAAACACAAACTAACAACAATGCTTCATTTTGACAATTGACAAGGTAGCCAAGGTCTGGCAATCACATTTTCCAAAGGGCAGAGCCTGGAGTGTCATAAACTAGTTGTTCACCCTTTGGCTGAATACCAACCAGCTGCAGGGCCTGTTTGTTTGTGTTTGTTTCCGTTTTGTTTTGGATTGTTTATTTGTTTGTTTTTAATACAGACGAGACTTCTTTCCAATCTTGGCTAGTTTCAATTTTTGTACATAAATATGCAAAGTCAGATGATCTTTGATTGAGCACTGTCTGCCCCAGTGGCTGTTTTTCCACTGTCCAGTGTACAGCAGTCCCCGTGTCACTCTCCTGCCTGGGTTGGAGGAGAAGGGGCCCACGCTCTGCCGGATGGAGAAGCTCAGCTGTGGGGAGGAAGAGGAGCTGTGAAGGGTCTGGTGCCCCATCACTGTGGCAGTGGCAGAGTGCCAGCCCTGTGGCAGAAGGGAGGGCAGTCCCCACAGCGCTGCTGAGGGAGACTGCAGGGATCCCATGGGAATGCAGCACGGGGATAGCTCCAGCCCAGCGGGCAAAAAGGCAGATCCTTTGGGCAGGAGAAGAAGCACTCTGAACACTCATGGGGCACTCACAGGCCTGACTGTAGTCCCTATGGCAGAAACCCACTCCTTCCATGTCAGACCTATCCAGAAAGATTTTTTAGCTTTGCCCTTCACTATTGTCATTACTATAATAAATTAAGGATAATTGCTTGGCTTGAAACAGCTCTGCCTTCTGCTGTGTAGGTGGGGAAATGATGCCAGGAACAATCCTTTCTTCTCCTGCCAGTTTGCTTTTCTCTACAGCAGGGATACATACTGGTTCTTATAGATGCTGCTGTTAGTAAAAAGCAACCTAAGGACTGCCTCAGCTAGAAATGCAAGACTGATTACATTAGATGTGCTTTATTCCCAGTGTCCTGCATGAAATCAGCTCCAAAATAGATTAATACTGTTGCTTCGGAGTGGAAAACGCCAATGTTAATATAGGGTTTGTTACAGATGGACAGCTTGGTACAGAGCACAAATGCATGGGATTGGGTCACTGCCAGACTTGTATTTGAGGAGGGAGGTCAAATGAAGGTTTGCATGTGATATCTCCTATACCAACCTCAGCACATGACCAGTTGCTGGGATACCCCAGGGAGCTGTACCCTCTTTATGTCTGAGCTCAGCTCTGTGTTGTGCTATGTACAGAAGACTCAAATGTGTTTTGAGCCACGGTCCGAATTACTCTGCTGCATCACAATTAGGATGGGACGCAGTGACAACATGTTAAATCCCACTTCAAGATGAAACAGCCTTCTGGAGAGCATGCAGTTTGAAACTACAGGGAAATTACTGGAAGCAGAGCAGAGCACGTGAAGCCTACTGCAGGGACAAAGGCCCGGTGGTCCTTGTGCACTGCAGTGGAGGGATCATAACCTTTTTGGTACCACACATGATAACCAAAAGGCAGCAGGCCTCTGCTGCAGCATCAGTGGTGGTGGAGAGGTCAAGGGATTTTGGCATGGCTCCAGAGCTAGGAGATCAAGTTCTGCTTTGTACTTGCTTTGTGATCCTCTTCTCCAGTGGTCCACTGAGCAGAGAGGAAAAGGAAACTGACCTCACCAGCCATATGAAACCAGTGTGTGCCCAAGTGAGGCTGTGGTGCTTGGCTGTCTGGGGATGGATGTGCAAATGAATGGAAAAGTGTCTTTTCTGTCCGTCTTACTTCCAAGAGCCCTTACAGTTCAGCTTATGAGTGTTACTGTATGAACAGTGTAGGCTCCCACTTAGAAATGCTGTGGCTGGCACAGGGCTACTATTCACAGTCAGAAAGGAGATCTGCATGGAGCTGGGATGAATGTAGGGTTTGAAGAGGTGCCCCAAGAGGGAGAGAGTGCCACTGGTCCATGACCGGCCCCTAAGGAGTGCTGAACAGAGTCTCTCGTGCTGCCCACAGCATCTCATCTGTGGCAGCCCTTTGCTGTTAATTCATCTTCCAGAGCAGGCATTTCTGGGGGGAAGATGGTGGATTCACGCAGTAACCTGGAGATGCCTGAAAAGCAAATGACAAACTGCCCCTTAGACTGATGCTAGGGTACCAGTGCAGGGCTGTAGGCTTGGTTGGTTGTTGTTCAGGACTGCAGGCTGTGAGGAGGTCCTAATCCTTCTTCAGAGTCTGATTATTCCAATTTAACTATTATGCCAATAGTTAAATTTGGTCAGGATCTGCTAGTTCTTTTCCATGTTTTCCTTTGCACCTTCTCGGGTCACAACCTATATCCATCCTACACCCCAAGCATTTTTTGGTAAATACAAGAGGAGCAGTCAACTGTAAGGCAGGGAAACAGCAGCCCCAAGACTTCTCAGTATCTTCTGTTACTGGGCAAGGTTGCACCATTTGTGGAGTGCTGCAGTCCACAAGCAATGAGACAAAATGCTGCACACCTCTTAGACACCAAACAATAAAGAACTGTTTGGCTCACAAACTGTCAGCAGCCGAAGTGATGCTCTGATACATCCATTTTGCATTCAGATTGGGTGGAAAGGAAATACACTGTAGGCTGTTTTGGACAGCTCAAATGAGTTGGTTGGTATGGCAGGGGGCTGATCTGTCACAGGAGTCAAAATCATTAGGAGAAAACATACCTGTTTTTTCATAGCTACTCCTACAGTAGGGTGCATGTGTGAGTTGGTGCCTGATTAATGAAGCTTTAATTTTAGGCCTGACTGCTAAGCTTTCTTTTACCAAACACACTGGGACATCCAAGCATCTTTTTTCATTTACTTTGTTGGGATGATCTCTTAGGCTGGTATGGACTTTTACAGATATTAAATCTCAGAGTCTGGAAGATAACTGGGAAACATGGATTCAGGGTGTTGTGGGTGGTAGCCCTTTATGCTATGGCCCCGTCTTCTCACCCTTTCTTAGAGATTTGACAACCCAAAATCAAAAACATCTGTTGTAAACAAGGTTTATTGTCCTACTGCTGTCACTGATATTTGCGATTAACTGTCTCTCGACTACCCTCATCTACTTTCTATTTCCAAGGTACTTTTTTTTTAAGAGGTCCCTTGCATCCTGAAGCATTTTAGTGGTATATTGTTTCCTGATAGCAATGCTTTATATCATGTCCTGGTTATCTGACCCTTCTAGAGAATGACAGGGAAACTAAGGGCTTTTTATCTATTGCCTTGGGACATGGCTAAGACCTCCTTTCCCTTACAGATTCAAGGTCTTTGCAGGGGGAAGGGGAGAGTTGCAGTGCCTTCTCACTAGGCTAAAATTACTATATTGTTACAGAGATTAAATAGAATAATCTTGAAAGCTCCTAGTATATTAGCATTGCCTGATTCCAGCTAAGATCTGCTGGAACAATATTTCCAGGGGACCATCTATTATTCATCTCTCTTTCTTTCGCTAAAAGAAAGTCCTCAGACACAGAGCATAACTAGTTTTACTTTTGCTTCAAAAGGAATGCCTTGCTGTTTCATCTTTCATGGTGCAGTCAGGTCCTTCTGGAGAACTATGTAACTATCTGTTCTTGCCATGGCGGGGGAGGCCATAATTTATTCTGACCAAAAAGGGATTCTCAGGAGTATAAGACATTAACAGTGAACAAGCTACAAGGTTCATAAATCTCCAGAGACAGATAGAGAGCTCTCTAGTAAATGAGGATTCTCGTACAACCTCCCACTCCCCTTCCCAGTGTGTTGCCAATTTTAGGGATGACAGTTATACCAGACCTTTCCTAGTAACGTTTTACTCAGTTCCTCTCACACAGATATGCTCGGCTCCGTAATTGCTTCTCATAAAATGCATTTGTCTGCATAACTCCTGCTTTGTCATTCCTGCAGTGCAGGGTCTTCCTGGCACTAAGAATCTGAGTTCTTGCAAGCTCAGGAGCGTGTGGCAGCAGAGCAGGGTTCTGAAGTCCCATCAGGGCCTGGATTATCACAAAAGGGTATTTCATTGTGCAGTAGTTGCCTGGGGTAGGACTCATCCAACCTCTATACTAACTGAGCTACTAAGGTACCACTAAAGTGCCACGGGGGCTGACTGTCATCTGAATGGGAGCAGAACTAATTAGCTCTCTCCAAAAGCACAAGTGTGCTGCTTTGAGAGGTGGCACTGTCCTGTGCAACATGGGCAACAAGGGTCTGTTTTCTCAGGGCTGGCGTGGCAGCATCTCTTCATGTTCATCCTTTTGGCATAACGGATGTGGCAGGGCTTGGCTTTGCTCTGGACCAGAGGTCCAAGGAATTCAGAGCAGCAGGGCGGAAAGCTGCAGGTTTGAGCCTCAGCAGAAGCAGCGTGTGCCAACCCCGATGCCTGGCCAACAGTAAACCACTTCCCAAGCAGCTGGATGTCCCTCGTGCTGCCCCGCCAAGGGAAAAGTTTGTGTCTGCTCCTTATGGGCATGTGAGAAGGCTGTCCCATAGCTGCAACAGCCTGGCTCAGTCTGCAGTGCCTGCCGGTTTGGGCTGTAATTGTACGCAAAACCCCTACAAAAACAAAGTCGCAGCTGCTGGCTCATTTTGTATGGCAGCCCTTCGTTAATGCTGTGTAATGTGAGAACTGCTCTGTGCCAAGAGCACTGTGTCCCTCCGTCCTCCAGCCTCCCTCTCTACCACCAGACACCTCTCCAAGCTCAAATCCTGCCCCTCCTGCGCTGGATAAGGAACTCATCATGATAGAATTTGCATGCGTGGACAGGAGCAAAATCCCTCATTGCACAGACTTTGGTCTGTTCTGTAACCCACCTGGAAACGGACAAGATTATTGCTATCTCCTTCTTCGATTGCGCGAGTTCAGATGTTTCTCACACTCCAGACCCACAGCTACTCTTCCAGAGGACTGTAGCAAATTAACCTCTCTGTACTCATGTGTGAAATCCCCTCCCCTGGGACAATTCACACCCAGCACCCCTGCAAACCACCCCCTCTTCCTCAGGAAGAGCAGTGAAAGACACTGGGGCAATGGCAGTGAGGCTGCCATTCAAAGCTGTGGAAGATACATGCTCACCTATTGTTGATGGATGTTCCTTCAGTGGCAAGTTGCTGGGACCCAGTGGTAGTGGATGAGGTTGTAGAAATTACACTGTGCAGAAGGAATTGTGGCCGACATATGACAAATGTGTTTGCTCTCCTCTCTCTTTTTCCTCCTAAAAACTGTGCAAGATGGAGACAGGCAAGGAAAAATGGATGCATTTTAATCCAGGGGTAGAGTTAGACCCTTTTAGCAAATCTCCTGAGGTGTCAACCACCTTATTGAGGTATTTAAATCCTGCTGAAGATGTGCCCTTGCATTAAAGAAAGGCTGGACTGCCCCATGAAAAACAAATTCTGCAGCTGTAGCCTTAGTCTACTGCTTCCCAGTAAATCTTTCCCTGTTCAGAAAGAGTAAGTGAAAAATGAAATCCAGCATTGCTTTGCACAGGCTTTCTGCCTGCAAAAGGGAGGTGATGAGGGCCACCGCTCTTGCAGCAGTAGCACGTTTGCCCCACAGCATCTGTTCTGCCATTATTTACCTAGATTGGCAATAAAAGCCCCTGATTTGTGAAATCAACCAGTGTAGATGGTGTCAGCTGTCACTTGGATTGTGGCCGTGATTTGGTCAGCTGCTGTCGAAAATTATAATGACTATTAACTAGAGATCTGCGAATGTTAATTAAAATAACTGTTCTTCAGAGACACCTGTGTTGTAATAAAAAGCACCTCAGAACAGTTGACAGAACAATTGACTTGGAAATCATTTGTAACCAAGTGATATATTCCACCAATATAGCACTTAAAACATAGGCAATGGAGCGTGGCTTGTAAAATCCATCCAGATAGCTCTTAGTATCCATCCATGAAGCTCTTAGTACTCAAAGCTTTCTTGACAAACTATCAGCCTGTTCAGTTCTGATACTACATAAGCATCTGTACTTTTTTCTTTGGCAATGTTATTTTTTCACAATTTCTAATTGTAATGATTTAAAAAAAAAATAAAACCTCTTGAAAAGCTGGGCAGCTAAAGTTCAAAAATCCTGAGGTCAGAATCTAGTGTGTCATTTTATGTGAGATTTTCGGTTTCATGCCAGTTTCATGATTTTTGAGCACTGTATGACCTTTTTTTGAGAACACGGGCTTCAAGTCTTGGAATCTTCAGGAATCTGGATTTTAATAGGACTTTTTTCCGAGTTACAGTTAGATATATTTTAATCTGTTTTGTTTTATGGCAAGCCCTTCAGGCCAGATTTCTGCTTTACTTTTTCCTGTTCTAGAAAGTCTCCAGCTTGGCTGAATAAAAGGTAAACAGGCCCATACATGTTATTGATGGAAGATCTGCATGACGTTACAAATGTCTAAAACCCTCTAGATTGTTTCAGAAACACACAGGGTAATTTTTTAAACTTTCTGGAATTGCTCCACTAATAGTCTTTTCCCACAGGAAGTGACTATTATATCCCTAGCAATAAACAGCCGACATCCTCCAAATGACACTAAGCTGATGGATTGTGAGTATTGCTTTCCTTTTCAGCCCCACGCAAAATTTCATGTGCTCATATGCACGTGTACGTGCACACAAACACGCCATGATCCATACACAGAATGTTTTGCCAAACACAGCATCAGGATCGTTTTTGCTCCTCGTTAATTCCCCCACCATCTCGAGCGTTGCATGTCCCATGAAATATGACAACCCTCCCTCTGCTGAGTATGAAAAGTAGAGCTGAGCCAACCAAATGGTTTTATCAGCTGCCCCAAGCAGACTGGTAAATTTTTTGCTAAAAACTTTCACTTTCATTATGAGCCTACTTTAAACTCTTTATCTATTGCCTAGTGCTAGTGCTCTTAACTTGAAAGTTTAAAGGTTGCAGGCAGCAATTGACTCAAGGTTCATTCAGTTAATATCCTTATACCAGAAGAAACATGGAGCAGGTTGTCTGCCTGAAAAACCTTCTTTGAAAATTACAAGGGATGTCCTGTTCTGGGGCTGTTGTGGGTGGGAGTGGAAGGCTTAGACAAAATTATTCAAAAGCAAAGCCTTGCCCGTGAGTCTCAAGGTGCAGAAAGAACTCTATTGTTTTCTAAACCCTTTCTCAGAGAAGGCTTTAGGTGCAGCTGAATCCTGTCTTAGCCTCGGACTGTGTTAACGGTTCGAATTTAAAGGCATTATAGAGGTGTGATCAAACCACTTTGTCCCACAGGTTTTAATGATGGCAAAACAGCTATATTTATATAAATGAATTATTTATTATGACACATTAACAAACAGGTGAACAGATGAAAGATCTTAATCAGAACTATTTACTACATAGTACAAAAGCTAAAAATTTACTAGCAGAGTATAATATAGAATAAAGTAGTACAGTGCACTGTAACAAAGCAATTATTGAAGCAGTTATATTAAAGCTAGCAAAAATAATTATTAAGTTGAGATCTGGTGTAACGCATACGAATACTTGCAGGAGATCTCTTTCTCCCACCCTCAAGGATTATCCTTGAGGGGCATCCCCAGCCCAACGGAGGAATCTCCACACATACACCCCCAAGAAGGGTTATGTCAGAAGAACCTGACTGCATGAGAGGGAACTGGAATTTTATAGTATAAAGTGATTGACTGCTAGTCACACCTTTACAGGCCAGCTATCAGCTTATCTGTCAAATCAGACTTCAAAAAGCAGGGTGTGTATTCAAAGTTTGATGAATCAGGGTGATTTTAGCATAATTAACACCAAGACAATGCCAAGTGTCCAGCAGTTGATCTTGCATGATAGGTTTCGTGATAGCTAGATTGGATTTTAGGTCTTACCAGGTTGGGTCTATCCTGCCACAGGGGCCAGCCTCTCCAGTACACTGAACTGCTTTAGAATTTGAACTCTAAAAGGGAAAATTCAAACACCAAGCATCTGACATGGGCTAGGGAACTCTATATCCCTGCAAAGTCATATTATGGCCCACAATGATCTGTAGCAGCAGTAGCATTGCACTGTTACATTTGTAAAGCCAGAGTAGAGATCTACACTTTGAATGCACACAGTATCATGTAAGCATTTCTGATATTGAAATTATTGACTCCTTTATGTTCATGCTTTCATATGTTCATTCTCATTCTTGGGGTGAATGTTGCTGTCCTCTGGACTCTCCCTGATTTGTCCTCCTTCTTCGAAGAGCAGACTGGAGTCTTTCATGGAAAGCTTACTGATGCAGCACACCATGGGATGTGCCTTTTCTCAGGCTTTGTTGTTGCCCACTGTTTGTGATCCATAATGCCTCGGACTTCCTTTCTGTAGAATCATTCATTCCTACCTGTTTGTTTGTAGCTGACTCATTCTGTTTATTTGTTCCTGCTAAACAGCGTACTTCTCCTGTTTTTCAAAATCTTTTCTCATGAGGAGGCTTCCTGCTACGCACTCATACTCTCAAGACCATAACCAAACTTCCCAACCTTTAGAGTTTTGCCAGTGTGTGACACAGGCCACAGCAATGTGTGACAAATGACAGAAATGTGGAACACTTGTGCCCTATTGCATAGCGTGCTGTAATTGACAGATTAGAATAACTTTTAGCCATATAAACTGTTTACAGAGTACCTTTTCAGAGAGTGTGAGTCACATGAAACAGTTTTGTGTCTCTCCCTTGTTTACATGTGATTTGCAAAATGGGTTCTTTGGCCGAGTTATCAGATGGCTGTGGCCAAATTGTCAGATGGCTGAGTCAGAGAACCTCAGCCTGGGAACCTCTGTTGGTACCTTCAAGGGTGGCTAAAAGGGAATCATCCCACCGACTTAGCTCCTATGTGTAACCTCTTCTGTAACCCTGCAGGTGTTCCTGCCCCTCCCCAGAGAAACTGGACCAGATGTAACCACTTGCAAATGTGCTCTCGTCTTATAAAGCCTCTCCCTTGTGCTCTCAGGGCATGAACGCTGAGACTTCTCTCTTACCCGCTCAGTCCCTGCCGGCAGCACGTCAGAAGGCACAGTGTTTTGGAAAGATCAGGCCCCAGCTGTCAGAAAAATGAGTGAAATGAGATTAGTGGCCATAGCCGAGAACGTCCTTGCTCACTAACAGTGCAGTGGAAGCATATAAGCAGAGCCAGGGATGAAGCTCAGGCCTCCTTCCGGCATGGCACAAAACCTTAATTGGATAGAACCACTTCCTCCACCCGTGCTGCTTCTTCGGCCGTGGTTGCAGAGTTAACTGGTAGAAAGCAGCACGGTGCCAGAAACCAATGCATGCATCCCCGTGGCAAGGAGAGAGTCAGCAAGGCATTTCTGATGCAGAGGGACATGGGACCGCTGGCGTTGCTGGCCTGCAGTTACAAATCTGTCAGTGGAACCTGGGGCCGCCGCAAAAAGGAGTCTTTCGCCCTCCCCCCGCCACGCCAGCACAAATCCAGTGAATGTGTTGGGAGGATAATAGTACCAGTTTTATAGCAGCTTCAACCCAGATCACATTTAAATGTGCAATCTCACACCCATTCTAAAAACTTGCCACATTGCAGATTTGCAATTGAAATGAAGGAGCCTTGGTGCGCTTCGCTCTTCATGGGATGCTGCAGAAAACCCATGGTGTTTTTTCTGTATTTTTTAGAAAGCTGTTACCACAGTGCCCTCATTCCATAAATTTATTGATTATGAGAATAAACTAGCAGTGAGAATGGGAAAGAGAAGTGTAAAAAGCTTTTGAAGAAGCGCAGAGACACCTGTTTGGTTACCTGGAAATAAATCCGTTGCCACATTGGCTCTTGTAATCCTCGCTTGCACCAACGTCAAGAATCAAATATTATGGTGGGACTAGGCCCTAGATGGGGGAGAATAGAGAGCTTAGAGTGACTCAGCAAAATTTGACGTCTGCCTTCTTTCTCAGGTTTATGATGGGAGTTGTTACTTATCATGGTTAGACATGCAGGGGTTGTACAGGAGGGGGTTCTGCCCTAGGCTTCACCACGAGCAGTCTGGACATGGAAACCTATAGCTAGCTGAAGGTTCATCCCTACTCCACCTCCCCAGGCCAAAAGATAAAGGAGGAAAAGTGTATTTTAGTCCTTCAGAAACCAAATGAATTTGCAGAAACGCATCTCAAGTGGGGAGGGCTGCAGCTGCTCCTACATAGCTTCTGCAGCAAAAAAGTAAAAAACTATAATAAAAATCAGGTTCTGCAAAATCTGCTCCCTTCTGCAGTTACCACTAGATCTGCACAGCAACAGCCGCTATAGACTGCTTTGCATTCATTAGTTATTGTAGTTATTTTAATGAAGTGCTTAAAGATGTAGGAAAGCATTACATGCCATAACCATGCTGCTCAAGATTTTTTTTTATAAACATTGGCAATTAATGATGAGACCTAAATTGAAAAGTTTCTGCAGTTTGTTGGCAAAGTTTTCAGTAAACATATTGCATAATAATTCTTCTCAGGACAATGTTCTGTCATGAAAATTCTGTCATTCAGGCAAATACTTGATAACTTTTCAGAGCCTGATCCTTTTCAGGACATAGCTACTTACTTCACAGTACAAGAAATAAAAGAAGACATTCTCATTAGCGATCACTGTTGCAATATCGTTAAGACAAAGTATTATGTCAAGGGTAAACCCTTCCTAGTTCAGCTGCACTTGATTTTTTTTTTGCTCTTGCCTTCACGGGCACATTTTTTTTGCCATATGAAAATGCAAGTAACAGAGTCCTACAAGATTGCCTGATGAGTCTGAATGCTTTGTAGCACAAGTATGCCTAGAAATTATCAGTTGAATGTTAGATATTATGTTTAAAAAAAAAAAAAATGAAAAAAGCACAAAACCTTGCAGTTGCTGTAATTAGATGCCCCCTTTTGGAAGACAGCATGTCTTCCATTCTCTGTTCAGAGAGGGGACTGCCTCTTGCAGTCAGAGTCTATCTGGTGCCAGACTCACAGTGACCACAGTGGGTGGAGGAGCCAAAGGGACACTTTCCATCAGTTCACAGTGCCCATGTGCGTGTGATTGGTGAAGTAGCTCTCCCGGTGTGGTCTCCTCAGGGGGATCTCCATCACCACTTTGTCTTTCTACAGGGAACAGTAATAATTTCAGATACCCAGGGGCTGGAAATTTCCAAATTCATAACCAAGCCTTCACAGACGATTGCTTCCAAGTTCTCTTGTCAGCACAACTTTAGGAAGGCCTGAGCTCTTATGGCATGGGTTCATGGTGACTGCTGCTGCTAAGAGTCTTTCTGAGGTGCATTTCTGGACTTGCTGTGGAGGTCGCACCCGCTTCTTAGGAAGAGGACCCACACTTGCAGTAGTTACTGTGTGTAACAGTGTCCCCAGCAAGAGAGCTTGGATCTCAGCCTAGCAAAATCATGGTGGGGAAGTGTGCTCTGTCCTTTTTGCTGCCATATGAGTTGTTAGTGTTTCAGGTTTTACCTTCCAGGGTCGCTCATGCAGCAAAGACATTTCCTTCCCCTGCGCACACTGGTGAGGGTCTGACAGGTTAATGAGATCTAATTGGGTGAAAGCGGTGGAAGTAGATGGTGGAGTACTAGTTTTCTGTTTGCTGGAAAAAAGTAATGAGACTGTTAGCACTTTGGCCCTTCAAGGAAAACCATTACTTCATTCCTGTCAACAGAAGCCAGATACGCTGGGCACTGCTAAGCATCTTTTGGTCCTCGAGGACATCTCTGATCACCTACTGTTAAAAGTCCAGCCAAAGGCAAGACATCGGGCAGTACCACTCTCAGCAGGGAAACTGTCTAATTACTGTGAAAAGGCTGTTTTCCTCCCGGTGTTGCACTGTGTTTCCTTCACCAGTACAGCCTGCTACTGTGACTCATCCGCCTGGGGCTTAATGAAGTTATAGTGCAGAGTCAAAAGCAATTAAAGTGCTTTTGTAGAGCAGCTCCACCTTTAGCTTGTCCTTTGAGAAGTCCTGTGCTGCACCTGCAAAGACTCCCCTGCAGTTTTGCAGGAACAGTTGTGGTGGTTCTACATGTGAGAAAGACAAACCAGGATTGGTCTTGTCTCCAGTTCAGCATCACTCAGCACTCTGGCCAGATCTGGGATCAAGAATGTGGCTCTCAGGAATCAAGGAGTGGAGAACAAATCTTGGAGGAGGATTGAGAAAGGAAGTTGTTAGTGGCCAGGTCCCCTGTTTGTGGGTTAGAAATGGGCTTGCTGTGTTCCTGCAGGTCTCATAGACTCACCCTCTGGGGAAGGCAGCCTTCACACCTGCACCCTCTGAGGCACAGGCAGTACCTGTGAATATAAGCCACGAGATGCTGAGGTGTGTTGGGTTGCTTAGCACTCTGGCTGAGGTGTTTCATTTGAGCACCAGGAGTGCTCTTTCCCAGTTCTTTTCCAGTTCTTCCCTGCACTGAGCACTACCAGCTCAACAGTGAACATGATCCACTTCAGTTCGTGGGATGCAGATTTGTTCCGCTTCAGGGGACATGGGATTTAATTACCAGGTCTTTTACACCCTGGCTAAGCACACTAGCCATCCCTTATCCCAAAGGCTGCTGTCTCAAGCTCAGTAGAAACCTTTTTAGAAATTTAGATGTTTCTACAGAAATGCTTTGTTTGCAACAAGTCAGTGCTTCCTGAAAGACTTTTCACTGCAGAGTACCCCACCTCAGCTCTCACTCATGCTAATCCACACCCTCTGGGATTTTTCAGCTGAGCAGATGATATTGACAGCCAGCTGGACGTGCACTCACTCTCCCTGAGCCTGTTCCTTGTTGGTGTCTTGCTTTCTCCGATGCTGAAGCTGGTCCTCCTTCCCCCCACAGGGCGTTCAGGCCAAAACTAAAGCTCAGGTTGAGCAAGATCTTCACACAGTCAGATGAAGTGAGTGAGAGGTGAACAAAGCTGAGCAGTAAACACATGGGAAATGCAGGGACTAACTTCCCAAGCCAGCATGAAAGGCACCCACAGGAGAATGCAAAAAACAAAGGTGCTCCAGAGATTTGCAGGGAGAAATAAGGATAGCTGCAGATACAGGAAAAGTGGCATGTGAAGCAGGAACAGGATCTGAGAGGAAGGAATAGCAAGTACCACAATTCTTAACAGCTCTTACTCTGAAAAACCGGAGTGTGGCAGAAGGGAGGGAACAGCTTGCTTTGTAGCCGTGGCAGCATCAGAGATCTGACCTGCCCAGCATATCTTCCTGACCCCCACACTGGAACGGATGGAATCCCATTTCTTCTCCCCGGTTCGGTTTTGTTTCTTTAATTTTTAAGCTTCATTTGTGGCCCTCTTATTCAAGCAAAGCAATAGAGACATGTATTTTTCGTCTTCTTTTGTGCCTTATCTCAAGGCTTGTGGTTTTATGCACCTTATGCATTATGTGTAATGTTTCCTGGCAGTGCATGGAAACAGAACCCACAAGCAAGGATGTGTTTGTGTGGTCCCAGGAGGTGATGTGAATACATGGGCAATACCCTGGACAAAAACCAATGCAGCAAAGGAGATAATTTTAGAAATAACCAGCCTACTCTGCCCCTAGCATGCAGTCTGGCAAGAACAGATTTTGCACAGTTCTGCAGCGTGTTTCTTTCCATTACAAGGGTAGGACAACAGAACACGAGACCTAACCGAGCTGCAGTCATTCAGAAGGAATCGGGTCCTGTTTCATTGCTTCAGCCTAGTGCTGAGCTGGTAGTTTCCTGTTCTCTGAGTTTTTCAAGCTGTTACCCCAGGGTGTCAAGCTGGTAGTGAGTATCACCATTAGAAAGAGCATCATCTGTCTTGGAACTGGTCTGGGTACCAGCATACAAACCACTGTACGGTGATTTATTCCTAACTGTGTGTTGCAAGACTTCAGGCTGCTCTGCCAGGGGCTGCTTCTGATCCCAGCAGCCCAGTAGATCTGTCATGGAGAATCCCAAAGGCTTTGCTGAAAAGCACCTGTTTTAGGAAGGTGTTAGTATTCTTCATCGCAGCTGGCTAGATTTCCTAGAAATCAAGGAAGAGATGCAAACAGCAAAGCTCTCATTAAGTAAGCAAACAAACAAATATAATGCTACACAAACAAACTCAGATTTTCTTGTACTTGCCTCCCTTGGGCAGAATCTTCAGCACTGTGCTTTGAAAAACAGTGATTTACTGCTCAATGTGAAGGAAGAAATGTTGCATGAATATTAAAAGACTCAGTAAGTCAGAAACAGCTTAGTCATGAGTGAAATAGCCTTTGGAACACCCCTTCAGCTGTCTCATGTCCTCTTCCTGGAGTACAAACCTGCTGCTTCTACAGCCCTGCTTTTGGGGTTATCTTTGGATTTAGGGTGTTGGGTTTTTGGACGAAAACTGATCCATTGCAGAAAATACCTACCCCAGACACAAGGAATGCCACGTGGACATTGCCAAAGACAGCTGGCTGAAGGGGGAGGGGGTGGGTGGTGCGGGGCAGCAGATGGTGCCCTCTGGGTGCACACAACTCCTATTGTGAGACCTGCAAAATAACTTGAGAGAAAAATCTCTGTTTCCTCACAGCCTACGACAGCAAGCAAGTAGGCAGGCAGCACACCAGCACCACAGCCAGCATACTTTCTGTCAGTAGCACCTCCAGGCTGTGACTTATGAGACATTTCTCAGTTAGGACATCAGTTTCTGCTAGCTCACCACACATCGGAATTAGAGTGGGTGGGTTCTCAGGAGGTGATGGAGTGCAACAATCTCATCTGAATGCTTTGTGGTGTAACCTTTCTCTGCTGATGGGCTACAGAGACTGCTTTAACACCCTCATTTCCATCCCCCTTCAGCCAGGAGGTACCTCTGATGACTTACTGAGTTCAGGTGACTGCTGCATATGCTCCCTGAAAGACTGCTCCATCACTGGAGCTCTTGCATGTTTCTTGCAGTCCAATTTGCAGTTTTTTAGGTGACACAGCATGTGAGTTAGCCTTGGAAAACTGCTACTCTGCCCACAAGTTTCCAGAGTACTGGTGCAAAGAGAAAAGAAGAGAGATTGTAAATTAGCTTTGGAAGAGCATGATTTAGTGTCCAGACATTCATTGAAATTCAGAGATAAATGACTGGGGAGACTCCTGCTGTCGAGTATTTTCAGTTCTCCATCGGTATAGCAAGAACAACTTTTACCTGCTGAGGTCTGCACCATTCCTAAGTCACAGGGATGGCGCAATCTTGTATATTTTGAGGACAGAGCTGGAGCAGATGAGGAAATTACTGGCCCTTGGCAGTTCTTTACTTCCAGTCTTCTGGAGTCATAGTTGAGTTATGCTTTTGAGAGTACAGCACTGACTTGGAGTAACTATATAGATCAGAGGCAAAATACCTTTGTTATAATGGAGTGCTGCTGACCCTAATATGAGGGGAAGTGAGGGAATTCTTAAGTGAGGAGAATTCTTTTAGATATTAGTTTTAGAGAGTTTGGTATGAAAAATCAATTCTTATTTAGAGTCTACATAAAAGCTTTTAAAATAATAGCTCTGCACAGCTGAGCATTTCTGGGCATTAGCCATGTTAGAGTCCTGTTTTCTAGAGTTGTTTGGAATGCTTGAGTTTACCTGATTTTGTTAGTAAATGCAGCTCTATCCCTTTTCTGAGTTAGTTTGCCGACCTTATCATTGCTTTCTGGTGCCTCAGACCCTTTGAGGTATGTCTTTGGATGCGACATGCCATAAAACAACGGCAGAATAAAAATCTATTGTGCTTGAGCCTCTATTTCAACACTTTGGGCACTGTGTGCTGCTGAGGCCCTCACTTAGCAGATTGTGTGCTGCTTCTGTCATCCCTGGCTCTCGCATTGCATGGGTGGGCTGTGTCACTGCTGTTAACCCCTTTTGTTCCGTGATTTCACTGTGACTTGTGGTACCATGAGACACATGCAATTTGAAAAAGCACTGTGGTAGTAAAATAGCGTCAGTGTTTTGGATTTTGATTCCTGGGTATGATTGCAGAGGAGTGTTCTCTTAAGGTTGTGCTTCAAACCCTGCTCATCTCAATGTAAAGGCCAGAAATGCAAGAGGGGGAAGGGAGAAGGGGGAAGGGGGAAGGGAGAAGGGAAGGGAAGGCAAGGCAAGGGAACTGTCATGAGACTTTGGTGTTCCTGTTTTGTGAATTGTCTGTTGATCTGTTTGGTGTGAAAAGTTACAGAGAAAGGAGGCAAAAACTCCTCGGATGATTCATTGCCTGTGTGGAGATGGAATCTCATTACCAACTTCAGGAAACGTTTCCCAGTTTCCGTAAGAAGGGGAAAGTTTGGGGGAGGGATGATGATGACATGAAGAGAGGGGGGAAGAAAATGACAGGCACGGGATGAGTTATGAACACTACACTGACAGATACCCTGTCATTGCCTAGTGGCTAAAAATAGGGTCCTGCTATTGTGTACATAATGGATATTAAGTCTGTCTCCAAACTAGGTGTGTGCAGGCTTTACAAATATCCATTTTCTTCCCAGAAAGGCAGAAGCAGGCTGCAGCCCTACCACTTCCCTACACACAGGCACACAAGCTCCTGACTCTCATTTACTCTCATTCGGACTTTTGTTTAGACTAGGGAAGAAGAAAACTCTGCATGCCCAGTCTAAATAAAGGGCCCTGGCTCCCACTTCCACCTAATTGCTTTATGTTTCAGGACGATGGAAATGGACTCAGGAACTAGGAAGAATGAGACCCTTGTGCAGGCCCAGCTTGAGGCAGAGCTGCTCGGACACCTCATCCCCAGAGATTTACAGGGGCAGGTTTCCAGCTGGTGTTGCTCTGAGGAGCTCTTGTAGCCAGTGGAGCTGCAGAGCTTTACAGTTGCTGAAGCTGAGCCTCTCAAGCCTGCAAGCATCTGGTGCTGACTCACTGCTGGGTGCAGCAGCCGGGAGTGAATATGGTGTGAGAAGGCACTGACATCTCAGGCTCTCTGCAACAAATGCAGCATTAAAAATGGGAGCATGGCAGGACCTGCTCCTCACACTAAAGGAAAGGCTCACCCTGCCAGCAGCTTTCTGCAGAAGCCAGGAGGGGCATTCAGGGCAGAGCGGCAGGAGGACGACATGTGGCATGTTGTACAGAAGCTGTGAGGCTGCAGATTTGTTTTAAATTTCGTCTTCAGTTCTTTGCTTAAAAAGAGGTTTCTTCATCTAAATCCCCTTCTTCTCACTGCCCACACCAGTCCCCAAGAAAGTTCTTGTAAACAGCAGTTTTAGTCACAGAGTATTGCTTCTGCCACATTACTGGCAGTAGTGTGTAGCTCTGTACAAACTGCTGCCTGCTTGTGCTGCCAAACTCCTGCCTACAGGAGCCCTCATCACTGTCAGATGTCTCAGCTTCTACATGTGCTCAGCGAGAAGCAAGATTTATTGCAGTGATAAATGGTCTCTGAAGTGCAGTTCTGCTGCTCAGTAATTGAAGCCAAGAGCCAGGCTGTTCCCAGGCCTTGTGTGACTCTCAGCGCAGCCAACGCTGCCTATTCCCTGTTGTGTCCCTGGCTGTACTTCTTCCCCATGCCCAAAGGCAAT
Source organism: Empidonax traillii (assembly GCF_003031625.1). Taxonomy (NCBI): domain Eukaryota; kingdom Metazoa; phylum Chordata; class Aves; order Passeriformes; family Tyrannidae; genus Empidonax; species Empidonax traillii. Next base: position 3,124,128 of record NW_020955195.1, read on the forward strand.
GCCTCCCTGAGCGTTCTGCCCTCTTCTGTCTCCAGTCCTGTGGCTTAGCTCCACACAGGCAAGCGGGGTAAGCAGTTCACTTCTGAAGTGTATGTGAGCTTTCCTCTTCCACCGAAGTAAGTGCTAGCTAAGGAAAAGGAAAATGCTTCTCTTCTTATCGGCAGACATAAGTCATCAGTCACGAGCATCTTCCTAAGAGAAACGTTACAAACAGAGCGTACTTGGTCTAAGCAGCTGCTTCTGATAGCATGGCCAGCCAGGCAAAGCTGCATCTCCTAAGCAGATCTTTCAGTCAGGGCTTTCTGAACAGCTTCCCAGGAAAAGAAATCACATCAGTAGCGGACTGCAGGCACTGCAGGATGGGTAAGAGGCAACCCAGGCTGAAGGGAAGGTGCACATGCTGTGTTTGATTTTGTTCTTACTTGCTCACTTTGTTTGTCATTCAAGGAATTTCTCTGACACCTCCTTTATGAGTACTGCCTTGCTGCATAGGCCCCAGCAGGCAAATACACGCAGCTTTCTGCAGGGATCCCAGAGGGACTGAGAGCTGTTTTTGCATGGAAGTGTTTAGGGAAAGCATCAGGAAATGAGAAGAGGTCAGGCTACAAGAACTAGAGAATATGGCTTCAGTTACTTCACAGCTGAAATATGCTGACTAAGGGCATTTAAGTATTTTCCTAAGCACTGTACCTGTCTGTATTTCCAAGCCAACAAAAGCTGTGTAGAACGTGGAGGAGTGCTGTAGCAGGCACAGGAAAGCGAGGAACCATAGTGGAAAAGCTGGGATGACCCAGCAGATCCCCACTGCCCAGGTCAGCTAGTGAGAAATGCCAGTGATGTGCAGTCACATTGCTGAGCTTAGATGGGCTCCAGCCCTGGGGGCCTCAGCTAGATTTTAAAACTTGTTATGCTGGACTCGCTGGAAAACCTGTTTGCGTGGATGAGGCTCCTTGCCCTGACTGCCATGGCGTGGGTTCCTAGGCTGTGAGACATGCACAAAAGTCACCATGGCAGTGTCTGAAGTCACTGCAGTTGTAGTTCCTCCAATTCCAGATCACAGAAACAGGCCAGAAAGCGAAAATATGACATGGTTTCCCAGGGTGTCTTGTTTCTACCAACTGCTGCGATCCTTGGCAGTACATGCAAAGAGCTCAAAGAATGGAACAGAGCTGTTAGCATTACTGAACTGAGATCTTTGATACCTAAGGCATCTTAGAAGCTATTCATTAGCATCCATATTGCAGGCAGTAGGCTGATGCTGACTGAATAAAATGCCTCTAAATAAATAGTATCATCTAGTTGTCTGAGGGCTGTGGGAAGCAAGGTGCTTGTGAGACAGGCTGGCAATTCACAAACCTCGGACTGAGTGTTCCCAGTTTGCTGAGCACTGGCAGCAGAATTGCTGGGCTTGTGAGCAGTGATACATGGGATGCAACAGAAAGGCCTTCAAAAATATCCTTGGTTCGTTTGCAGCACAGATAAATCAGGACAAATGGCAACTGATCCAGACGATGTTTGGAGGCAAGAGATACCACAAGTTAAGCAGCTTTAGACACTTACATTTATTGTGTTCAAGGACAATACCCGTAACTACTAACCCAGCAGCCGTAACACTGGGACCACAACTCAGTACATGTCATGTTAGTCAGCCCAGCTGATCTCACTAAGAGATGCTCAGTAATACAGGCAGTACCATGCACATATCAAGCCATATCCACTCCACTTGTAGGGAGCCACGCTGACCTCTGTGACCCCCCAGGACACCAGCAGAAAGCGGTGCTTGTGCAGTATAAGAACATTGTGGGATTAGATGAATTTGTTGAAGCTGCACAGGTCTGAAGATGCATGGGTGGGCTCAAAAGCCCACATATCTTTTTCCAGCTCAGTCCACCAGTTTACCAAAGCATACTGCCTCCCAACAGAGACCTGAGCTCATTCAAAACCTAAGGTGTATGAGTGCTATGAGTTATAAAGAGGGTTCTCCCGCTTCCTTACCCATATTACTGCAAAAAGTACAATTTAATATTCTTTGATCATACATAGAAATTTTCTACCACCAGCAAAAGCACTGCAAGCAGCCACTATATTTAACATGGCATGGTTAAAATGGATGAGTTAAAAAGGTTTCACGTCCATCAGTAGGTTACCAAAAAAAAAAAACAACAAAATCCTCCTCTGTTTTAAGATACTAATGAAAGGATCAAAGCTTTCTTCTCAGTGAAAGAGATGGTTGCAAACAGTAAACTGAGAGCTATTCCAGAGATGTCCAGACTAAAAAATAGCCCTGAAAGACAAGTGCATATCTTCAGACGAGGGAAAAAAAACAGGCTCAAGATCTACATGCCACAATCTACAGCAAAGGCCACAATACAATGTAAAAAAACCAGGCCAGAGAGTATGTCTGCTGTTTTGTGACCCAGTCTGAAGGCCCCTGCCAATCACTGTATATAGTTCTCTGTTTTCATGCAACAGATAATCTCAACAGGGCAAACCATAAAGAACAGAGAAAGAATGTATAGAGCCAAGAACAGTGAGGAACCACAGACACACTTCAGTTACTAATGCTCTTCGCAAGAACACGGATGCCTCATGTTTAGGCAAAGGCAAATTTAATTGAAAGTAGACTGGTATAGAGGAAAAGCAGATTCAACGTTTTATCCTTTGCTGAACACCCTGGTGAAACAGCATAGGCATCCATCTCCATGAGAAGGCACAGGGAGAATAATCCACACTGCTGAGTGTGATGGTAGTCTGTGTTCATGGCAACATCAGAGCAGAAAATCTTGAGAGACAAAAAACAGAGGTGGAGGAGATCCTTTCCAGCAGTCACTGATTGTTTATAGGCACTCAGGGAGCAAAAAGAATCTGAAATACCACAAAGCCTATTGAAGGAGAGACCCTGTCTACACCTGGCACACATTTAGCAAAGGTCAAATGACGATGAGTCATTAAAAATGGGAGGAAAGGAGAACAGTAACCCTTCCCTAGTCAGGAAAGTGGCTAGTGGAGGTCTGCCAGATGTCTGGGTTTGTCTACCAGTGAAGAGTAGCCAGGTGGGTGTAGGATATCCTTAAGGTCCTCTCTCACCTGAGGATGCAGAACAGCCTCAGCAGTCCTGTGGGGGTTTTGCCAAGGCACCCGTGTGCAGTGCAACACGGAGCAGGAAGGAGAAGGATGTACCTTTCCTTTCCATGGATTTGCCACCCACATGAGTCCTCCCTTGTCCCATTTCTCCAGAGGCTAGCCCACAGCAGTAGTGAGTAGCCTTTGCACACTCTAGCCATGGAGGCTGTGGGCAAAGGTCCAGTTGTGTGTTGGAAAACCTGTCACCGAGACACCCTCATCTTCCACCAACACAAATAGCCATATCTCAGAGTCTAGAGAAACACTGGGAAGTCAAGACAGGATAAAGGACAGAAACTGTGAGGAATTTTCCAGAGGCAACTTGAGTTATAGCCACCTGGGGCACTACCGTGGATTTTTGGTAACAAGATGCTTTGCTGAGTGACCTCTTTGATGCTACGTTTCCTTGAATTTGGTCCTCTAAAAATGACTGTTGACCCCCTGTGCTGCAAAGGTTCTTTTCTTTGCTGCAACCTAACCTGAGGTGTGATCACCTATCGTGATCACAGGCTATTTGTCAGCTGAGCATCTCCAAAGGAAAACTCTTGTTACTATTTATTTCACATAAAGTTTATTGCCTTCAAGTTGCAGTCAGCATCCCTGAGTCATAATACTGCAGTCTGAAACACATGTGCTTTATGTCCCTGATGTATTCCAAAACAAGCATTTTGCAGCCAAAAAAACAGTTTAAAAAAAAAAAAAAGGGAATAGTGTCTTGTATGCACTGAGAGACCTGATATTACTAAAAACATCTGCACAGTCAACCTTACAATAGACCAGAAAAACTGAGCATTCAATTTCTAAAATGGTACTGGTTTTCCACCAAACCACCTAGTTTTAAAAATATTTCTCTCTAGGGCAAGAGCTCTTACTTGCTCAAATTGTTTAGAAGTTTCCCTTTCTCAAACAGGTACTGTTTCCATTTTTGCATGGAAAACTTTTTATAGGAAGGAAAAACAATGAGCATGTTCATCTTTTTGCCTTAACCACCTCAACCCAAGGAGATGTACACTGCATTTATCTGCACCTAAAGTGAGAAGTTGTTATGATATGTACGAGCCGTGTGGAACTGAAAGCAGAATAATTTTTTTGTTGTTGTGTTGTGTTGTAAGTAACCAGTTTAGCCATCAGCGTGCTTGTAGCAAGCGTGGGTAGAGCCCCTCTCAAATCTTCGTTCGCGAAGCCTAGCCATGATGAAGTAACCAGTACTGTTCTGCCCTATGCTGACCATCTCTCAAAGTCCTGAAGACAGTACGTTTTATTTGCTAGGAAGTGGGCAAGTCTGGTTAGCCCCACTGCAGGTGAGGCTGCAGCAGATCCATGCCCCAGGCCGAGGCAGAAGCAAAGCTGGGCACAGAGGCACGTGTACGTACACACATGACGTGCAGACACATGCACACCACTGACCTATTAAAAGAGTTGGAAATGGAGTTTAGTGAGAAGACTGGAGACAGACTGCACTGATCAGGTGCAAGGCTCAGCCACAGAAGCACAGTGATCAGCATCCTGTTTACACATTGAACAGCTCCCTCCTGTCCTCCTGACTGTTTCCCAATGCTTGTTCACCCTCAAACCTCTCACATCTTTTTCTTTCCCTGCCTTTGCTTCCTTCCCTAAACATCTCATCACAAGACTTGGACGATGCCAAAATGTACTTCCCTTGCATTCCATGAGGGGAACCAGATGCCCACAGGCAGCAATACCCCTCTGAAAGCCACACAAGGAAGCATTTCCAGTCAGATCACAGTTTCCACCCTCAGTGTGTGGCAGGTGGCTCCTGAGATGGGTTGGGAAGGAGACCCCCTATCTGCTCGTGTCTCTATGCACTCCCTTACTGGTGGACAAACGAGCTGTCATCACATAACCTAGTGGTGTTAGAAAACAAAACAAAGCTGAATTGTGATTGCAGTGAGATGTGCCCTTCTTTCACTTCTGTCACTCTCCAGATTTAAGAATAATTATATTCTGGATGTTTGTTAACTATGTAATTTACCAGGAAAAGAATACAACCCTGAACAAGAAATCAGAGTTTCCTGCTACTTTTTGTTTGCCTTTAGCTGTGCTACAGGTGTGCAAATTTTTTCTGCATGTTGTGGTTTCTAAATTGCCTCCAGACGCATCTTTTACATAATCACTTTTTATGTAAGCTTAGTGCTTTAGGTGCGAAGAAATACAGCCACAGCCACACACGTGAGGTGATGTTTTAATTTCAGGTCCCAGACAGCTCGTGGCCAGGCACAGACTACCCTGGCTTGTCCTTTTATGTACTACAGCTGTGACCTTCAGCTCTGTCACAGGCCTTGCCTTTTACAGACTAGAGTTTCTGGCCCCAAATTTTCCAGAGAAGTGAATATTTTGGAGCACCAGCAGTGGAGCTGGTGGGTCAGAGGAGGAGGCTTATCAGGAGAAGTCAAGTGCACAGCAGTTTGTGGTCATTTAAGAAACTGCTAACTGGACATCATGCAAGAAATCAAGGAGCCACTGCTGCAGAGAAATTCACCTCTTCTGACATGCACAGGCACAAGTGCTGGGGAGGAGATAAAGGTGTCAGAGAGAGTTTTGCTTGTAACCTCATTATGGGGCTGAGAGCACGCAGGTGCTTTCAATCCCTCTGCTCTGCCTTGACTTTTCATTTGTCAAGGGAGTGGGTGCCTGGGGAAAGTTTACCAGCCTCCCGTCAGACCCTGACTAGCATTCAAATAAAACAAACTTTTTAAAATAAACACTTGTTTAGAAATTAAGTGCAAAACTGTTTTTTCCTGCCAAGGTCTAAGCTCAGAGTTTTTATTTCCTCTGCAGCAATGAATGACATCATTGCCACTCTCTTACACTGTGTTAAGCCTAAAGGAGGCCATCCAGTCCTGAGCAGAAACAGAAAACAACTGCCTAAAAATCTTGCATGACAAATAAATTACCTTCTTTTAAATATTGAAATTTTAGTCTTGTAGCTAAGTTTTCTGCTGTGAAAAGTCCATGTTGTCACTTGTTTGCAACTTTGACCAACATTCAAATGGAGATTTTCCCCTTCCTTTAAACCTTACTTGAAAATTTTCATTGAAAAGAAATTTTCTCTTCTTCCAAGAATCAGATTTGGAAAGTTTTTGCAGACAAGGTAACTGTGTGAAAGAATAGCTTGTGAGTACTTAATGGATGAGCTCACACAGTAACACATGCAGGTGGCTCTGTAGTTATGGAATCATGTGGCTGCAGGGACAATGCTGTGGAGCACAAATACACAGCATTATGTTTCATTTATGTTGTTGGTGTATTTGTCAGAAAGGTGAACTGCTAACCTTTGGGAGAGACAGAGTATGTTGGTGACTGGTAGTACTCAGCATCTTGCATTTTGTTTGGCCGTGCTGCTAAACATGCTACTCCTTCTCCGACCTGAGTGTAAGCATTAACTCCTGTCTGTTTTCTGCTTTTCTGCCTATTTGTTTTGAAAGTTGTCTGAAGTGGGTGGGATCTACACAAGGTACAAAACTGCCAGCCCAGTCTGCATCACAGGTTTGGCCACTTGTGGTGGGCCTGAAGGTCTGCCCTGGGTGGAGATTTACCAGCCCTCTGGATTCCTGCCAGCTCTTTTGTGGCTCATCAGCTTCAATCAGCCTCTTCACATAGCCATGTTTTTTCTAGTGGCACCCAGATTGCATCCATGTGGAATGCTGACTTGTTGCTGTTGAGACCGAGGTGTCTGAAATATCTCTGCCTCTGTGGATGACAAATGCCATAAAGGGGAGACGACAGAGAATTAATGGGAGGGCAGAGATGTCAGCTGCAGATTGATTTGATTTACTGTGTTCCTGCTAGGAAATTACAGATATTATGCTCACCATGGTAACCTTGTTCTCCCAAAAAGAGGTAGGGGGAGAGAGGAGAAGGGGACAATTCAGAGAGAAAGTGTATACCTGCTAGCTACAGGATCCCTGAGAAGAGAGAAGAAGCTCTCACTTCACTTTTGGCACAGCTGACAGATTCACCATTAAGAGAAAATAAAGATAATCTGCCTCCTGGAGTGAGTCAGCATTGTACGCTATGTTGAGAAGAGTTTGCAGGGTGTTACTCATCTTCTGGAAGAATAACTCTCTGGGATTGTGACAGAAGACCACATTGCCCCGAGGCATGATTTTTTTTAAAAATGTTATTCATCTCCTTACATTTTTTTTCTTTCACTCTATGAATGATCTGTTTTACATTTAGCTGAAAGATACAGACTAGCTCATTCACTTGATGCAGTCTTAAACTGCAAATGGAGAGCAAATTAAAAATTAACAATGGCAAAAAAACCCCCGAACAGTCAAGGATAAGAGCTGGTATGATCACTGATCCTTCCAATTGCATTGAGAGGATGTAGCACAGCCCGTGTTTCTATTTTCCCCTTTGATTTGCTGTGAGTGGCTGTGAGTAATGTTAAGTAGCTTTTGCTGCTATGCTTCTCCCATTCATTTCCATAATTTCTTGATCATCTAAGATAATGCCCCAACAGACAGAAAGAATGAACACTGCCCTAGAAACAGTGGCTACTTGTCAAACTAATTCTGGCTGCTCTAGGAGGAAAGTCTCTCCTATGTGTCTAACTCCCTTTCACTGTCTTCATCGCCACTTCCCTCCTCTATTCATAAGCAGCTTTTGTTTCCGAAAGGCTCATCTCAAACTCAGACATCATTTAAAGTCCTGGGATAGTAATCACAAAGCAGTCTGGACAGTATTTTAACGAGCATACAATATTTCCGGCACTGGATATGATTCTGTTGTTTAGCCTCCTGCCTCCAAGAGCGAGGGTGACTGCATGCACCTCTGTGTGTGTGTGCATGGGTGCACGTGTGTGGTTTTGGTCATTAGGTGGCTAATTTTCTTTGTTAATCTTTTTACCTGGCACATAAGCCTATTGGGCTGTGCATAACAGCTTGAGTTCACATTCCATCTTATCTGAGTTGTGTTTGATTCATTAGTTGCACCGTGGCTGTTGCATTCAAAATGGCAAAAACAATGACATGTAAGGGTGCATGAAAAGTAAAATGCACCATTTTCTAACATCTCTGTAACTGCTCTTAGGAAGCACCTAGGGCTTTGTGCCAGGCTTGTCCAGCTCCTGGTGTCCATCACAGGCTGCCTGTGTATCCTGCATCTTCCTCCCATGTCGATCCCCAGCAGCCTGGAGCTTCAGCATTAGAGCTCCCTGTGTAGAGCTGTCAGTGGGAAAGGGCTTTTATTGTTCCCCACAACCTCTGTGGAGCTGTGAGATGGTAACTGTTCCACTCCTGCGCTGTAAAAACTCAACTCTGTTGATCAAACAGAGCCTCTAAACCTGCAAATGTACAGGTGCCTTGGCAGAGCAACTCTGCCCCCCTGCACAGGTCAGGGAGCCCTGTGTAGTCAGGAACTAGCTGTGGGGCCCTGGGGCATGACCACGAGCATGAAAGTGATGGAGAAGGGATTACTGGGGCTTTGCAGTGTAGGAAGTTACAAAGGCTCTCCAGTTTGCCCACCATGAGACTCCCAGTGCAAGCAGGAGTCAGCAGCAGGCTCATGCCAGGGGTGATATCTCTGGCAGAAGGAATGTCTTTGGGAACAAACAGCTGGTCTGGAAGATGTTGAGATCTGAGAATGATGGATTTCAAAAGATCTTTTGTAGGTTTACACACTTTGTGCATGCTCATCAGCCGAGAATGAATTTTCCACAGGTAGGAACAGGGAATGAATTGTCCCACTGGCAGTCAATGGGTGAGGGCAGCATCCCCATCCACCACAGTGCTGAGATGTTCCAACATCTCCTGATATGAAACAGCCTCCCATGGCACTGGACCTTGGCCCTGGATTGCTCTTTGGAAATCCTGTGCAGAATACCTAAATTTGTGGTTGTTCTTGATAATTCTGGTTTTTCACACTTCCTGTACATAAGAAAGACAGAGCTCAGAAAGATGGTATAAGATGGTGGTTAGGTTTTGTTAACCCTGCAGTGTACCACGAAGACGATTGTAGATGATGGTCTCAGATTTCCACACTGAATTTTTACTTTATTGCAGTTTCTTATACAGTAACTGTTACCTTTAAGTACAGTTTAGAGCTCACAGGGGAGAGGCAGTGATTTTCTTTGTACCCTGTCCTGTCAGAGACACCTCATCGAGTCACAGTACTATGATTTATTGTAATACTTTTAAATTTTACCTTCCAATAAAAAAAGGTAATGCTCTTCCCCTAAAAACCCTCATTTTCTGTGTTTTCCTCTCCTCACGTCCTTTTCAGCATTACACAATGTGAACAGCAAAGCCTTTCAATGTACCCTACCGTGGTACAGAACAAGTGGAAAGAAGCAGAATCTCAGAAATGCCAACTCTGTCGAAACCAGATTTCAACGCCACACTCATGTAACTGATTCTTTTCCCCACCACAAAGCCTTTGAAATCTGTAAGCTGTAGACACTGCCACTGTAGAAAGCAGGCTTTGCTATGCCAAAACAAAGAGGAGCTGGTGGTCTCTTTGTAGCTAAGGCTGTGATTAGTTTTCAAGTCTGGAATTAATCTCTCATATTGCAATTAAATGAAGTTGTTCCATCTCTGATGTACAGGTAGCTCTTGCTAGGTACTTGCAGCTTTAGAAAGTCAAGGATGACTGAATGGGAGAGAGGAGGAAGGTTGTCAAACATAAAAACTCAATATTACCATTTTTGCATGTCTCTGATGGCTACTGGATGGGATAGTGGGGGAGGATGATTTACAGAAACAACTCCAGCAAGAAACCTAGATTTATGTTTTTGTGCTGTCTTAATTGAAAGCAAATGCACTGGTCTGTGTAAAGAGTGAAGCATAGTAGCCCTAGAGGAATAGATAAACCAAATAAACTCTTCCAAATTTCTGGCTTGGGTTTTGTAGCTACATGAAAATAGATCTTCTCCAACTCAGGAGAATGAAAAATTGCAGCAATCTTGCTTCATATTAATAGAACTTGATTTACAGCCTCATAATTGTCTTAACATTCCTTCTTTTTTTGGTATCCTGTGTTGTGTCATTAGCAAACTGTGACTGCTTCCAGCTTCAGACTTCTTAGTTAGTTAGTAGTCCAGGCAGTGTTGTAATTAGGGCTATTCATTCCTTTTTTACCCTTGTAAGCATTTAAGCCCAAACAGGCATCAATCCTTATCAAAGCACCACCTCTTTTAATAACACAGCAGAATTTAATCTGTTAATTCAAGAGGCCAGTCAACCTCTTTCTTTCTCTGCTCAACATGCAAAAAGTGTTGGGTAGCAGGAGGACCTAGGAGTGTAGCTGGGGCACTTTGCAAGGGCCTGCCTTCAGGCCTGCTGGGGAGATTTGCTATGGCAATTGCTAAGTCTTCCCACGTTGGAGCGAGGCCTCAGATCATTTTCAGTCCGAGCAGCTTGGCCACAGCTTCCTCTTATTACTTCTTCCTGCCCAAATCAGCTGGCAGTAGCTTTTCTCTCCAGATTGTTCCTGTAGTTCCTGATCACGAAGTACAGTACAGGCAAGATTAGTGTGTACCCAGCTGTGTCCCCAGGGTGCCCACAACACTGTGCATGCACTCGAGAAACTACAAGTACTTGCAGGATTTTCCATAAGTAGGTCTTTCTGGTGGCCAGAAAAATGAATCCCAAGAGCAGTCTCCCTTGGTGCACTTTTCCTGTGTAAGTTTTGGGACGTCTTGAATCTTTTGATGCAGTGGTTGATGAAACCCCATCCTGTGACTATATATGTGTGACAGCTACAACTGAGTGTTCAGAGCTGAGGTGAATGAAGTTTGGCTGTGAGTGGGAGGGATTCAGGAACTGCTTGTCCTGTATTTTACCATACACAGCTCCAGTCCTTCACTGTCCTTTGGGTCCCAGTAGCTGGCAAGACTAAAGAGATGTTAAGAAGAGGCATTCCAGAGGAACAGGCAGTGGAGAAGCAGAATGTGTGCAGAGAGTTTGGAGCTGTCCTTTTGCACAGTTTAACAGCTGGTAACACAGAGAGGGAGGCAGCCTCACACAAGTCCCTAGCTATGGTTAGGTGCCGTACTTTAGGACCACAGGGCAGTGCATAGCTTCCTCACAGGTACTGAAAATGTCTAGGTCATGTGGGTTCTGCAGGATGTTCTTTGCAGTCCTTGACCAGCTCATGAGAGCCGCCACAACTTCTAAATTAAAAATCTAAGGTTGCAAGAAAGCATTATGGATGTACAGGGTCCCAGATGCAAGTAGTTCTACAGGCTTTACAAGGAAGCCTCTGTTTCTCACACACATCACTGGAGAAAGCAGAATTGTGCAGAAGAGGTTCTTCCTTTTCTACAGTTGTGACTGCCTTGAGTAAGGACCTGTGCAAGACCCATCTGCTTCACTGCCTTTCCTGTTACTGGTGCTTCAGTTGTTTTTCATCTCTACTGCTTCGCAACACCCACTACTGGAAAGCATATGGGTACTGTGTGTTTCCTGTTTCCATGCAGCCCTTCACTGAGGTGTTTCTGTAGTCATTTGATGAACATCCTGTTCTTTGAGGCACTACAGTAACCTTGAGGCCAGCACTGTACCTTGCCTGTACCTTGGCTTGCGTGATCTCCCAGACCTCCCAAGAACACATTTGTCAGATAGGATGTCCAGCCCAGCAATCACCCCCACTTTCAGCTGGCTTCCTTGAATTCCCTGACCAGTGGCTATCCATGAATAAAACTGCTATACCACTTCTACTCTGCCTTTAAGTAAGTAGTTACTGGAAATGGAGCAGTTTCACTTGCTCCAGTTCCATAGGTGACAATGATGGAGCGGCCTGGTATGTCCACAATGGCACCAAAATCGATTCATTAAATTTCATCAGTTGTAAGACCCAGATTTTGATTAGTTAAACTGCTTGCTTGGCTAGTGATTTATGTGCCTGCAGGACTGAAATCTGTTTTGTTTTGGTTTGGTTTTTTTTAGTAGATAACCCCTGTGAATTACAGGCTGTGGCACACATCTAATTATGAGTGGTGACCAGAGCAGATTTAAGTGTAAGGCAGTCCTGGGGTTTTTTTAAAATCAAAAGATGGAGTTAATGCTATGGAGAGCATGAGGAGCAATCTTGTATTGCTGCAGAGTCGTCCATGAAAGATGCATTCTTTATGCAGGCCAGCTGAGCCCATTCAGCCTGAAACCAAGTGAGTGATAGCCACTGGTAAACCAGCAGCTTTGCACCTCCAGCAGAGAACCGTCACAGTGACAGGCAGGGCTGGAAGGTAATTTCTACTTGCCATATAGTAAGTGATGTGAAGAACATTGCAAGAATAAGTCTTAAGTTACTTATGCAAACTTTTCTGCTTGGTTTCTCAGAAAGCTCGGCTTTTAATTTAAGGAAGTTTTCCTTGCTGGAAAACCTCCAAGGAAGTGTGTCGCTGCCACTGCCATCTGGCTCTTTTCAGGGGAACTGTGTCTAGTGAATGAGGAGGAATGCTGGTTGGCAACTAATAGCAAATTTTACCCTTGCATTTGCCAATTCTGACCCTAAAGAGCACTGGTCTGTAACAAAGCAGTGAGTATATGACATAACTAAATAACTAAGTAAGTAAATAAATTAATAAATGTTTGAACTAAATTACCAAAAATTAGAACTTGTTACAATAAAGTAAAAAAAAAAAAAGTTATTCTAGGGACATCTGTAACTCTAAAAGCTATTTACAGAAACTCTGCTTTTGGGGTGCTGGCACATCACAGTGCAGAGTGCCTGGGGTTGGCTAGGTGTGGAGCTGGCTAGGTGATGTGTTCCAACCCATGGCCTGCCTTTGAATCATAGGCACAACTTAGATCAATAATACACGTCTCTCCCTTCTGCTCCAGCTCTGGGCTGGATATCTATTTGTGAGGAAAACAGGAAAGGGGAGGAAGGGATAAAATAGCAAAATAATTCAGACAAAAAAAGTGAAAACTAATAGAAGGAAATACTTTTTCACATAATACACAATTAGCTTGTGGAACTTGCTGCCAAAGGATATATCTGAAGCCAAAGACTGCAGACCTGTTCAAAATAGGATTAAGCGTAACATGAAAAGCAATGTTAGCCATATTCATAACAGTTAATACTTAAAAATAAACAAGAGATTTTGGAAAGAATATAAATCTTTGGGCATCAGGACAGAAGCCAAGCTCTAGCTAACAGGACTTGGGAAGAAATTTTCCCTGGGGCCTGTTTCTTCTGTAACTGAGCATTGACAGAGTACCTTGCACCTTCCTCTGAAGCATCTGATGCTAGCCACTGTCAGAGAGGGGGCACTGAGTGACTGGGCCCTCAGCCACACATTGTCTGGGAAAACCAATTTTCTTTAGTTAAATACAGATTCAGAATTAAAATAGAAACAGAGACGAAGTTTTGGGAAAGAAGAACAAGTTTTCTCCCTTCAGATTCTGGGAGGAAAAACCAGAACTTAGCCTATCCCAAATCAAAAGCGGGAAACATAATACCTGTGCTCATATGTTGATGAACTCACTGAGTTCAGTGAGACCCAACCACACACAGCTTCAAGTCTGAACATCAGCATGAGTCTGAGAGGCCACATCTTCCTCTTCCACTGTGATGCTGGGGCCACTCAAACCCCTTTTCTATTTTTAGTGCAGCTTTTTGACTTTTAAAGTAATCTCGATGGGACCTGCTGTGCAGGACAGGAGGTGTGTCAGTCCTGCTAACACAGCAAGGATTTTGCCAAGACTGGGTTTGTCCTGGGACCTTCCAGAAAAATCTCACTGAGCTGCAGCCCCCATGAAAGAACAGCATGTCAACACACTTGTCATCAATTGCTCCTGGTGGAGAGTTAGGGAAAGGTTCCCATGCAGAGTAAGAAGACTCTGCAGATGGATATGGAGAGGCTGGATTGATGGGCCAAGGCCAATCGTATGAGGTTCAACAAGGCCAAGTTCTGGGTCTTGCCTTTCAGCCACAACAATCCCATGCCAGCACTACAGGCTGGGGCAAGAGTAGCCACAGTCAGAGAAAATCAGCTCCTGGTAGTGGAAGTAGGCAGTTTTAGGTCTTTGGAAAAGCCCACCCTCATTTTATTAGGTTACGTTTTATTGCTGCAAAATTTGGCATCCTCTGGATGTTCAAATTGAGCTAATTTTCTTCTTACTAACTGCAAAGCAATCTCTTGTTAAATCTAGAGAGAGGATGATATCATTACTTGAATTTTTTTTTATTCTTAAATGAGGCATAGAGCTGGAAATAGGTTAGAAGATCAATTTTGGAAATGTGTGAAGGAGGAAATGGAGGGTCTCTTCTTTGTTTAGCATCATATGGCCTCAACAACATGAGTCTGGTTACTGGAATTGTCACTTCAATAAGAAAGTTCATTAAAGCATCTGCAATAGTTTCCTGTCTAGTGACCATTCTTGGACCAGATGTGCCAGTAGGAAAATAACAAAGAAGCAAGGAATAAAAAGCAAAAAAATATACTTATTTATAAATCAGACCAGCTGTAAGACTCAAGGAACCCCTGAGACCAGTGGAATGAGGAACATGAATTAAGAGCTCCCCATTTCCTCCTTCCCCTCTACCCTGAAAAATACACTGTGGAGTCTATTATGTCTTTCAGGGATAACTAGCTGACTTTTATCTTTGGTTTTCTCCTTTTTTCTTCCTTGAAAACTTTGGATCGAAGTCATTGCTTATTTCCTTGCTGAAAGTTAAATTTTGGCTACAAGTAGGTCAGTTAAAGTTTCGTTGTCTCTTGGGTGACCATATCGGTGCAGATCTGTTAGAGCAGAGCTCGTGGAACAGAATTATTTCTCCTGATTCATATTAAGCAGACCTGGCAAATAATTCATGCTACAGGGGGAAAAGAGGAAGAAGAGAGCCTCTTAGGGGACGGTGGGAGAGGTAGGCCCCTGGATGCAGGAAAACAGACTTTAGGAAACAGGCCTGTTCCTGACAGTCCTTTGTGATGGTTCCCTTTCCACTTTGTCAGATTGCTTGAGGAGACAAAGGACATGGATGTAATTAGCCCAACCATCCATTTCCCAGAGGGAAAGCCAGAACCAAATTGCTTAGCCGCAGTGTTGGTCTTCACTCAGGATAACCAAGTGTTTTCCCTGTCTGTGCTACTGACCCTCAGTCTATCACATCATCTCTTATCTTTTATCTGTCTGATGACTTTGGGTTGTGTTACAGATATTTCTGAAATGGAAACAGTTTATCCTGCTGCCTCCGCGCAGCTGTAGTTCAGTCATTTTTTTTGTTTTTAAATCCGTAAGAAGAGCTCTTCTGCACATACTCCTGCGCTCAGAAACCCAAGTAGATGTTAGGAAACATACAAATTGGAATAGGAAAACTATAGGGAAAATGTTGTGATGCCTTCATACAAAGTGGTGATGTATTCCAGTACTCTGGAGTTCTGCCTCCTGCTTCATTTCACAGATAAAAAAAGCAGAATAGAAAGGGAATCAGGAAAGATTTAAAGGAATAGCAGAGAGCTTGGAATAACTCTCAGGGCTTTTCCTGTGTGAGGAGATTGGAGCTGAAATATTTGGGGGACATAATGGGGAGGCTGGGTGATTTTTAAAATGACCTTAAGAGGATAGACAGGGGGTCCTGCTCTCTTTGTCTGCTGGTACAAAAGCAAGAATGTGCTCAGTCCCATTGCTTGATGGACTGAAAAGCTGATCAAAGTCAATATTTGTTGGTTGTCTTTTTTTTTTTTTTTTTTTTTTTTTTAATATTGCATGTAGTTAAAATGTGGAGCTTTTTGCCACATAAAATTATAGGCTGAAACCAGAACAATGTTTTGTCGGATTAGATTTCTGATCATGGCATCGTCAGAAGAGCACTGGAACTGCTCTATGCAAACTGTCAGAGAACCTGATTTTTCTTCTTGGAACTATTTGCGTGGTAATGGCGCAGGCTGCAGTATCTGGCCAACTTCAAATCCTGCACCAAAACAGGAACACAGGAGGAGGTGATGGATAGGTGAAGCGGGAGATTGCACCGGCTCAGTCAAGGAAACAGTGCAGTTGAGAGTGGTCAGCAGAAGGAAACACTTTAGCTCAGGAATGGATGAAGTTTCTGCCTAATCTATCTGGCTCTCGTAAACCAGGCTTTCTGGGGTCCATGACACTCGGCAGTGTCATGAGACAAAAATGGCAGCTTTCCAATGGCAGCCTGCCAGCTGCTTCCAGGCAGACAGGAATGCACCCCAGTAGTGCAGACCTCTTTCACCTTCAGCCCCAAAGCACATGGGCAGGAGGACCTTCCAGCTCCGGTTGGTACCGTGTTTGTCACACCACCAGAGAGGAGAAGGTCTTCTGAAATTGTAGGACAACTCACTGAACAAGGAGAGAGATGCTGCAGAGGTGAGTAACAACCACAGATGTAGCACCAGTCCTCCCTAGACGCCTTTCTCCTGGGTCCCTCTCTTGCTGCCAGGTGATGCTGGAGACTCACAGACTGGCCTTTTGCAGTTTCCAGCCCAGCACCTTGCAAGTGCATACCCCAAGTAAAGGGGCAGGGATGACTTCCCATGGGAGCTGTATCCCACGGCTTCCAGAGACCATCTCAGGAGTTCACTTTTGGTTACTCCACTCTACTCTTGTAGATCTCTGCAGGAAACACAGTTCTCTTTTGAAGATTATGTCCTGGCCCCAGGCTGATAAAAGTGTATGGATTTGCTCCCCTCAACAGGTTCTGTGTGGATACAGGATAGGAACAGATGTAGCTAGACTTTTGCTCTCCTGGAAAAGAAAAAAAAAAAAAAAAAAGGGAAAAACACACAGCATGTTAAAACTTGAAATCTGATCCTTTACAGGTGAATTTGAATTCAAAATGCTCACTGTTTCCTTGCACTATCAAACTGAGACCATCTGTAGCCCATATCAAACAGCCCATTTTAGATGCTGTAACAAGGGATTTCTTTTCTTTCAATATCATGCTCTTCTTGCTTGTGTTTTTTAAATAATTTATCATATCTGTGGAGAAAACTTCCTGTATGTTTTGTTAACTCAGAAAATGTATGATTCCAAAAAGTAAAGCAGAGAGACTATGAAGGACAAATTAAACATGATACAGAAAGTCTTGTCACTAATCAGGTCAAATTTTCTGAAGTAAACAGGCTAAGGACAGTGAAAAACAATGAGACAGAACCATGGGCAAAAGCAGGAGCTGAAACATCTTTTCCCTTACAAACCATAGCTACAAAGCAAAATCAATTGCATTTTTTTACTTTTCTGAATACTAAGAGATAGAGTAAATATCACAATGAAGTCAGTAACATTTTAGTTCCTGTTGAGGTACGACAAACCCCCAAAGCAACCCCAGTGTACATTTGTGATTTATGGTCTGCTTTCTCTATCACCTTGAAATTCATTGTGCCTTTCAGGGATTTTTTTAATAATACATCTGTACTCTTTGGGCTGGGGGGGGCAGGGAGGGAAAAGAGGAAACAAAAAAACAAACACCCACACCAACCCAAAACAGTGATTGCACAGACGCTGCAGGAGATGGTTTCTGCCTGCAGCAGCCAGAAGAACTAGGACGCTCAAACCACCCTGGTGCCAGCGTGTGACACACCGTATCAGCACCAGAGTTCACACGCGAAGGCAAGCAAAGCCTTTTCTTTCTTAATCCACCCTTCACCCCGGGGGGTTTCAGACTTCCCTAGATTTTTTTCTATTCAGAGCCTTGGAAGAACAGAACAGTTGGAAAATAAGACCTTGCACAACTATCTTGTTTCCGTGTTTTGGGATTGATATCAGAGACCAACTGTTTGCCCCATATATTCTCTGGCAGTGACTGGGTTCCCCATTAGGTGATGTGATGCTGCCTGTGCTGAGGTCTTCCTGGGCACTGGTCTTAACCAGCTCGCCCTCTTTAAGAGGTTTTGTATAACCTATTCGGGGCAGACTGAAGCACCTGAAATAAAGTGATTTGTTCTCTCTCTTGATAGCCCTTTATAGGCACCCTGAAAAGTTACTTTCCTGGTTTAGAGGTGAAAGGACAGAATTAATTCTAGTTGAACTCCCAGCTGTTGAAGAAGCCAGTTGGTTTCAGCGTTCCTTATAGCTGGTTGAGACATTCCCAGAACGTGATTTGGCGGGTGTACGGAGAGCACACCAGAATGCCACTAGTCCTTCCCTGTGTGTGGCCCTGCCTGCCTGAGCCATCTGTTGCTTCTCTGCCTGTACCCATCTTTGAAGAAGCAGGATCAGGTGCAGACACATCAGTGTTTCTGTGGCAGCATCCTTGCACAAAGGTCTACTGTGATGTGTGCAGAAACTGGCGGTCCTTTCCATCTTTCTCCTGATGGAAGGCCTTAGCAAATCATGCAAAGATACCCAGGGACAGGGAGGGTACCTGTCATGTCTGTCTTCTTCCATGGTCTTGGTCAACCAGGTTGAGAGGTCTAGCAAGGCTGGAAGAACAAGTCAGTAAGAGGAGGAGGAGGAGGAGGAGGAGGAAGGAGGCTCCAGAGCTATTTTGTAAGTCTGATTCCCTCCCAGCAGGGGCTGGGACCATCAATGGCTGTTCTCTGTGTGTCAAAGAGTGGATTTTGCTCTATTTGAATTTCCCTTCCACCACATCCTCATCCATATTTGTTCAGCACTTTGAGGGTTCCTCCACAGAGGCATATGAAAATAAGAAGGCAGGTGGAAGAAAGATACAATTTCATCTGCTTCTGCTGCTTCCCAAGAGGAATGAGGTTTTCTCTTCCCAGCCACTTTTTCATCTGGTTTTAGCAGTACCACATGTGTCATATATGGCAGGAAAATTTCCTCCTTCCCTTAAGACTCCAGTACCTTCAAAGAGAGCACACAGCCCAGAGTTTTGAGCAGTAGAGAAGATCAAGCCAGAATTCATGTAATCTGAAATAGGTGCATGCAGTTACAAGGAGGGCTTTTTGTGGGTTTGTTAACGTGTTGGAAGAAGAAATCCTGATAGTAATCACAGCCTAAGCCTTTGGATACTCACAGGAACCTTGGAAAAGGCTCCATTTTCCAGTGTTTTAGGGAGTCTGGGTGTACTGGATGTACTGGGTGCAAAGTGTCCCTTGTGTCTTTACTTCCCTGTACCTTCAGTGTCACCATAATGAGCTTGAAACTTCATGGAAATAAGAGGAACAATAGAAAATAAAAGGGCTGTTAAGATGCTTCTCACTGCAATTCTTAATGCAGCCTGATTTCCATAGGGGACTGATGGGAGCAGTCTCGGTTTGTCCAGTTGGGTATTCAAATGTCCAAATTCATTGATCAGCTTGGATATCCAAAACCAGTGCTTGATGTCAAGGGCCTGCAAGCCTTTGGTAATGTCCCACCCATCTCATGAGTCATTGGTCTTTCATTGAAAGGTGCCACCTACTCCTTCCAGCATGAGAGATCTCTCTTGTGCATGAATGTCTGAAAAAAAATATAGAACATTAGTTAAACAGAAGTAATAAACACCTGCCAGGGCCTTTGATTTCAGTGCTGTTCATACTCAGCACTATGAAAAAAATGTGCTATGTGAGATCAGTATTTAATTGAAGAAATATTTACATGGAGACAGAGTCTAGGACAAAGCTGAATTCTGGAATATACTCCAAAAAAGCTTGCCAAACTTTTTTTTTTTTTTTTTTTTTTTTTTTTTTTTTTTTTTTTTTTTTTTTTTTTTTTTTTTTTTTTTTTTTTTTTTTTTTTTTTTTTTTTTTTTTTTTTTTTTGCTTATGTACTGGTTCTAAGGAAGGAGGAGATTGATCCAGACGCATGAGCAGGGAATTGGGAATTGCATGTGATATGTGATTCCACATGGTTAAATGTCCACCTGGAAGTGCAATTGCAATCTTTCATTTTAAGAGAAGTTTTGCAAACATTATATTTAGCAGGCAGGAAACCAAACATTTCAGTTTATGCACTCCAAGGGACAAAAATAGCAGTTGTACACAAAGGATCTGAAGACCTGTAAGTCTTGGGAACCATAAGCACTTTTCTCTTTTCAGGGTTTGCTGAACCTTCAGAAATACTTAAGAGTACTGAAGTCTGTTTTACACAATTGCTGTAAGATTAGTGGCTGAGCATGCTCCTTAGAAAGTGAAAGAACATAATTGTGCATATACTGCAGTGTGATATATCTTCTACTAATCCCTTCTTTTCTTACATAAGTATATTTTCTATAATTCTATGAGCAAATAATCTCTTGAAGTATTTCATTTACCTTGGACTCTCTCCCTCTTGCAACAGACCCCTGCCAGAATGTATACCACCAGCTCCAAAATTTCACTTGATTTTCTTGATCTGAGTCTTTGAAATCCCACCTTTTCTGAGGTCACTGTAAAATGATCATGGCTGACAAAAATGATCTGCACCCATGCTTGTTTGCTCTAAGTATTACTTCTGTTGTAGGTTATGTATGTATGTTGCATCAAGGCAGTGTTTTAAGGAGGCTGTCTGTGCTAGGTTTCACGTTAAGTTGAAGCCTGAAGTTTACTT
>NW_020955195.1:3144775-3160734 GCF_003031625.1 Empidonax traillii
AGGCTTTTCTTTGTGACCCTTTGTTTAATACCAAGGGCATGTTCTGTATCAAGATATAACCAGACCTGTCTCCAGAGAGCAGTCAGTCTAGGAGAGGAGCCAGGCACACCAGAACATGCAGGGGATGCAATTACTGATGGGTCTGGTCTGGTCGAGCCTGCTCCCACACAAGAACCAGCGCCCAGCCTCTCTTCCTCGACCTGATTACTCACTTGTCCTGCCTGCCAGCCAGACAAACCTGCAGGTAAGGAAAGAGGACAGCCCCTGTTCAAGCTGGCTGCAGGGAAGTTGCACCTTTGCTATCCTAGCACACCACCGCTGCTGTAGGAGGGCAGGGCAGTGTTTGTCAAGGTGGGGTGCTCCTGCACCCCACAGACATCCTTTCTGCCCTTACACTTTAGGGCCAGTGGTAGGGTAGGGAGAATAAACAGGAATGGTATCAACTGGTGAAGAGGAGAGATGTGGGGATGACTAGAAAGAAAAATGTGAAACAGGGAGACAGACAGACTGGACTGCAGGTCTGACACAGCCTAGAAAAAACTGTTGGGTAGAGGGTGCAAGGGTCTGAAAACAGAAAGGGTAAATGCTGTGCTCTGTAGGTCCACTGCTTGTACAGTGAGAGCCAGACTTGGACTTCAGCTCTGTGTGGAGTCAGAAGTATCATTTTAGGCAGCCATAATTCTTTTTGAGTTTCTGGAAACAGTCTGGTTAGCAAATTTCAGACAACAATAAGGTCAGAGATGAAATCCCTGAAACTTGCTTTTTCCCGTTTTATCTCAAAGTGATAACCTCTTCCATTTCTTTTTGCAATGGGACACACTCCACTAGATCACACAAAATATGTGTGAAAGATGGGAGGTAATGAATGGCATCCTGTTCTCACTCATTTGTAAAATATGTCTGCTGTTGACTTTGGGCCAAACACTGGTCTCAGTTACAAGACAAAGACTCCTAATTCCTCTAGGAGTTCATACTGTTGCATTTAAACTCAGATTTTATGAAAAGACTGCTGAGTTTTTAGGTACTTGATTTTCAGATTCCCTAATCAAGGCAGCTTCAAAGGTGGATGAGCCCAGTTTCTCATGCTGGTCCAACCAAAACCAGCAATATGCTATAGCAAAATGCTTGTATCTGTTATTTTAGGAGAACCACTTTGTGACTGTCGCAACTACTGAGCACTAAAATGAGTCAAGGGGGGGGGGGAAAGAAACATTATTTTCGGTGGAATTCCTTGAAAAATTGGTATTACTTTTCAGTCATGAGTAATGGCATCCATGTCACAAACAGCATATACTGCACCCATCCGATAGACATGCACAGAATATGCACCAGTCAAAAGCTGCATGTGTTGACAGTATGACTGAAAACTCTGTATGATTATTCAGTTCAAAGTTTTGCCTTTTTTTTTTTACCAATTCTCATGCAGTGTACTTGACTGTAATTTAGAGCAAATTAATAAACAAAACTAATTGTTTCCTTGCAGTGAAAACTGTGACTGTCGGTCTTCCCACTTTTTTTCAAGGAAGTATAAAAAAAATGTAAATCCACCTAATTTTCCAATTTGTTTACTCCCAAATTACTCTAAAAATGTTAAACATTCTCCCTGCTGTCTCCTTTTTCTTGAATGTTGTCCACGGATTTCTTAATGTTTTTCTTTTGCTTGGATTATTGGTTAGGAAATAAAACTTGGGAACTGAAAAATGTTCCTTATGCTTTTGGAAGCACAAAATTATTTAGTATGTTCATCAGGCTTCTTGAACTTGTTTCTAGCTTTGTAAAATGTAGAAAAGTTCTTTTTGATTTATTTTTTCCTAGCTTCATCTCTTAATGGATATCTCCTTGATACCCACATTTCTTCTGCTCAGCATAAGTAATGAAGGGAAGATCGTATTCCACAGCAAATTTCTGCAAGACCACACAAAACTAACAGGCCAAAACCAGAAGGGGGGGAAAAAAAAGTTAAGCAAATGCATTTCACATTATTCTTAATTTAATTTTATTATCTGTGAATTCATTTTTCTGTTGGTCAACTCTTTAATCAGAGCTATCATCCACTAATTTAGACTTAGTTTTCCCCACATGTGAATGTTTTAACCTAGTCTTAGTTCTCATCCCCAGCTAAAAAGGATAATTTTCATCTAGATGCTCAAATTTGTGCATTTTCTTGCCAGCACTGTCTCAAACTATTTGATCTAAATAGTTGCTCTCAAGCTTTAGAATTATTAAAGAAAACTGCTCTAAGGACGCCTCTTTATTGGTGCATAAACAAAAGCAGAGAAATCATGCAAAAACGACAGAGAGAAGAACTCTCTCTCCTCTCTCTCTGTCTCTCTCTCACACATACACAGTGGCATCAGTTTCTCATTTCATTCAAGTCATAAGCGACTCTGGCAGATAAATTCTCCTGGCCCGTTTACCCTTTTGTCTCAAAGCAGACTCCTTGCACAGTAAAATGCAATTTCATTCTACTCAGTGAGTTTCATAAAGGCCATGGAGATTAATGGCGTAGAGAGGTCATATCCACAGAGTTGCGAGAGTGAAAGATTGCACAATCCTGTGACTTTGCTCACCACTGGTGCGTTACCAACAAAAGACCTCCTTTGCTTCCATGAGATGGCTACTGCTGGTAACAAAATGCATGCCTTCAGTGGAATGAAGCAATGTTGAGTACAGGGAGGAAGACAACAGTGTCTGCCACAGCACTATCTGCGTCCTGCTGACCAAGGTTAAGTAAGGCAGACAGCTGACATGGGCCGCTGATACAACAGGAGAGTTGGAAAAGACTTGAAGTCAGTTTTGCTTGGCTGTAAGAGAATACCCTGAAGAAAGAAAAATCATTCTGTTTTGCCCTGAAATACTCAAACTTTGAATTGCCTTCACTGACCTTGAAGTGTTTTCCAGTGAGGAAATGCATCCTGTGAAAGATGGGATCAGTCTAGGCCAGAATTGATGTCCTTACTTACTGGGGCCTTTGTGCCAGGAAGCTTGCTGAGTTTCTGGAGGCACAAGTTGGTGAGGAAGGCTACAGGAGAGGGCTGACAGCAGGAAGAGAAGAGGCACCACTCTCTGCAAGCAGCCCTCAGAGCTCTCAGGGGCAGCCTCACACCAACAAGCAAAGAGTTGTGGTGCTGTTTGGGCACAGCCCCGGGGCTGCCATGCACACCAGGCTGGCATCCAAGTCATTAACCCCCCGACACTTCTCAGCCCTGGAGGAAGTGCCAATTACTGCTTTTTTCCTATGAAAAGGCTAAACCTTCTCTCAGTCTTTCTGAGAGTCAAAAAAATTGGTCATTACTGAAGCTTCATCGCAGGCTGGTCATTTACTCCTTGCAGTTCAGTCTGCAAAGATATTTTGGTAGAGCAGCCAAGGATCCTCTGTAAGCAATATTTAGAGGCACTTTGCCTCTCAAGTGGGTTGCACCGTTTTTCAGGCTATGGTAAAATGCTGCTGCAGTGCTACTAGCACATGAGGCAGACAGAATCCCTGAAACATTTGGCTTCTTTCTTCAAGCTACATTGTAGCTTTCACTTGAAAGGAAAAAGGGAAAGTCTAACAATACAAGATAAGCTCAAATGCTTATCAACAAAACAATAAAAACAGTAAGTGAATGTGTTTTTTATATCCTGCTGTTCTAAACTCAACTCAGGTTTTTGAAGATTTGACTCAAGGTTTTTAAACACTCAGACTATTGATCTTCTTGTTTTAGCTTATACCAGAAGACAATATTTTTAAATAAATAAATGCTAAGCCTACATCTTCCATATCCTCAAGAGAGGTCTACTGCTGCCTCTATCAAGCATTTGCCTAAGATGCTGGCCCGGAACACTTGTTAGCTTCCCCTTTCATTGGTTTGTGCAAAATTTCTATCCTATCCTGGAGACTTTCAGGAATTTCTGTGTTCCTGTCCATCAGGCTTTTCCAGTGTCACCAGTGCTTTCCTTCTGCATCCCTCTAGTTGTTTCTCATCTCACTGCAGACCAACACCCTCACAGCTTAGCCCCTCTTCCTTCCCACTCACCCTATAGGTTTCCACACCCAGGCAGCAACTTTGTGCTGCTTTCAGTAAATCCATTGTTCACACATCCACTTCAAATGTTGCCCACTGCTTGGGGGCTTTCTGCAAGCCATGTCTCTTAATTTTACTTGGGATATTCTCTCTTGTGGAAGAAGCTACAAAAAATATTGGCTGCCACCATCGAAAGTTTCATGCCATTTTCTTGTGTCCCAGTCTCTCCGTGCCTCTGTTTCTTGCCCTTTACATGGGCTGTGAACTCTTCACATTTCTTACTGGTGTTCTCGTCTATTTTGTTACACAACAGCATCCTAGCTCTGTTTACAGTAACAGAAATAATAAATCACAGAATCATAGAATCATAAAATGCTTTGACTTGGAAGGGATCATAAAGATCAGCTTGGTACAAACTCCCCTGGCATTGGCAGCTTCTCTGGGCAACCTGTTCTGGTGCTCCCCCACCCTCACAGCAAAGAATTTCCTCCTAATACATAATCTGAACCTACTCTCTTTTAGTTTAAATCCATTCCCCCTTGTCCTCCTAGTCCCTCCCCTCTTGTAGGATCCCTTCAGGTACTGTCAGGACACAGGTCACCCTGAAGCCTTTTTTCCAGGCTGAACCAAATTGTCTCAGCATTCCCTTGTACAAGAGGAGCTCCACACCAGCAAAGAGCAAGGACGAAAGATAGCACTGCCTTAGTGAATTGCTTTATTCTGAAGAGGAAGCTCCCACGTGTAAACAGGGTTCTTTTTTTTGGTCATGTGGCTACATGCACTGTTGCCATATCTCCTCCCTTAGCTGAACAAAAATCTTTGCTTTCTGTAGAAAGTATGATATTCATGTGGACTGCTTGTTCTCCCTCACTCTGAGACTTGTGAAGAGACACACTCTGATCAGGCTGTTGAATCACTGTATTATTCCTACGGATCCATCCCTTCTCCAGGTCTGAATCTGGATGAACACATGACTATGAAAGTGATTCCATTAACACAGCAATTGCCCGGAATCTGATTTTTGGCAGGTTTATAACCAGATTGTAGAAATTAACTGCTGGAGGAAATGTGCCATTTATTCTCAACAAGAACATGTTTTATTTTTCCACATAGTTGTTACTAGGCTTTCTTTAGAGGCTAGAAAAATAAGCTTATGATTGTTTTATTATATTTCTTTTAAAGTGAAAAAAAAAAACTTCAGCCATTTTATAAACATTTAAAAACTGTCTGGCACAGTGACATGTTTATTGCATGGTCCTCCCTGATGTTTCTTGAGAACAGGTACTGATTAAGTGGCAGTTACTGTATCAGCATATTAAAATAAAACTTCACTGGAGAAATAACACCTGAATAAAATCAGGTTAGAAGGTGAAAATAAGGCGTGAGAACACACAGTGCTATTCACAGAAGGAAAGTAGTCCTTTCTATTGTAACAGTTATAGTTCTATTAATTTTTACAAAACTGAGTTGATAGCAAGATACAAGGGGCAGCACTCCATTCCCTTTGCAGTAACCTGTGAAGCTTTGCCACAGAGCTTTTTCAGTGAGCCCCATGTGAACTGCTGCACATCTTTTAATGCAGATGGTGGAAGAAGTCGCAGGATTGAGGGCAAGGGAGGGAGAGGAGTCTCACAGGACTGGCTCTGGGCATAAGAACTTTCTGCTCTGCACTCACAACTGCTGTGTGCAGCGGTTTGCAGAGGTCCAGGCAGGGGTTCAATGAGGACACACTGAGCTGGTGCCTGCTGGTGTAACACCTCCTGACATATCACGCAATCCTTTGAAGCCTATTGGAGTCAGTCCCACCCGGACTACAGCTCACAGCACGAAAAAAAAGTCCTTTCAGGCTAGGCAACCTGAAATCTCTCTGCTTTGCCCCACTAGTCATGTTTTCTAGGCCATTCTTGTTTGTCTTTCTACTGTCACCAGTATGTTTTCCCTGAGTACCACTTCATACACACTCATTTTCAAGCAGCACTATAAACACTTACAATTTCATACCTCCAGGCTGGAAATTAGGGAGGGAAATGAGAAAAGGCTCCCTTGCCACAGAAAGCTGGCTCTTTGATAGGAATTCTAAGTGCTTTGACAGTTTGCTATGAAACGACCCTCCTTACAGAGTACAAAGCACCTAATAATGTCCCTCTGCACCACTCTCTTCTGGAGAGAGAAATTCTAAGCAGGGAAGTAGTAACTCTTTTTTTCAGAAATGATGGGTCCCACGGCTGTGCTAGTGGATAGCAGAGTGAAAATTTCCCTGTGTACCCACCAGGAGAGGATTTTTCTCCAAAGTCTCAATGAGCAACTCCCAAACAGGACAGGAGACTGGATCCTCTAACAGAGGCTGCATAAGAGACCCAACAGCTCTGTCTAAAAGTTTCTGTTACATCTTTCTAAGTGGATTGGTGCATTTCAAGTTAAGGAATAAGTTTTAGCAGCAAGAGGATAAGTCTGTCTTCTTTTCTACCACTTATGTTTCAAAACTCATTTTTAATGGTGCAGTAAATAAAAGAAAAAAGAAAAAAAAAAGTATAAAGTCCAAGACCTTGGAAATCTCTCATGGAATACAAATATCCAAGTAATAAATTCAGGCTTCAGTCCGTTAGAAAGGAAGCTGTCTTTGATAAGCGTTCTTGTTCTTCACTTATCTTCATATCTGCCAGTCCTTTCGGGAATCCTGTCTTGTAATCCTTTCTTATCATAGATATCAAGGAGATACTTGGCAACCTGTGAACCACCCTTTGTGTTTTCTGAGAGAACCTGCCTTTGCTGCATCTTTGACTTAGAACAGAAGGCATATTTCTGTACTAGTGTGTGTCAAAGTGCGTCACAAGAGCTACCATCACATGGGAAGAGCTAATCTCTGCTGCTCTGCTGTTTCCCACCACCCAGGGGCCTCAGGCTGGTTGAAGAGGTTGAGCTCCCAATTGCCTCAGGGTCAGCACATCTCCTTCATGCCTCAGGTTTCCAGTGGCTTCATCTCATGGCCATCTCCATGAAGAAGGCGGCCACGGGGAAAGCAGCAGAGAGCCCTCTGTGCTTTGGGGACTGGACCTTGGCGAGGGAGCACGTCCTTAATGTCTGTGAGGATGGGCTTCAAAATCAATGAAAGCTTCTTTCATTATGGAATTAGTAACCTCTGTGTTTTTCACTGCAGAGTGTGCAATAAGAAACAGATTAATGGGTGCCTGGGAATCTTGGACTGGACATTTAGAATTATTTCAAGGAAAGGCTGCAGAACAGGCTCCTCTCGCAGGCTTAGTTAATGCGAGGTATTTCAGTGGGCAAGCCTTGCTTTCAACAATGCTAGACACTTAAGGCACTGTGCTGAAATCCATTCTACTGCAGAAAAACTTTTTGAAGACGCCAGGGAAAATCATGGAAGTGAATGTGGCTATAAAATAAGCAGGTTCTTGAGTGCCATCTTGAATTTGTGTGGACTTATTTGTTCTGTTTTAGGTACATTCTTGCTGAAATGCTTTCCTGAAGTAGGATTCATGACAAGGATTATCATGCCGACTTTATATGAAACATCATTTGTAATAGAAAGGTTGCATGCTTTCTTTCATAAATATTCATGCTAAATAGTCTTTATTATCCCTGCATCTCTGTGAGCAGTTAGAACTAAAAAAGGAGAAAGATTTTGCAGTTACCTGCAGAATTGTAATTGGATACTTGGAATTATTAAGAAAAATCCTTTGAGGAAAGAGGAACAAGAACAGATTTTGACTGACTGTATTATAATGGAATGAATTTATTTCAATACTCAGTGTGATAAGAAAATAGTTATGTCAGTATCACTACATGCCCATCAGGGCAAACTTGATAGTACCAGGTGGAATCTGTAATACAATCCTCTGCCACAGTAACTTTCAGGAGCAGTAAGACAGCTCTTCTGACTGAGCTGAGTCTAACTGCAGGTAATCAGACCTAGATTTTTATCATTATTTAATTTAGTATTTGAATGTGGATTACAGCACTGGTGAACTAAATGATCAACCCCTGCATAAAGCATCAGATGTGGACTGGAGAAGAGAAAAAAATCCAGATTTTCCGTTCTGAAGTAGGGAAAGCACTGTTAGTACAGCTGTACTTGCTGCCTCACCCCTGAGGAGGCTTATTGCCATGCCAAATCTGCAGTTGGATTTGAGTAGCTGTCAGGGCCTTAGGACAGTGTAAGGATTCTCTCTGGACAGTTTCTTGAAGGACAGCAATCTCTTTTCATAATCTTCATAGTTTCTGTGTGCTCATCCCTTCAGTTCTGTCAAGTTTCTTTTTTCTCCTCTCTTTAAGTGAAAAGTCTTCTCAGGCTAAAGCCATTGGCTATGGTTGCTCACCCTGTGCAGAAATGATGGTGTTTGCATTATGGTGCTCCCTGCTCTGCCTTGCAGAATTGGGATGTTTGTGACTTGAGAAAAGAACCCACTGCTTCACTGTCTCAAGCCTAGTCCTCCTGACAGCCATGAGGTTTCCCTATAGGTCCCATCAAGTCACCTCTCTAGGCTGTAGAGCAACCACAGATGGTTGCAATACTCTGAAGCAAGGTGAGCAAGGAGTCTTTTCTTACAGTTTATTTGGCCACCCAGGTTTTTCCACATGATGGTATGTTTTCCATTAGAGCAAAAGATTCCACATTGGATAAGGTTCAATGTATCTTGAGAGTTGCATTCAGCTGCTTATCTGCTATCTGCTTTAATCTAAGGTCTCTAAGTTTACAGACCCTCACACTCATTCCCGGTATTTTCAAGGTTGTTTCAGAGCCCCTCTATAGTAAAAGCACTTCCTTTTCTGTCTGTCTGTTTAGCACCCCCGAGCTTAGACCTGTTTTTCCTGCACTGGTTCAATCTGTGCATATTTCTTCTGAACGTCCTTTTCTTCTCCTGTCCCTCCCCACAACACACATGTTTTTCCTCCTGAGACCCTCAGGTCTGTCATTCCCTTGTGTTTTGCCATTCACATCTCCCTTAACCAGTAGGGGAATGTTTTCTAAAGGCTCTTGCAGACCTTTTGCTCATGCTTATCACACAACCCTCAAGTGAAAGCTGACGTCTCTCATGGCAGTGAAAAAGCATGCCTTGTCTCAAAGCTCAGCTTCAATCAGGTCTTTCCCTTCACTTGAAATTCTTCCACAGCCCATGTTTTCCACCCTTTTTCTGAAAACTCCTCTTTGCGAGCATTAATCGCATTTCCTCGCTAACCGCCTGTGAGCTGTGTGGGCCTGCGCCCACCTTTTCTGCACCTCAACCTGAAACGAAGCAAGCAAAGAACAATTGCTCCTGATCAGCCGCGTTCAGCCTGTGTCACCTCCTGACCCTCTGTGGTGAGCCAGATGCTGTGCAGGTCCCACAGTCGCGCGCCTGCCAACTGGGTCAGTCTGCTGGCCTATCGGGGAGGAAGCGATCGGGTGGTGCAGCAGGCTGGAAGTGTCTGTGCTTTGTTTTTCTTTTCTTTTCTTTGCTAAGGTTGGGTTTGTGAGAGGAAACCACCCCTGAATCCGCGTTGCAGGGAGAAGAGGGGCATGCCGGCTTGGTTCAGCAAGAGTTTATTTGCTCTCAGTCTTTCCTGAAGTTTCTATCTTGCAGACCCCGGTGATTTCCTGTTTCCTTCTTTCTGGCCCTGATCCTCATGAAGATAGTGCCGAAGTGAGAAAGCACTGTCTTAGGGCCAGACAATAATTCCACTAGCTTGTAAGCACTTAATTCCAGATGCTGGCTAAACACATCCTTAAATGATCTCCTGTGAAGTTTCCCAGGAATCTATTACACTGCATGTTATTTGCAAAGATGGAGGCTGAAAAAATTTTTAACTACACTGAACATCCAGTTTAGTGTATTACATCACAAAAGCAATGTGAAAAATTCTGAGCAGCCCCAATAAACATACCATAAATGTCTCATATAGAGATTTGGCTGTTTTGCTTTTTGTTTTAGTTTGGTTTTTTTCCTCTCTCTCTCTCTCTCTCTCTCTCTCTCTCTCTGGTGTTTATATGTTGATGTTGGCAGGTTTTTTTAAACCTTTGCTATGTTCAGAGCTACATAAATGCAGTTTCAGGTCTGGAACAATTAAGTATGAAGGATGTGAAGCATATTTCTACACATCTGGTAAAATGGAAAGTCTTGTCTGTTCAGAAAGGGGCTAGTTTTTGATTTCTTTGGGGTTTTGTCTTCTGTTCTGCTGGCACCAGTGCCTTTCATCATTCAGTGCAGTACAGAAATGCCAAGGTTTCCTGTATTGCAAATTCGTGGCAAGTTGGGTGCATCAGGGAAGTCGGAGTGAGTTGAAGAGGCTTAGTACTCAGTGGGAAGAAAATGTAAGTGGTTTAATGGAGATATAGAGGAATTAAGTGCTACAGACAAGGTTACACAGGAAATCAATCTACCCTGCAGATCAGGGCTGTACATCTCCAAACTGCACATCAGCAAGTCAAGAGGGAGTTGGATTGTGCTTTCAAATAAATGAATGAACTTCAGATGAGGGAAAGCGAGCTAGTAAAGCCAGCTTTCATCTGGGGGTGTACACTTCCTCACCCCAAATCTCGCTTGTGTGCACTCTCTCCTCACCTCCTTCACTCTATGCAGGTGCCTTCTTCTTCCATTGGCATGAGCTGCAGATCCACAAAAGGAGACTGGATAGGTGTCCGGTGAGACAGACCTTCCAGTGAGAATGGCAAAGCTTTGTTTGTGCTGCAGCTGCCGCTTTGTCTCCATAGAGTCATGAGCATCTCACTGGCCCCCTTGCATGACTTTGAGTGTGTCCTTTGATTTTACACCAGCTTTGCAGAAACTCAGTTCAAAGAGGCATGGATACTATTCTGTTTAGGTTGCAAAGCCATTCCCTCTCAGTCTGACTTGAGTCAGAGATCCCTTAGGGACTGTCTCACCTGTGCAGGTCTGGGAGTCTTGGTGCTGTAGCCACTCAACATCAGAGGGTTTTTTGGAAAGAGAGAGAGAGAGAGAAACAGAATGCATTTTTCTGTTTCAAGACAAAAGAGAGTCAGAGATTCCCCAGGTAAGCACAGTTGTATCTGCTTGACATTAAATGATCCTAAGGTAGTTTTAAGCAGTAATTTTAGAGAATAGCTTTTAAAAGACGCAATAGCTTCTATTTTATTTCTTGTTGATGTCTTTAGGCAATTCCCATGGATGAGAGCAGATCTCACTGTTTTTCAGTGCCATGTGAATATCTGCATTGATAGGGATTTTGTTCACATTGCGTGCAGTTGCTTTTTTAAATGTGGTGCTTCTGTGTCCAAGGAAGAGGGAGGGGAAGGTAGAGTGTGCAGTGTTTCACATGTTTATCTCGTGCATGATATTTTCAAATGGTAATTTGCATGTAATTCATGTAATTTAGTCCTTTCAGTAGGCCAGTGTTTGGTGTAGGACTCTATAACACAGTGACTTTTCTATCTTGTGCTTGTATAGCTGAAGATATTACAGAAAATAAAGGAGGTACAAATTTCAAGTAGGTGAAGAAGTAACAGCACACAGATACATGGTCTACAGCTGTGCTCACCACTGCTGGTTGTTCCCATTGTACATCCTCCAAGCCCATGTCTGCTATAGATGTACAGAAAGGCAGTATTTTGGGGCTAGTTGTGGACTGTATGAAATGGACTCTGATGAACACCTGCTCCCAAACACCACATTTCTTCCGTTATGTATCTTTAAGTGAAACCCAAAACCATAGTTAGTGTTTCTTGTGCTTAATTGGCAAAGTAGACTTAGAGTGCATACACTGAATACTGGCTATATGCCATAAAAACTATGCATACTTTGCAAAGAAAAATTAATATCAGAATTAACTCACTGGAGACCTTTTTCTTCCCCTCACCCCACCATGAAGGTCAGGCAGACTGAGACTGTGGTGCCAGCAGATCAGTAATGCAGAGAAAATTCTTGTGCAAGATTTATACTACAGTTTTGAACACATGATGCCAAAAACGTGGGTGAAGGCACTCCTCACAAATATGTGTAAAGCCCTTGTATCATGAGGCTTCTCTGAGGGCTGCAGATTATTCCCATCTCTAGTAATCAGTTCAGAGCAATTGCTGCTGTCCAAATCTCACTTAACATCAGCTGTGAAGTAACTGTTACTTTGAAACTCCTCAGTGTTCTGCTTTTGATTGAGCTGTTGCTTAAAAACAAATAAAAATAATTAAAAAAAAAAAGACAGTAAGTGAGATTATGGAAACAATTACAGAGACGTACAAGCCCACTTGTACCACTTGTACTGTATCTATCTTCATTTTTCAATTTAAAATATTCCATTAGCCAGCAGGATAGCAAAATAGTGGGGGTTTTTTTTCCAAAATGCTGGGGGGGGGTTGCCGTTCCAAATTAAGGCACCATCTTTCTGAGCCTGAGAATCCTCAGAAATGCTGATCCTCAGAGTGCTTGTCTCAAGGCTGAAGTGTGTCCTTTTGCTTTTTAATAAGGTAAAAGCATAAAAAGGTGGATAGGCTATCAGCAGGGATAAGCTTAATATCGGGTTTACCTGTTGGGACTCACAAAGGCTTCAAAGTATGCATTACTGTACAGATGGAATTTGCTCTACCCACATTTGTCAGTCTTGGGTCTTGGTATGACACAGCCTGTCACATCAGGCATCTCGCTTGGGATAACAATCCAGGCTCCTTTCAAGCCAGTAGAGAAGGAAGGGCTCTTCTACGAGGCAAGTCTCCCCATCCTGAGATTCATGTCAAGGATGGTTTGTCAGCCCACTGACATCAAGCACAGAGGGCCCTTCGCTGCTGACTGGATGGCAGTCTGTTGTCCAGCCTTTTGTCAACACTGGGTGCTAGCTGAAGGAGTGTCAGACTACTCTTAAAACATGACCCCTTTTCCTGCCCCTGGACAAGACATAAATTTATCCTCGTCTGAGAGGTTATAAATCACGCTTTGAGGGGCCGGGAGAAAGGAATGTGTTATTAAGAGGAATCAGTGCTCCATGTTTGCATTTCATTAGCACTGAGAGGCCCCAGCCAGGATCAGAATCTGGGGAGATGTGACACAATGGGTGGGTGCAAGCGCAAAGCAGGAGGGAGTTCTGAGTTTTGAAAGAGGTCACAGGAGGTTTTTTCCTGGCCTGTTAGGGTAGGGCACCCCATGAAAGTAAGGCAGCATGGAAGAAAGAGAAAGAAGCTGACATGTTGGTGATTAGTTGCAAAGGAAGGAACAAATATGGGAGATTTCAGCTGTACAGTCAGATGCAATTTAATGCAGTAAAACAGAGGACTTAAATATCCCAGTCACTGTCTTATGTCTCATTGAAACATGAGAGGTAAAGCTGCTCTGAAAATGGTGCCAGCCAAGGTGGTCCATTTTCCCAGCTACTGAGTGCTGAAAATGCATGTACCTGGAAGAAAATGGGAAATGTATGAAAATCAAATGTGACAGGGACTACATCACACTACCATTCAAAATGTGTTAGTGGTATTTGTTGATAGCCAATCTGCTAAAACCATGTTTTCTTCAGACTCAAAGTGTGCAGGAAATCACCTCCTGTAAATGTGCCCCTTGGGGACCTTTGTGTTAGAAAAGGCTTTGAATATCAGACAACTTTTGTGTTGTATGGAGCTTTCCAGTAACTCCAGTGGAATCAGTCACTCAATAATAGCATTGTTCCACCTGAGGGTAGAAACTGTCTTTCAGAAACAAAAATGACCTGAAGTTGTGTCAGGGCAGGTTTAGGTTGCATATTAGAAAAAGGTTCTTCCCCCAGAGAGTGGTGGGGCACTGAACAGGCTCCTCATGGCAGTGGTCAAAGCATCAAGCCTGACAGAGTTCAAGAAGCATTTGGACAATACCCTAAGGCACAGGTTGTGACTCCTGGGCATGGTCCTGTGCAGGGCCAGGAGTTGGACTCGATTATCCTTGTGCATCTCTTCCAACTCAGCATATTCAGTGATTCTGTGAAAATATTGGGATTTTTTTGAGCACAGTAACAAAATATCTTACTTCTGTATGTCTGGACATGGTTAAACAAAATCCATCCAGGAATCTTCACCACGTTTTACGGTTTGCAGATAGCCACTTCAGTCAGTTTTAGCCATTTGAAACACTCCATGATCATGAACCCATCTGCAGGAGATGCTAGGTTGGCCTCTGGATCAAAAATTCCTGCAGACACAGTCGTGACAACAGTATATGCACAGGAAGGTTCAAAGCCTCCAACATCCCTGTCCTCTTCCTTCTACGTAGTCGAACCAGGGTAGCCACAGCTCTCATTTATGAGCAAGGGGAGAGACATTCAGCACTCAGCCTTTCACCCTCTCCCTTGGGAAGAACAAAATAGCTGGACTGAGGGCTTGAATCAGCACAGGGCCTCAGGTTAAGCTTCCTGAAAAATACCTACTTCAGGGCTATGCCAGGAAGAAACCTCATCCAGTTCCTGATTTTATTGGACGCTGTATCAGCAATCTGTAATGACTCTCACACCCCAAAATCACTGGAATGCAATCAATGCAATGTAAGTTGCTGCACATAAATGATACATTTTTAATTAAATAGATGTGAGTGTTGCAAAAATTAAAGGTCACTTCATGGACAAGGCTAGGGAAACCCTCACTTCCTCCCATACTGAGTGTGGGGATTGTGTATGTCTAAGGTTTGTATTTAAACTCCACTCCCTGTGTCAGTCAACAAAATACAAGGGCAAATAATTAGTGCTTGTGTTAAGACTTGCCAGATCATCCCTAGCCTTTCTTCTTCCCTCTCATATAAGTACACTTACCAGTCAGAAAGAAAAACAACCTCTGATCCATATATTTGCTCTTGTCTTTTCCAGCCACTTCCACATCTACAACTGGGACAAGTCATCTCACAAAATGTGACGTAAAGCAGAAAGCCTTCTGTGTAAATGGGGGAGAGTGTTACATGGTTAAAGACCTCCCAAACCCCCCAAGATACCTGTGCAGGTAAGAAATCCTACTTGCCTCTTTTGTTGGAGCCACCGGTTTTCACAAATGGTTTTTCTTCAAAGGAGCACCTGAACAATTTCTTCTTCTGAACTTGCATTTCTTCGTTTTTAACCATGTGGATGTGAAAATAACGCACCAAGGCTGACTTCTGTGTTCTATATATGAGGCACAGCAGGGACTAACCACGACATCTACCCACATCATAATGGCACAGCAACCTCCATTGATGTTTACATGGCATAAAGTAACAAAACTTGAGCCTTATTGTTAGAAATAATGAAACAGATACTGGAAACTAAATACACAGTATTTAGAAGAAAAAAAAAGAAAGAAAAGGTGTGTGGATCACTGCATGGGATAATTACCCTTTGTACAGGAGAAACTGGTGATTTTATTGTCTGATGCAGTAACTGAACACTTTCTGAGGAGATCAGATTCACAACTGGTTGTTGTGTTTAATTGCATAAAAAGCACCGAATGTCATGTTAGTTGGTGAAGGTTGCTATTTTGTGTGAGGATCTTGATTCAGGAAGTCATATGGATTTAATTTAAGGGGGTGCTTGTGCACCTTCCTCAGGTCCTGGCCTGTGCTGTTTTGGACTGTTGCAATAGTCCCTTGTGTTAGAGAACACCCAGGAAGAGCTACAGCACTGGAGTTCATCTCCTGCCTGGGAGCACATCACGTAGCATTTATCCCTGGAGATGAACTAATCATAGGGACTGCTTCTCTGTAGCTTGAGAGGCAACTCAGCATTTAAACCTTGGGAAACATCACTGGTACCTAAGAGGGCTGAGTGGAAAGGGTGCACTTTTGTGAGAATATTGCTGTTTTTCTGGCAGGCAAGAGATGGTGGTTGGTAAAGGCTGTCATCAGCTGTAATTGCGTAATTTTTCAGTCTCCTGGGACTAAAAGTGAAAGAACACTAATTGTAAAGATAACTTTGGTGGGTGTGTTAGGTGAAGGTCTATGATGCTTTCACTAGGCCGGGAAGACATTGACTGCTTGTCCCCGTTGTTAATGTAAAAAAAAATAA
>NW_020955195.1:3160792-3181145 GCF_003031625.1 Empidonax traillii
TTTTTTTTTTTTTTTTTTTTTTTTTTTTTTTTTTTTTTTTTTTTTTTTTTTTTTTTTTTTTTTTTTTTTTTTTTTTTTTTTTTTTTTTTTTTTTTTTTTTTTTTTTTTTTTTTTTTTTTTTTTTTTTTTTTTTTTTTTTTTTTTTTTTTTTTTTTTTTTTGGTAGAAGGATGATGTTACCTGCACTTCATTGGCTTTGTTTTACTTTCGGTTTTCAGATGGCTCTGATGCTGAAAGTGATGTATGTTTCACTGATTTTAGGATCATTTGTAGCTAGAGTGAATATGGAAAAGTGTGCTGTGGTGGGTTGGATCCTTTTTTGAGAGAGAGATTTGTCTTAAATGTGCATGATCATTGTAAACCAGCAGTACAAGATGAGCAGTTTGACGTGACTCTTCAGAGCATGTACAAGAGCCTACCTGCGTGTTTCAACTTCCTGTCCAAATACTGTTCAGAAAACTCCGGGGCAGCAAAGCTCAGCATCTGTGAGACTTGCTAATCATTAACATTGACTTGCCAGTTTCAGAGGTGTCCCCTTTTCACTGATATGGGGACTTTTTTTTTTTTTTTTAGTTAAGAGATCTGTATATGTTTTTTGATGATGTTATACACTGGCTAATTGTTTTAATAATATACCTCAGAGACATTTGAATTAAGTGGGTGCTTTTTTCCCCCATTGCAGGCAAGAAAGAACCTTTAATTCTGGGGCTGGATTTGAAAAAAAGGCAATTCCTAGATTTGGCAGATGTGCCTCTCCTTGGGTGGTCCAAGACCTATTTGGAAAAAGCACCAGAGATTTAAAGTTAGAGAGGGTGAATCTCATTTACAGTAAGGCAGTGGAGAAGAATTCTTATCCTGAGAACTGTCAGGGCCACTACTATTTTGCAGAGCCATTTGCTATGCTCTCTGCTACTTGCCAGAACCAAAACTTTATGTTGTGTAGTAAAACAGGACACAGTACAGCTACAAAAGAAATAAAAGCATTGAGTACTTAAAAGTGGGTACGCTGGGAAACTGAAAAGACAAAATACACTTTCCGTCTTATTTCATTAAAAATGCAGATGTTGACTTTTAATTCTAGCATTCCAGTGTTAATTAAAATAAGTATATAGTCACTACACATTGCCTTCATTGTTCTGAGAAAATAAATCTACTCCCAGAACATGCCTGTGGAAACAGAATGCTTGAAATATGGTACTTGCTCTTCATATTTCTGCCTCAGTAGCAAGTTCACATTTTTCCATATGGTCCATCTGTTGAGAGCAAAAACAAAATTTTTAAAGCATGAGCCATATCATTCTAAATTGGTTTTATCCCTAACCAAAAAATATGACTCAGATTCAAAACAACCATGGAATTTTCCAAGTGATATCTCTGGTTTTGTAAATCCCCTATTCTATTTAAAAAAAAAAAAAAAAAAAAGGAGATACCACATTCAGCCTCTGTTAAAATCTTACCATGTGTAAAACAAACAAAAAAAAAAAGATCCAGACGGGATCTGATCATGCTCTCAGGGGTACTGATGTGAACTTCGAGAAACTTTCCTGCTTTCAAGCGGTCACCACGTGAAATACTCAAGAAACATGTGAAGGCTTAAACATTGTGCAGCTACATCTATGGTAGCATGTACGTTCCCTATGTGCTTTTTAATTATGGCCCTAGACTGAACAAAACAGTCTCAAAATATGACAGATGAAATAGGAAGCTTTGAGACTGCTTAAATAAACTAGTGTATAAAATTTTTGGAAGCTTCCCAGGAACATGAATCACATTTTGAAAATGCCATGGACCTGGGAAGCCTGGATGTTACTGGTTTCCTATGAGACTGAGATTCCTAAGTAATTTCTGTTCAGTTGGAAACATGTCCCCAGGTTCACTGAAGACAGAAAGATCAGGTAGCCTTTTCAATAAATTCAAAATTAAGACCAAAATTCCTAGCATTTCCTTATTACTTGAAGAAAAAACTGTATGAACATAATATCTGTTACACTTCTGAAGAGTTCTTTTGACGTATCATACCATGAAGGCCTTGTTAGTCTGATTAACTGATTTCTTACTCACAGATATCATCTTTTCTAGTGCTTTTGTTGTTATTGAAGAAATGAATTTACATCTGAATTTCACTGGATGAAAATAATGCTTCTCTCTAACTGAAGTAGGCTGATGCTTTTCTTAACAGCAGAAGAGTGAATTAACTACTTTTTAAAGATATAGCCATTTTCTGTATGTATCTTCATGTAAAGGCCTTTGTAGAGTAGAAATGGGCAGAAAGTTATTGAAACCAGTGAAAAGAGAAAATTTGTTTCAGCGACGCAAGGAGAAGTTCCAGAGATATTCTTTCAAGAGGTGGGATAGAAATACTGGTTCTGACTTCGGCAGTGAAATGGACTACTAAATATGAAAGTAATGTACTTCCCATGGGGAAAAAAAAAAAAAAAACACAACACAAACAAACAACCAACCAGAATGTTCTTCCAGAATGCATTTGTTTATAGGCAGTAAATGAAGTGGAAATGTGAATTCCTGATCCATTCAGCCATTCCTCTCCTGCCAAAACACAGTTTGGTGATATGCATTCAGTGCTCTGAGAAGCGTCTACTGAATGCATACAAATGCTGCTCTTTGCAGCTACTGTGTGTAGAGGAAAAAAGCAATTCTTCTGTCATATGTGGTTCAGTATCATGGGTTTACCCAGTTAATGCAATAAATAAATAGTCCGAGTAGCCTTCTGTAAGGCAGAAGTGAAATTATTAATCTCTCACAGCACAAACCTCTACCCTTTCATCCAAGTTGCTTTACTTCAACTAGTGTCATAAAAGAAAGTGGAACATGGATGATGATCCAGAAAAGAAAGACACAAAACGAAATAAAAGTCTGAAAACTTCGAGTAGGATATGGTGTTTTGAAAAGGATACAATCGCAAGCTGTTTGTGACCTGGAAACAGCGCTGCACTGCACATCTGAGCCATAAAATGCCTTTAGCACTCACACATCATCATATGAGGACCGGCTCATCCCAGCTTTCCTCTCAGATGGCCCACCCCGGGCCCATTCTCAGGGGCAGGTGCTCCAGCCCGTTTGCTGACAATGGTTTCAGAGCGAGTATAAACACACCTGAACTGTTCCCAGCACCATCGCAACAGGGCTGACCCCGGCTGGTCTGGAAGTGATTTCAGCTTTGTCTACACCAGCGCTCAAGTTGTTTTCATCACCTCCACAGCTGCACCAACATCTGAAAACAAGCACAGAGGAAGCAACCCACCAATGGCCAGTTGCAGGAGCAAAGCCTGGGGCTTTTAATCAGCAGCATGTTCCTTGGGATTGTGCAGGGTTGAGCCTGAGGAGCAAGACATAGAGGTCTCTGAGAATGGAAAACCATGCGTGCACAAATGCCAGCTTTCCAGGGACAGTTCTTTAACAAGATCACAACAGTGGGAAATAATTTTACTCTCATTCAGTTGCACAGATGGAAATGCTTTCTATCAAAGGCATTTTGCCTTCTATCAAGGATGCAAGAATTCTTCTGTCATGCCCGGCAATATCGCCTTTTCATGGCAGAGTTGTCTTTGTTGCATTTTTCTCAAATGAATGTATCTGTGGAGACTGGGATCTCTCCACACTGGGTACTTATGTAAAGATGTTACCTTGGCTCTGGAGAACATAAACTCCCTTCCTTGATAAGCAAAATAATAACAATAAGCTCCAAAGAATTATCTGCAGATCCTCAAAATATGTGTTTTGTTATACAAAAATAATTCCTGCATGGTTTATTTGAAGAAGATTCTAGTGTTTATGCCTGACACTGGTCCTCTGCCAAAGGGATTTTCTGAAAGTCCCGCTTGTGCAAGAGCAGTATCCGTGTCTCTTGGGGATAGAGGCAATTGTGGAAAAGCAGAATTTAAAAAATCAGGACAGCTTTCAACACACATGAGGCTCAGATGGATTGAAGAGATGGAGGATTGTTCTGAACAACGTGCATTTGCAAATAAGAGCGTTCTTCAGCCCCTGGCAAGTAAATAATGAAGAAGTTTGAAAAAAAGCTAGCACCATGTCATCAGCAGGAGAAGAAGAGGGAGATATTCCTGCACCACGGCAAACTCATGGAGAACATCACAAAGACAAGCAACACAAGTGAGATGTGTTCAGGAAAGAAGATATCAGGCAATTTCAGATTGCAGACTAGATAAGAGTGGAGGGAAGAAGGAGAAAGAAAGAAAGAAGATTGAAATCTGTATGTATTTAGTGTGGTGGACAGTCATTCACACTGAAGTCTGTAGCACTACGGTGATATTTTGGGAGCCTGAGCTCTGCCCCAGAATGGAGAATAAAGGTGAGGGAAGAATTAACAGGAAGCAGCGGCAAAGACAGGCAAAGCACAGAAGAGAACATCCTTCACTATGACCAAGGGAAAAGCTGCACTGAAGTTTTCTGCAGAAGAGCTTATGAACTGCAAGGTCAGACAGCTATGGACCTTCTTTTGAGAGCACTTCTACCTTCTCATCTTACTTAGTGACTGGACTGACTTGTTTTTCCACTTGTCAGCCATGTTGAATGTACTTCCCTTTGGGTTTGAGTTTGTCTTCTCACTTTTTGGAATATTTTTGGCTTTTCTGTGATTGCTGTATTAAATACTCCTCCTCGAAGCAAATTACCAGAAAACACAATATGCCCTCACACAAATAGGGAAATCATGGTGTTTTCACAGATTTTATGTGACTGGTGAAAGCAACAGTGTGTTGCAAGTTTGAAAAAAGAACTCAATCAGGTCCCTTCATGAGGTGGAATAAGCAGTGAACCGGTACACGTTTTTGCTAGCCATAATTCTTCCCTTTTTTTCAAAATAGTCAAGAAAACGACTTCCTAGATTTTTTTTTTCCTCTGATGGATTTTTGCTGTAAATTTTGCAGAGTGTTATCTTCTGGAAAGATTACACTTTCTTGCCTCTTTTGTGATGATTTTTCACTAACACCTAACCAGGACATCACTTAATGCACTCCATAGACCAGCAGATGTAAGTCTGTTAGTGCAGTGGTTTTGGTGTACTATTGCTTATCACGTTTTTGCCCTTTAGGTGCCAACCTGGATTCACTGGAGCAAGATGTACTGAAACTCTGCCCATGAAAATCCAAAACCAAGAAAGTATGTTAAAATAATCTGAACTTTGCTTTCTTCCCCAACTACAGCAACAAAATCAATAGTACTTGGTGTTTTCACAGTTCAGCTGGAACTGGCCTCTTTACTCACTAATTTATGACTGATTCTCTAAAGTACAATCTGTACACCATGGCATTATTGACCTCCAAAATGTTTCTCATTTGTGTGATTTTTGATCTTTCCATTCATTCACAGATGCATTTGTTTTGCACACAATGGCAGTTTTCTCGTTTGGGAGACTGCTGTAAAGTGCAACCCTAAAAGAGCAAACTCATGGAGTGATGTACAGATCTTGTGTCCTTGCTGCCTTGTGGAAAGTGCATCCTAATACCAATTTGGGACTCTGGAATGGTGGATTTCTGTCTCACATCTTGAAACACACTTTGATCTGGATTGGTTTGGTTTTGGCTGGTTTTTCAGGGGGGTATTTCTTTACATTTCCACAGAGCAAATGAGTTGCTCTCAACGTCTCGAGCCATTTTGACACGCTAAACCGAGATTCAGTTTCTGAAAGTGAACTCACCAAGTCATATCAGTTCACACTGAAGGAGCTTCTTTCTTAGCATATGTTCACCTCTTCTCTTTTCTCTGTTTTTTTTTTTTTTCTCTACCATTTTTTTGTTTGTTTTTTCCTCTCAGGTGCCCAAATGAATTTACTGGTGATCGCTGCCAAAACTACGTAATGGCCAGCTTCTACAGTACGTCCACTACTTTTCTGTCTGTGCCGCAGTAGAAGCATGCTCAGTTGGTGCTGCTTTCTTGTCGCTGCATCTTTCCTTCGATTTTTTTTTTCCTTAAATCTGTAACTAGATTTGTTGCCTAAGGCCTAATATTGATTGTCTCTGCCTGTTGCATGAAACAATAACAAAGAACGCAATTGCAATACTCTCCTGGATCGTTTGGCATTGAGATTATGGGGAAATGCAGGACTTAGGAACGCTGTGAAGTTAACACTGAGTGTCTGACATGGACTCCCCACTGACTCCGAGCAGAAAAAGTACAAGAATTATATTTGAAAGTCTCTCATTTTATTTGCCACAAAAAGCTAGTGAACAGGTAAAGTACAGCAGCACTCCTCCCAGAAAAAAAGGGACGGGTAGCCAATCCTCTAATTGTATATGAGATTTGCATTTGGAACTACAGGTTAAAGGTTATTGAGGTGTTTCCTTGGTTTCTAGTGAGCACATGCCAAACAGGATCAAAACGTACTTCCTCCTCATTGTCCAAGTTTCAGTTGAGAGAGCACATAAAGAAAAAGAAAAGAGAGGGAGATGGCTTAAACAATGGGGTCTGACATATTTTGGGTCTATTGGGGGTAACAGGTGCAAGAGATCAAATAGTTCAGATTAATTGGTAAAATAGAAGTCCCAAACACATATGCAAGCAGAGAGAGGACATTGTTTCAGAATTCTGTTAGAATCAGCACTGCAGTCACATCTCATTAGTTTTCCCATGAAGGAATGGGTTTATTATTATTATTATTTATTATTATTATTCAGGGAGGAAACAGATAGTACACTAAATACATTTTTTTCTCTCACTGGCTATAGCAAAGTTGAAGATAACACATAAGAAAATTGCTTAGATCTCACATTTTAATGCATGTGTACTATGCACAATTAATTACTGCTGGCATCAGAATGTACTGTGACCTAAGACCAGTATGATAGAAACAATTTTTTTGATGGATTACTTGCCAACATAGAAATACTATAGGCTATCCTTTTTATTTCCATTAGTATATAGGACAAAAAGCTGTAAGCATGGGCTGGACATTTTGGAGCCTGCAGAGATGCAAAGGTTTCCTTGTATATTGATGGATGAAAAATGTCCATATATAATTCATACTGCCCATCATGGAAGCTACCCATGTAAATCCCAAGAGTGATGACTGGAGACCAGACCTCCCAGCACTCAAGTGTGTATTTTATGCCCTGATTTAAAAGCTTCATTAGTGTGAGTTATTTTTAAAATGCCTTTAGTAACTATGGATTCAAAAAATTTTATGTTGTGACAGTATTTGTTTACCAAATTTTGGGTGGCCTTTCCTGGGTACTGTGGTGAAAAGTGCAGTTAA
Source organism: Empidonax traillii (assembly GCF_003031625.1). NCBI lineage: Eukaryota > Metazoa > Chordata > Aves > Passeriformes > Tyrannidae > Empidonax > Empidonax traillii. The sequence continues at coordinate 3,168,023 of NW_020955195.1, forward strand.
GGTTTTCTGATATTAGAAGAACAATTTAAAAAGAGTTGGTGTAAAAATATGAGATCCATTGTTTGCTGCTGACTTTACCCTGGAAATTTTGCAACAGTGGCCTGTTGATTATAAATTCATTTTCCTATCCAGGATAAAAAAAAAAAAAAAAAAAAGTTTAGGTGGGTATTCCTTCATTAGTTTTTCAACTGGGATTTTTAAATGACAGTTTGAGTTTTTCTCAAATTGCCTCCATGGAAAAGGCATAGATGCCCTCGCCTTGCTGCGAGAGTTATGCTCAGTTACAAATACTTAAGTTGGTCTCAGTCTTTCCTCTCCCTGAAATGCACTGACAGGAGAGCACACCTCTGCCTGCCTTAGGCTACTCTGAGAGCCCCAGTCAATGGCTGTGAGACTCTGGCACTTCTGCCCACCCTGCATCTTGTGCCACTAAAGATGTGGAAATGACACTTTGGAAAGGGTTCATCTAGGGTGCATTTATACTTAACAACAACAACAACAACAAATTAATGAAGAAGCATTTATATACTTTTTATTATTAAAACAAAAGAAGACCACACCATACCATTTAAGAGGGGACTTAGAATGAGAGTTCTCTTTAGGCGAATGTTGCATCTGGGGCATAAAGCCAAGCCCATATTTTCCAAGAAGTGTTGTTGATGATTGACTTAGCTCTGTAGATGCAGCTTTTGCAAAGTACAGAGCAAACTGGAATACTGAACAGCATGAGTGCCAGTAGGAAACAAAACTGTATGTGTGAACTATACAGTGCTATCTAATTTTACTTGCTTTCAGAAGAGTCTTCCTTCATTTGGAAAGACAGAGTCAATGGGATTCCAAGCCAAGTGTGCCTACTGATGAGCTGTTACCATCTTAATTTGGCTGTTGAGGAAAAGATGGCTTCAGAAATCTGCCCTAAACTTGGAATTTGAGAGTCCTGAAGTTACGAGCTTCGCCGAGGGTCTTTTGCAAGGCCGGGAAAAGGCTGCCACTGAGCATTCTGGAAATTCCTTGTCCCAAGAGAGTGCAAGGCTAATTGGCTTATCTTGGCAGTGGTTTGGTTAGCCCCAAACAATTCATTTAGCATTGTGCAGTAGAAATAGGTTGAAAAGGGACACAGGAAATTAGGTAGCTCTCCGATTTAAGAAAAGCTATCCATAGAAGTCCTTTCTGTCAACAGAAGCATGAGCATAACTGGGACTGGATGTGAGAGAGGCTACCGGAAAGCACATGTTTACACTTAACTGTTTACACTGTCTTCCATCTTTGCAAACACCCCAAACCATAGGACAACCAGTGGTGCTGAGAGGTGATGACTGTGAGATTCCCCACTGTCTCAGTTAACCTCCAGCACTGCAGGTACACCTATTTCCCCTTCAGCTGGTGCTTACTGCCCTTGTAGTCCAAGGGAAACTGAAGAACAAAATGTGCTAGTGTTCTGCTCGTCCCTGGAGCCTGCTGCCAGACCCTGTAATGTCCTTTTCTTGAGCACAGCAGTCACAGCTGCTAGCAGGTGTGCTACCCTGCCGCTCTGCTGTGACCGTTTTGACTTTGAGGCTCGTGGTCCACCACTGCTCCTTAAAGACAGCAGAAGGCAGCCCTCAGAGTGTTCCAAAAATACATCTGTTCCGTGCGGATATATTTGCTGTATCTGAATGTTCACACATTCACTCCCTTGAAGTCGAGGAATCAGGGCAAATGGAGGAAAAATAATCAGTTCACTTTAAAGGTTTTGACTAATTTTTATGAAGTTACGCATGAGAACTCTTAGAACAACACTATGCAGAATGATCCTTGGGGTAAGAAACAGTGACAGAGCTGTGAATTAATAGAAGGTTGAGGAAGCTTCTCTGGAGCATAATCACAGGTAAACCCTTTGTCCTCTCAAATACCCCAGACAGACCAAGGGCCCCACCCAAAGGGCCAATGGACTTGCCAATTTCACTCGTGAACAGTGAATTTAGCTTGAGGGGCGTGCTCTGGGCCTTCTTGGGCATGAATTGAACATGGTCCATGCCTTCCCTCAGCATGGGACACCAGCTTAAACTGTGTCCATTTCGGTTCGGCCATCCCTGATGAACAAGGGGGATTGTACCAAGAAGGATTTAGATGACAACCCCTGCCTCATATGGCCAAGATGAACCTGTTTGAGGCATTGAAGGGGACAAGAGTTGAGAAAAGCTCTGATATCCTAGAAGGGTGGCCAAAAATGCAGTTACTCTGTGATGGCCTTGATTTTCCAGTCTTTGCATATAAATTACAGATCTTCAAAAAGTACATTTTTAGTTATTTTGCTGCCTCAGTATTTCTCAGTTTCTATATATTTCTCAGGTGTTCACATCTGTATGAGATCTGTATAAGGGTACTATACAGTCTTACTGGAAATTTTCATTTTTTAAAGCCTTTCAGAACCCTAAATTGTCCACTTTATGTGCTGAGACCAAAACCCCTAAATGATACAAATTGGAAAATGCCATTGTGCATCTTCTGCTGAAGGTTAAAAAAGACAGTTTTTCACTATATACTAGTAATGTAATGGCCAGTCTTTGTGAACGAAGAACCGGGGAAGGTCTTTACACCTTCCAGCCTGCGCATTGGATTTTTTAGATGAGACACAGTGTGCGCGGAACTGAGCCCACCCTTTAATCCTGAGGTTCATCTGCAGGGGCCAAGCGAGCTTGGACGGTGGCAGCGAGGTCCTCAGGATGTAGATGGATTGCCTTATGGGCTAACGAGCTCTAACTATATACTGCTCAATAAATGTAATTACATACTAAAATTACTATGATAGAATACTTCAATTAGGAAAGGGCAAATTTTCCATGCTTCTAAGACTCAAACCAGTTGCAGGATAACACTTTTACAGGAGCCAGAGGACTTTAAATCCTAAATTCAAAACCCATTTTGCAGCCTGAATACCACTGAAATGAACCAAGATTTTTAATACAAAGTGGATCCTAAATGTCACAAAGAGACTGTATCTTGTTCCCTCAAACAGAATTGACTGACATTTAGGAGTTCTATTCTCTGATAGCTCAGGGGATTTTGTTTCCAAATCAAATTACATGAAAAAGAATTTCTTTTTAAATGTCTCATTACCCACATAACACATTTAATAAGAAAACTAAACAATACTTAACAGACATGACGCCTTGCTGCTTCAGAGTTGAAATGAGTCTCCCTGGACCTCTCTGATGTTGCAGTTTATCCAAATGTGTCCTTCCTTTGTGAGGTGCAAGGTCTCTTAAAAAAACCTGAGGTAGTCCTCATCCCTGAATGGGCAGCACTGTATCTCCAGGCCACCCACCCATCTAGACCTATAGGGTAGCCACCCTAAAGTCTGGGGGCCCCAGTAGCTGTGGCACACCACTCAAGACACTGTGCCTCAGCAGTTGTAGTGTTAAATCACTCTGGGGAAAAAAAGTGCTTCCTATTTTTTTTCTCCAGTACTATCATGTCCCCCCTCGAGTCACATCCAGAATGAAAACTGAGCTGTTAAAAATAATTGATTGATTTTATTCTTAGAGCACCTAGACAAATACTCAATAGAAATCACATTGCATGCAAAAAACATGCAACAATAATTGGGTTAAATATGAAAATATCAAAATAATAATCCGTTTATAAAATGAGAAGCGTTGGGGTATTCTGCTTTCTTTTGATCAGGTCTAGGGAATGTACCTAGGAATACCATAGATAAATAAGAGCTGCATAACATGTAGGTTTGAATAAGCAATGCATGTTTTTTCAGCATGTTTTTTTGTTAGGTCTTTCGGCCAGAACATATTCCCATTTTAGGTACCAACTTCTTACTTAATTATTTGAAATAGAAACTGCATGATATGAATTACTTCCCCTAAAATTAAATCACCTTCAAGCTAGGTGTCTTACCTATAAGCAAGCATAATTACAGCAATATATATGCATGGGCATGTAATTCATTTTATTGAAGATTTAACCAAGCTTTCTATGCAACTAATGTATATTGTTAGCAGGGCTCAGGTAGGCATGTAATACTGGCTCTTTAGGAAGAGACCTGGATGGATTCCAGCTTACTTAACCCTTAAAATGTTACTGATTGGCAACAAGGAATTTGCATTCCCCGTGTGTGTAAACTATATTAAAAAAATCTATTTGGTGAGAAAATTAGGATTGGATTTAAATTTCACGGCACACAAGAAATAAAAAAAAAAAAAAAGGCAAGACCTACCACGGCTATGGTGTTGGCCCCATGGGAAGGGGTATGTGCTGGGGGGAAAACCTGTGTTCCTCCTTACCCTCAGCTGCTGGGGCCTGGGGGTGCTGATTTAGGCATGTGATCTGTGTAAGGGGTTATGAGGCCTTGTGCCCCAGTGTCCATCCAGCAGGCCAACAAGTTGTTCTGCCAAGGCAGCACAGCCCAAAGACAGGGAAAAATGGATTGGGTTTCTCGTTTTCCAGAAGCCAGAGCCCTGCAGCAGTCAATCTGCAAAGCAGAGAAGGACTCCCAGGGCTGAGCAAAAAGTTCCAGCCACCTCCAGGTCACAACCTACAAGAGCAAGGATATGCATTGTGGGGACAGAAGCAGGTCCAGAAGGGGGAGTAATGCGCAACCCATTGGCAGGGGGATGCTACCCTTTGTAAAGCATCCCTTTCCTTTTATGGTCCCACCTGGAACCAACCAGCAATTGCGCTTGGCATCCTCAGGCCGTAGCCCCTCCCATCTCAGCAACATTTTTAAGGGTTAATGGTTCCTGTGGCTGCTCAGATCCCCCATACATACATATTTTTGTGTGTAAGACTTGCAGAAGGTCTGGTCACATAGCTTAGAAAGGCACTGCCCCTGTAACCGGGCACCCCTTTGTCCTGTTTCATGTGCAGACACAGAATAGCCATAATTCTCATATGTGATTTATTTTTGAGTACAGTGTATTGCTCTTTTCTGAAACTTTTTCCTTTTTCTTTCTTTTTTTGACAACTTTCTGCATTGGCAGAGCATCTTGGGATTGAATTTATGGGTATGGACCAATCATTCCTTTTAGCCTGCAGATTCTAGACCCTGAGAGATAAACCCCCTTTAATTTTATTTTTTTTTTCTCCACCTCCCCTTTTCAGTTCTTAACCAATTTCTTTATGCTTTAGAAGGGATCATACAGCTATAACAACAACCCTTGTCAAAGTGTTAGTGGGGATCTGTTCACTAAAATGCTAATAGTGATAGAATATAACAGACTTAATGAATTCTAGGAATTACTGAGGTAATCATAACACAGTGCACTATGTTCTGCTGTACAGTTTTGACATTTGCTTTGCTGAGTTCTTCTAAGGTTGCCAGGTTTTGGAAACACTGTAAGCATTAAGCAAAACGACTAACCAGTATATTAAAAAAGATAAACTGTTACGGCCACTTAAAATTCTGCAAATTTGAAGTTTTGAGCTCTGGTTTCCAAGTAAAGTTTTATGTCTAAACCCACATCTAGGTGTGTTGATCAGTTGCCTGAACATATATGTGTAAATGATAGACATATATACATTCATTTCCAGGTCTGTAAATTAGAAGTGGGCTGGAAGTTATTTAGGAATTTAAGTAGACTAGACTCCAGATCCTCTAGTCAGCAAATATATTCAGTATTTCTAATACTATACTCATATTGCATCCAACCAAGAACATTGGCATTGTATTTTTACACCTCAGTTTTAAATATAACAGAAATAAATCTTTTAAGTCCTCTTCATGAATAGACTGTACTTATCTGACTAGCTATTCATATTCAGAGGTAAAAATAATGCATCTCTTGAATAGGCTAACTTGAAATTCAGGTCACTTTTAGTTTGGAATCTCTATAATTGTCAGTAAATGAAAAAAAAAAAAAAAACAGATGGTGATGCTTTTCACACAGTTTTAGTGTTCTTATTAAAAATGTCCCCACAAAATGTCATTAGCTTAAGCTGTGAACTGTGGAAAACCCACTACAAGTCCTAATTTAAAAAACCACTCACAACCCAGCTAATTTTTGTTACTATCACAAGGTAATATTAATTCTCACTCATAAGGAATAGATTGTAGTAGAAGATACATGGCTACATAAACATATGAATAGTTAAATTAAAATCCTTTAAAAAACTGACTTGAAAATTTTGTTTTATATAAGAAACAATCAGAGAAACAACCTCTTGGAATTAAATTATTTTTAAAATCCCCAGACACCTGTAAGAAGAAAAACTTGACCACAGAATAAATTTAAGATGATATAGATAACCAGTTATGTATAAATTAGAATAATGTGAAATTAATTGCATAAAGTGCATGTTTGAAAAGCTGCACATAGAGGGATTTAATATCTTGACTTAAGTCTTAGGTTGATTTGATTTCCCCAGCATTCTGTATGTGAAAAAAAGTATTGAAATTATTTTTAATAATTAACAGGCCAAAATCTTTTCCAAATTTTCACAGCACATACAATTCTTCACAGACTTCCTTGCAAGGCTGCTGCTGTTGTTTTTTTTCAGGGTGGTTTGATCAGCACATGTTACTTAGCTGGGAATCGTTAAGTGACTGTAAATATTAATACTGGTCAGAGAGAGAAGGCAGTTTTGGGGCAAGACGTGGAATAACCTCAAGTGCCCCACAGGAGTTCAGTCCCTGCTTTGCAGCCTTCTTCTGGCCTGAAACAGCGAGTCCAAGTCTTGTCTTCAAGGCACCATGCCATCTGCAGAATCGTGACCAGAATCCCTGACCCCTCCCAGCCACCAGCATCCCCTGCCATCCACATTGGCCCCTGCAGGACACCAGGACATCCTCCAGCTGGCCCCTTCTGTCCCCAGTCAGCCAGAAACACAGCCAGGCTTACAGGAGAGCTTGCTGGTTTGCTGGGCATGGCATGCCCAGAACCATGTGCCTTCCCAGGCAGTCACTCCCCCACAGATTTTGGGAGAGGGCATGGCAGCACCACCATTCCCACACACCATGTCAAGCTGGATTGTCCGCAGAGCCTCTTTTTTAGGGGCACGGGAGGGAACTGAGGCACCGAACGCAGACCTGGGGGTTTTAATTTTCTGTGCCCCTCAAGACCTACAGTCCCAGCAGACACTCTGGGATGCTCCCTTGCTGCATCCCCCCTCCCCTGCGTGGGTGAGTGCCCACAAGTGTCCAACACACAAGCAAGAAGCCTCAGCCCACTGGGCAACCTCAGGCAGGCCATCACCAGCCAGCATCCCAGCTCGCTTGGCAACAGCCTCAGAGCAGAGCAAACCTCCTGGAGTCAGTGCAGTTTTTCCCTGAGTGTAAACAACCAAGCAGAGTTTCCGCTGTTAATTAATCTTCTTCCTCCTCTCCCTTACCCTCCAAGAAAAACAGGTTGATGTGTCGTTACTCATTTTGCTTCCACAAGCTAACAGCTGAAGGCATGACAGTAAAAAAAAAAAAAAAAAAAAAAAATTTTAAAAAAAATAAAATTAAAAAAAAATTTTTTTCAAAGCTTTTTAAATTAGCCCTTAAATTGCTTAGCTCAATTCTCCTGTTTCCTGTGACATCCTCGTAATACACCATTTCCATGGCTAACTAATAAGCGCTTTCAGAAGAGGCAAAAGTGGGAAGGGGATCAAGTGCCACTAACTAGGCGAGGAGTTATGCTGTATGAGAAATCCCTTCACACTCTGCTTCAGCCTTTTTTTTTTTTTTTTTTTTTTTTTTTTTTTTTTTTTTTTTTTTTTTTTTTTTTTTTTTTTTTTTTTTTTTTTTTTTTTTTTTTTTTTTTTTTTGTCCCTAAGCACTTCTTCTCTCTGTTTTTTTCCAGTATCAAGCATGTTGTGCCAGGCCTGCAGTTGACTTTTCAACCTTTTAATCTTGTCTCTCCCTTTATTTCACCTTCCTCTCTTTCTCTTTCTCCTGATTTGGTTTGGTTGGAGTTTCAGCCCTTTCTTCCTTCCCTTTTTTTGACTTTCTGTTCTTGGAGTTACTTTTTTTTTCTTTAATACATTTTTGCAGCATTCTAGTTTTACCAAACTCACTTCTTCTCCCCCCATTCCCCTCCTTGTTAATAATTAGAGCTATTAATTTTGTCTGACAGTGCTCATGACCTGTTTGCTGGTGTTTTGGTTTGCATTGGGTTTGGCTTGTAGGACAAATTTATTCCATAGTGCCGTGCATTGTATCAGAGAAATTAAGATTTCTTTTTGCTTTTTTGGTTTGTTGCATGGAATATTTGCCACTTGCTCGCAGCAACTTTAAGACTAAACTACTCAAGCTCAGGAAAAACCTTGAAGGGAAGATTGATCCCTCTTCAGTAAGGAGTATTTTCACCTGAACTGGTGTGTCATTTGTGACAGCACATCATTTGGACTTAGATGTGTGGCAGATGTGAGGGACCACTGTGCAGCTCTGTACCTCCTGGTGAACTGCCCCACAGACCTTTTATGTTCATGTAAGCCTGTTCCAGCAGGAATAATGCTGGCTTTTATCCCAAAGGAAGCGCAGAGCTGTGCAACTCTAATTCGTTCATTTATTTTTAATCACCTGCTGATATTCCAGCTGGGGTCGATACTGCAGGTCAATACCAGACTGCTTGCTTGATCAAAAATAAGACTTGAGTAAAACTAGACATCCATTTTTGCCCTAAAAGCAGGAATGAAAATCCACATCTGTAAAGCGTCAACACAGAATGCGCCTCTGCCTCAGCACTCCTCGCACAACGTTTCCCCAGCAGAGCACTCGGCAGTGCTCTCTGCCAAGCGTGAGCAAGGCTGGAAAGCATCAGTAGCTCCAACCCAAACATTACCAGTGCTACTAACACCTTTGTAACAGTGAAATATCTCCAATGAATGAGATCAGTAACAAGTTGTCATTGCTGAGCAAGCTGCCACCCCAGATAGAGACTTCCTTTGTTGGTCACAAAGAGATGCAAGTAGAAACTCAACATTTCTCTCATACAAGGCACTGCTGGTTGTAGATTTTGCTGTGTTTTAGGAGAGCACTGGAGAAGGAGTATGAATTTTATGACCAGAGCTCAAAACGTATCTTCATTTCCATTGCTGATATAATTACAAGCCAAGCTCATGTCTCAAATGTAGAAGAATATTTTGAAATCTCTCCTGTAAAGACAGCTGAGACACAAATTGACATGGGAGCAGAGGGGCATTGGATATGAAAACAATCCAAAAAAGATAATAGGAAAATAAATTTCTCTTAAGACCTGTAAAATTGGCTTTCATTCCAGCTGTCTTTGCAGAGTAAAACTTCCAAAACATTTGCAAATTCATGTTATTACCTTAGCACACTGAATTTTTATTTCCAGCAATCGCTGAGTGTTTGTCAATTGTGAAGTTGTTGCTTAGAAATTATTCTCCTTAACTTAAACAACAACGAAAAAAAGACAAAAAAACCCAACCAAACAACAACAACAAAAACCAAACTGACTTTTGACTGTAATTGCACTCATCTCCACTATTGTGTTAAGAGTTTGTGGTGTAGCCCTGTTTTCCTTGCAGTTAATAATGAGTCTGCCTGAAGTGTGGTGGCTGTGTCTGTGTGGCTGTGTGAATTTGTGGAGTGGTTTGTAGCATGCCAGTTGTTGATGGTGTGCTCCTTGCCTAGCCACCCTCCATGTTGTGACTTTCTCTTTTTTTTGTCCCTTTCTAGAAGCTGAGGAATTGTACCAGAAACGGGTGCTGACCATAACTGGCATTTGCATTGCTCTTCTAGTAGTTGGCATCATGTGTGTGGTGGCCTACTGCAAAACCAAGTAAACTTTTCTCTTCTATTTTATATCTTTGGTTGTTGGTCAGTTGACTGTAGCTTCTACTCCTCTGAGTGTAAGGTTGTATCTGGGTTTCTCCAGAGCTGAGCGGAAGAGACAAACTTGTAGACAGGGTACTCTGGTCCAAGCCAAACGAGTGTAGGTCTCCATGTCCATCAGCAGTGCAAATATAAGGCAGGTATCTGAAAGGTTTCTCAGGGTTTTTTTGGGGGAGGGGTTTTGTTGGTTTTGGTTTGGGTTTTTTTTCTCTATCACCCATTCCAGCCAGTTTCCCCAGCTGAAAAGGAACAAACTCCAAAACTGGAATCATGTTGCTTCCCAGCAGTAAATTTTACATATCAGTCTAGTTTGTTTGTACTTGAGACAAGACTAATGGTGCTAAAAGTTACTGTGCACCAAAGGCCAAAGAAATGAACACAAAAGTGCTCTAAATGTAAAAGCAGGCACTTAAATGCATTCTGTGAGTCTCTAAATTACTGGGGGTGATTCTCAAACATGCATGAGGCACCCTGGACCATAAATTACACAGAACATCAGCAGAATTTCTGCTGCCAGAATTCTGGCTGCTCTTATAAATCTCCCCACCAAAATAAAGAAAACCCTTATCATAAATATTCCACATTTCTATAAACCTGATTTACTGTTTCAGGGTCTGATTGGCAGTTGGGTTGTTGTTTTTTGTTATAGGCCCCACCAATAATGGATGTGCTAAACGTGGGGGAGGAGAGAGATCATTTTTCCCCATCAGTGAGAGTCACACAGACACACACACAGAGCTGCTCCCACCCAAAACTTTGTGCCAGTGGTCAGTGAAGAACAACTGAAACAGTTATAAAATAATCAGATCAATTACTGCTTTCAGAAATGACAACTGGCAAGCCACAGCAGCTAAATTGTATATTTCCTGATCCAGAGTTCATTGAAATCAGCCAAGACATCCCCATGAATTTCAACACAGTCAGTATGTTTGAAGTACAATTTTCTATATAAATAGCCCCCAGAACCCATCAAGGGTCTGGATGCTTTGTTTGCCCCAGACATCAGCAATCACCATGAGCCAGAAGCTGAATGTTTTCCAACACAGCGGATGAGAGCACCATGCCAGTTCATGGCCCTCCAAATGCGGCAGTGGTGCCAGACAGCTATCTGTGAGGTGATTTCCATATGCTCTTTTCTCCAAATAGGGGAAAACCCAGAAACCAGGAGGAATCCTGCAAATGGTGTTAGGAGAACAGTCTAAATAAAATGTAGTGGCTCGGATTTTGTTGGTCTCTTCGCAAGAGATACTGGATGTATCAATTGCTAAGGCAGTATCTTCAGTCACTGAGTCTTAATTCAGAGGCAGTTTATTTGCAAGTCATTTACACTGAGGGAAAAGCTTCCTAGAGTAAGTGAAATACACACTACCTTTTGCATTATTCTTTCCTCTCAGCTTTGTGGAGTAATTTCTTTTTTTGGTAAGTGGTAAGCTTTTGGTAAGTTTTCCTAGAGGACAAACAGCACAGATGGAAGCATGCAAATGCAAATACATGGGAAAGTAATGCAGTTTCCTAAGGACAGGTTCACAGGCGGTATGTGCCAGGATCTCAGTCCTGCAGATGATGAACTCAAACTCATTCTAGAACCCACTTTCTCTATGATGTCAAAATATTAAGGTTGTCTTCAGCTCCCAAGGTCTCCAGGGTCTCAGGGAGATGTGAAATCAAGTTAAACCCTTGCTCGAGTGTCACTTTTCAGCCCAGTCAGGTCCTCGGGCAGCTGCTCAAATGTCTCCTGGCACTGCACTCTCCATCCACCTTAACCACTTATGTGTCCTAAGGTGATGCCTGGTTATCCTCAAAGCAGAAAGTCCAGATGGATCAGGGACTGCATCCTGCTGAGACAGGAGCATTTCCAAAGCAGCCATCTCTGCTTATGCCATTCATGTGGTGCAATATAAATTAAGCATTTTCCACTATCCAAGCACATACACACAGAGAAAATATGTAAAATGCTCTGTGTGTCAAGTAATGTTTTCATTGTCTTTAAGCTTTCCTGGCTATCAAGCTTCAACATATTTATTGTTTTCCCTCACCCTTCCTATTTGTAAAGCTTAGAATAGTCCCCTTGAGTTCACAACAGGATTGAAAATTATTATATCTTACATTGTCCTACCCTGCCAAAACTGTCTGCATTCTGCATACAGCTTAGGGAATTGCATGTATTTTAACTTTTGCCACAGCCAAGGTCACATACACTCCACAGTGCTGGAGCCTGCATCCTCCATTCATTTCCATGGATTCAGTGGCAGTATGGTGGAAGTTCTCCAGCAAGAATCAAACAAAACTGGGGAATATTGATAAATTAAGTTTGAAATTGAATAGCTATTTCTCTAGTTTGGGGGTTTTTTTGTGTATGTGTACTATTTATTGTGTTCTGCACAGCTTTCACAGCGCCAGGTTTTACTGTGCTGTAAGTTTTGTTGCTGACAACTTGCAATGAATGATCTCCTGAAAAGTTCTTCTGAGGAGAGACGGAAGGATTACAGAATCACTGAATCATTTAGATTGGAAAATACCTCTAAGATCATGGAATCCAACCTTTGACTGATCATCGCCGTATCAATAAGACCATAGCACTAAGTGCCATATCCAATCATTTCTTGAATACCTCCAGAGATGGTGACTCCACCACCTCCCTGAGAAGTCTATTCCAATACTTAACAACCCTTTCCATGCAGAAATTTCTCCTGATGTCCAAACTGAACCACCCCTGGTGCGGCTTGAGGCCATTTCCTCTTGTCCTGTGACTAGTTGTCTGGAAGAAGAGACCAACCCCCACCTTGCTAAAACCTCCTTCCAGGTAGTTGTAGAGAGTGATAAGGTCACCCCTGAGCCTCTCTTTTCTCCAGACTAAACAACCCCAGCTCCCTCAGCCACTCCTCATATGATTTATATGTTAATAGCAAGTGGGGAAAGAGCAGCTGAGGATGGGACAAAGTAGAAACATCAAAGTCAGCCAGAGACCATGTCATTAGTACATGGAAGGTTCTACTAAATGCATTTGCAGCCATGGCATCCACCTGGTAATCATTAGGTTAAAGAGTGAACCTGATGTTGCTAAAACAAAACTGCCAGGGAGTCTGCAGGTTCAGGCATACCTCACATAGCCACTCACTTGGGATTTCTCAGGCTTCCTCTGCACCCTTCACTTCTTTAACACATTTATGTATTTGAAGTACACTGTTTAGGTAGGACATGAATCCCGCCAAAAAAACATGGAACTGCCACATCACAAAGATCACTTTCCAGTGTCTGCAAGCAAGGCCTGAGGCACAGCCAGCTGATGGGCTTCAGAAACCTTGCCTGTGCTGTTGCAAGGGCATAAAGGTCACTGGCTTAAAATCACTC